>NC_138185.1:4759794-5316931 GCF_964194105.1 Spermophilus citellus | reverse complement strand
CAAAATGCCTCTGGGTTCAATCCCCAATACAGAAAGAAAGAGAAAGAAAGAGAAGAAAGAAAGAAAGAGAAGAAAGAAAGAAAGAGAAGAAAGAAAGAAAGAAAGAGAGAGAGAGAGAAAGGAAGGAAGGAAGGAAGGAAGGGAGGGAGGGAGGGAGGGAGGGAGGGAGAGAAATACTGCTATGTAACATTTTTTGATTTTTCATTTCAGGTATTTTCTCTGTGGTTACTTTTTTCCATTTGGAATGCTGTAGTATATACATTTTTACATAGTATTCTTTTTTTCTCCTTTTCTTGGACTTTATATTATGGGTATTTTCTCATGTTGTAGATGTTTTTCTGATTATTTCTGTAGGATAAATTCCTGAGGGTGAGACTGCTGACGTAGAGGATGTGCGTTTAACATGGTGGTCACTGGGAGACCCCTTTATGTTCCCACCAGCATGCAGAATTCCCTGTTTCCTAACATTTTTGTCAGGACTGTGGGTGATTCTTTAAGTCTATGTCACTCTGATTTCTTTTCTTTTCTTTCTTTCTTTCTTTCTTTCTTTTTTTTTTTTAAGGAAAAAAGTCTCTTGGCTACTTTATCCTTAAAACAAACAAACAAACAAACAAACAACAACAAAATAAAAAACCCAGTAGATTTAGAAACCCCCTCATTTTAAAAAGAGATGGGAGGGGAATTCGGGCGTTTGGGTCTCTCTTCAGGCCCAGCTCCAGACCCCTTTGCATGGGGCCTCTGCAGCGGCAGGTGAGGCAGAGTCGCAGCTGGGAGGACAGAGACATCTGCAGGACTCTTTGGTTTTGTGGATGAAAAAACTGAAACACGAAAGTTGAATGATTTGCCCAAGAAAATTGGCTGAAGGACCTGGGTCCTCAACGTGGATCTCTTTTTACTGGAAAAGGCTGCTTCAAAAAGCAGAGCAGAGATGGCCGTGGACTTGAACTGGGAAGCCAGGATTTTGGGGTGGAGATGAGAGAGTGGGATGGAGGGAGGGAAAGTGGTCTAGCCAAGCCTCCAGTGAAGCCATGGTGACATGGGGACATGGGAACATGGGGACCGGGCTTTGTGGTGCAGAGAGGGCTACAAACGTGACATTCCGCAGTTGGTCCCCAGAGTTTGGGGAGTAAAGCCAGAGTCAGGAAATGAGCTCTGCTGGTGTCTGGGTCCTCCTGGACCCCGGGCCACATGCCTTCCCCTCCCCAAACCCATTTGAGAAATCCGGTTCCATTTTTCTTGCCTCTGACCTCCTGGCTGAGGTCTCTCTCAGTGTCATAAAACTGAGGGTTGTAAAATTCATATTGTAACTTTAAGAGCCACATCTGTTTTAATCATTTTTCCCCCTGTTTTAAGAACACAACGGGATTTTAATGGCGGCAATAAAATGGGAAAGTTGAAGGAAATTATCACAGATTTGTAAAGCTATAAGGCAGGTTCCTGGGCTCATGTGGGCAGTCAAATTACAAAGAAGTAACCCAATTGCTTTTATGGCAGCAGATCTCTGGTTTAAGCATTTCTCAGTTTAATCTGTTGAAGAGGATTAGCATTTTATTCACTTCGGCGCCCCTAAGAGCCTTGGTACCTGTTGCCCTGATGGTCCAGATTGGTAGGAATCATGAACCTCAGAGACGCAGGAAAATCCAGAGAAAGAACGTGAGGTGAAAGTGATTGGGTCTGGCAAATCAGACGGACCTGGTTCTAACCCCGACTCTACCATGTGGAACGGGGTCTGTGGTTTTAGGCAAAGTTCTCATTTCCCTGAGCATCCCCTTCCTTATTCAAATATGGGGATCTGCGAGCAAGTTCTGCAGTGAAATCATACAAGGAAATGACTAAGTGTTGGGCCAGGCAAACAGTAGGTGCTCATTAAATGACTGCCATCACATCTGGTTGGGATGAGGAGGCTCTTGGGAGTAGCCTCCACTCCTCCATCCCCTTGCACAGCCTTCCTCCTGCCCAAAATGCTCACGGGGTACACCTGTCCTCCTCCACCCCAGGCCCCTTTCCCCCCAACATTCAGGACGAGCCAGAACTCACTGTCTGCCCCAGGTGGAGGTGGAGGGGAGGCCTCACTCCCCTCCCTGCAGCCAGGTCCCTCTGAGCAGAGATGGGCTGCCCCAGGCGCCCCAAGCCCATTGCTCACCTGGTGCTGTGCAGGGGCCGTGCCTCTCTCGCTTCTTCTCTTCTCCACAAGGAGAGGGGGAGGAGGAAGAGCAGCGAGGGGCACCTGCAGCTTTGCTTGGGGTTCCTTTCTCTCAAGGACTTGCGGCTGTCCCCCGCTCCCCCAGAAGATCCCAATCAGTGAGTGACACCCTGCTCCCTCGCCCACGGGGCAGAATACATCCCAGTTGTGTCCTCTGTCACCTGTTTTGTCTGAGGGATGAGGCCACCATGTTCCCCCACCCTGTCCTCTCCCCCACTTCTCCCTGGATCACCACCTCCATCTCTCAACTGATCCACAGGTGGAGGGTCCTTCTCTAGTGACAGCCTCTGAGAAGCCAGGGTCAGGGGTCTCTGATATCTGCGTGGCCACAAGTCAAGAGTGGAAAGAACCAGGCAAGGGGGATAAGCCACGTGCCTGGATTCTTGGATTTCCATTGTATTTTCCTTTTTGGTTCATACCATCTTCCACGATGCAGAAGACGGAGGGAGGGACCTGAGGCACAGTGTCACAGCAAGAGCAGATTCCAGAGCCGGACCCCCGGATTTTATCCTGACATTGCTGCTCACCATCGCAGGCCCTTGGGCAAGTGAGTGAGTACCTCTGTCCCTGGGTTTCACCTGTAAAATGGAGCTTCAATAGCACCTCCCAGGATCCGGAGGAGGACTGCATGGTTAATGAAGACAAACCCTTGATGAGTGCTATGGTCATGGCCATCCATCGATGTTGCCAGTATTAGCACTTCTCACACGATAAGCTTGAGAATCCGATTCTGTCCCCAGCCTTCCCAGGTCTCCAGGGAGGCGGTCCTGAGATAATGACAGACATGAGGAGATCTTGGAAATTCTTGGTTTATCCCCCTCTGTCTTCCCCGCTGAGCTCCAGAGACTGTGACTAATTTGCTTTGGTCCCAGGGTTTGCCTCCAGACTGCTCAGTGCAGTGGCTCAGGGAATCAATCCACTGAGAGGGACAAAGAAAGGCAGGAAGGGAGCCGCATGGCATGGCTGGCCGCAGGTAAGGGAGCATCAAGCAGCTCTGGGCAGCCAGTGTCCCTCCTCTGGTCCACCCAGGAGCTGCTTCCAGTGCCCCCAGTGCCCCCAGGGCAGCCCTAGGGACTTGTGAGCTTGTCTACCCCAGAGTTACAAGGCTTTCCTGAGAATGGAGTGCTGCTGATCTGAGATAAGGCCGCTCCCAGAGCCTGCGTAACCTGAGCCAGCCGGCTTCCTGGGGTGTCTGGGCAAGGCTCACAAGTGAGCCGGACAGAAAAGCCAGCCCAGGTACGCCCAGGCTCCTCACCAAAGAGCCAAATGTGCAGATAATGACCCTCTGCTGAAAGCAGCTTAATCCCAGAAGTTGCCTGAAAAGCAGGTATTAAAAAAAAAGTGGTGTAACCCCTTAGAAATGCAGATTGACAGTACCTAGTGCTGGCTCCAGCCATTTTGGAGTCTGAAGCCAAAGAAAAAATTTGCATCCCTAATATAAATGTGCTTTTATCTCATATTTTTTTTGCACCAGCTAATTTCTTTTCAGAAGGAGATTTTTAAATTATCAGCAATGAATTTGCTTTAATTAAAGCCAGCAAAGAAAAAAGTTGACATAAATTCTGTTTGGGGTGCCAATAAAATATTTAAAAATAAAATGATACTGTGAGTTTTAATACACTTACTTTCAACTTTTCAATATATTTTCCAACTACTTTAATGTTTGGGGGGGAATTACATAAAAATATGTATGCGGAGTCCCCCTTTCCTTTGGCCACAGGCTTTAGTGAAGTCACAGCATGGCATGGCACTGTTAGATCCTGTCTTTATTATTATTTTATTTATTTGTTTTTCTTTCATTTCTTTTTTGTTACTGGGGATTGAACCCAGGGGTACTTTACCACTGAGCTATCCCCAGACCTTTTTATTTATTTTTTTTTATTTTGAGACAGGGTGTCACTAAGTTGCTGAGGGTGGCCTCAAACTTGTGATCCTGCCACCTCAGCCTGGCTAGATCTGTCTTTAAAATTGTGATATGTTGCTCATCGTGGGTGTTTTTAGAATAATTTTGATTATAAAAGCCACTGTATTAAAATATGGTCTATCTTGACTCCTGAAATGTCTTGGCGTCATTGAGTTTAGTGCCTCGGGCCCTGATTGAGCCAAACACCGGGCGCTTTACCTAGCAAATACCTCCCTTAGTCACTGATGCTACAGTGACTCTCCCACCAGGGCCTGGAGCTGTTTATTACAGCCCGAGGAACCCACCCCAAAACTCCTCAGAAGAGGATTCCTAGAGTGGGTGATGACAGGGGCAGCATATTCTATAGCTGTGGAAAAAGAATGATTGCTTTGACTTCTCTAGCACAGAAAAACAGCTCAGAAATATTTTTTAAAATATTACAAAACCCTAAACTGCAAGTAAAGCTGATATTCCTATTTGCAGTCTTTGAAGTGTTCTGTGTACACTATTTCAGCTTACCTCACAACTGTTCCTGCCAGGTGACAGATAAGGAAACCGGGATCCAAAGAAAGTTAAGTAATTTCTTGGAGACACACAGCAAGGAAACAGTTTTTTAAAATCATGGGGCAAAATATCATCAAACTGTTATCCAAGGTGGAAGCGAAATTATAAGGCCCAAATGGTTTTAATCTAAGTTGGCAAAGTATGAGTTCTTAATGGCAAATAGGTATGACATTTATAATAAGAAAGCAGAAAAATGCAAACTCCGGCCACTGTCTGGCCTGTCTTAGGCTAGGCAATTTCCGGCTATTATTTATAAATTCTGTAGCTGAAAAAGTGGACCAAACTCGCAAAGCTTGAAAGCGATGGATCCTGACTTCAAACTCAGATCCCCAGAGTAGGACCCCAAGGACCTGCTTTTCTTTGGTGCATTTTTAATGGCTGGTGTCAGCGTCCTGCAGAGGAAGCGCCCGTTTTCTAGTCAATCCCCTATCCTCGGTCACCGAGCTACTGCCCAAAGGGACTCCCACTTTCTGCAGGGCGGAGGCCCCTCGTCGGGACGCGCGGCCCGCGGGGTGGAGGCTGCGGGCGTGGCGTGGTCCCGCCGCCCGGTGCCACTTTCTCGGTGTCCCCTTCCCATGGCCTCGCGGTGAGGGACCCCTGCTCTCCACCCGCCCGGGTCCCTGGAGGAGCCTCGGGCGCCTGCTGCCGCCGGCGACACCATCTGCCCGGCGCAGTGTGCCGGCCCCCCAACCTGCGGACCCTGCCGACTGTGGCCCCGCGAGCCCCGCGGGCAGCTGCGCCCGAGCTGCCATCTGCGAGCGCGGGGCCCGGGCGGCGCGGGAGGGGCGCGGGGACGCGCTGCCAAGGCCTAATTGACGAGAAGCAGCCGAGCAGGTGCCACCTGCCTCCCGAGGGCGGGGAGCGCAGCTGTCGAGGGGTCATGACCTAACGCGGTGGCGTCCCCGGGGGCTTCCAGCCTGGAGCTGGGGTGGACTTGGTGACAAAGAGAGTGGCGCAAAGGTGGTGGGCCAGGGCGGCCAGCAGAATCCCCACCCTCTGTCGCACCCTGAGCTCCTCCCTCGGGGACCTTGGAGCGCCACGGTGCCCCTGAGCTCCTGCGACCATTGGAGGACACGGTAGCCAGGTAGGACCGGCCTGGCACCAAGGACGCCAGCAAGCCACAGCTCCTCGAGGGACTGCCGGGCGTGGACTGTCTCCAAGAGGCCTGCGGCACTGAGTGACCCTTCCACCTCCCTTTTTTGTCTTGTTTTGTTCGGATCTGCAGCCGGAGGTGTGTACTGGAAATGCGGGGGCAGAGCTCGCAATGTCCTATCTTACGCGTTTGCGTGGGCAGCCTCGACCTTTTTGACACCCCCATGAATTTGTGCAATTAAATTGTTTTTCCCTAAGATATTTAGAGAGCCACCGATGGGTACTACTTGGATTCCCCACGACCCTGCAGGTGGGACGGGCCTGCCCGCCTGCAACACAGGTCTAACCAGAGGACCTCTAGGTGGGAGTCGCCTTTGTTTCCAGGGCAGTGTCCTTCTCAGCCATGAAATTCAAGGATAAAGGGTCCTCCTGATCCCGCCCCTCACCTTTCAAAACACCTCCCACTCACTGCCCCAGAGGCCAGTAGCATGGAACCCACGTTCTCTGTGTCACTTTGCTGCCTGGAGCAGCCAGAGGGATCTTTTTGAAATGGAGTTGGAGGCCAGGCAGGTGGCCCATGCTTGTAATCCCAGCTACTCAGGAGGCCAAGGCAGCAGCAGGATCACAAGTTCAAGGCCAGCCTCAGCAAATTAAAAACAAACAAACAAACAACAACAAATGTCTCCTCTATGCTGAAAACTCTGTAATAATTTCCTACTCCACAAAAACAAAATCTCAAATCCCTGTTACGGCCTATGATCTCGCAGACTTGCTCAAGGACACCTCTCTGCCCTCCTTTCATGCTCCTGTCTCCCCAGCACCTGCGGATGCCTGTGCGTTCAGGAGGCATTCCACAATAGGATATGTACAGTGTGGCCCAGCATGGTGACAACCAGCAGTGAGCAAAACAGACAGAAATTAAAAGTCCCTTCTGCGCGGGGCTGGCCTTCTAGTGGGGGGCACAGATGAGAAACAGCCACGCCATTCCCCAGAAACTCACGGGCTTGGACTCTTCAGGTCTCTGTTTAATGTCACCTTCTCAGTGGGGCTTTTCCTGACTATGGTACCTGAAAATCATGTTTTATGCTAGAATTCCCCATCCATTTTATTCAGCTTGGCTTGACCCTAAGGCCTTCATTTCCATCTGACATACTATGTAGCTGTGTGTTGGTTGTTAGTTCTCCTAGTTATCTGTGGTTTAACTACATTTCCCAGCATCCCTTGAAATTGGGCATGGCCATATGATTGAGTTCTGGCCTGAGTTCTGGCCAATAGAACATGGGGACAGTGATGGACACTCCTTCAGGGCTGGGAAGCCTCTTGCAGGTTCTACCCTTGGCTCTCCCTCCTTCCTCTGTGGGTGCAGAGGATGGGGACAGGGAAGTCCTGGATTAGGACTAACCTGGGCTCAGTCCAAAGACCCCCAAGGGATCTGTGGCTAGAAGACAGAGGAGGGACCTCTGCATCCTCTTCTTAAAACTTTGTATCTTTATTTTCACTCACCTCTAATTGATGGCCATTTCCATCAGTTACAAACCACAGTTGCCACAGTAAGATCTGTGACTTTCCCCAGAGGAATTAGAAATGTTTTCATACTACATGACAAATGCTACAAATGTCTTCAAGATTTTATATACAGCAAAGGTTTCCTATGACAATACAGATAGTAAGTATTTTCACCCACATGATAGTTTCTGTTGCAACTATTCAACTCTGCCATTGCAGCACAAAAGGAGCCATAGATGTTACATAACAACAGGAGCGTGGCTGTGTGCTAATAAAACTTTATTTACAAGCAGACGGTAGGCCCTTTGACCATAGTTTGCAATCCCAGCTTTACACTAGGATACTGGCTGCTTTAAAACTATGGTAGCTAAAAATCTTGCCACTCTGTCTTGTATTAAATGTGTTGATCTAGAGCATCTATATTATTATGTGACTAATTGGAAAAAAGTATTTTGATGACCATGTCTCAGTGAGGTTGACATTCTTCATAATCCTAGGTATTTTATTCTTGACATTTAAAGACATTATTCCACAAAGAGGTCTATGAGTTTCACCACACTGCTGAAGGGGTCCATGGCACAGAAGGGGTTAAGAAGGCCTGGCTCATGGTGGTAGAACCATGGATGCAAGGACCCACTGGTGGGGCACCTGGCACAGAAATCTTACCTGTGCCAGGCCGGGGGTTGCCTTTGCGACCAGGATGCATCTGAGGCCTACAGCACTGAGTGACCCTTCCACTTCCGTTTTTTTCCTGGAGACCCAGGTGGAAGATGAAGGGCGTTATCAGGCAGAGCTGTCTGAGCCGCGCCCTCACGGCCTGAGCCGCTGTGTTGGGGAATGACTCCCGTAGGGGCTGGGTTGCCCCCAGGTGCCCGCCTGGAATTCTCCATCACCAACTCAGCTTCTCTGGAGGCACTGCCCTGCCAAGCTGCAGTGGGCTGTGATTTCTGAAGAAGAAAAGCTTTTTCTTTTCTTTTTATTCAACAACTGAGATTTGAGGAATGTTTGTCACAGCAGCTGACCTACCCTAACACACTCTCCAAGGAAGGTCACCTCTGTGAGAACACAACCTTGGCTGTTCATGGCTGTGTTCCCAGTCCCTAGAAACTTCCCTGGCACTCAATTCCCTGTGGCTATTATAAAGGAGGTGAGGAAGGGCCCTCCTGTTCAGCCTGCTGAAGGTCAAGCTAGAGCAACAAATTGGGCCTTAGGGGTCTGCAGGGTGAACCTGGGTGCAGACAGGGAGAAGCTGAGTTGGTGGTGGGAGAATTCCAGGTGGGCAGCAGGGGCAACCCAGCCCCTGCAGGAGTCA
Source organism: Spermophilus citellus (assembly GCF_964194105.1). Lineage (NCBI taxonomy): Eukaryota > Metazoa > Chordata > Mammalia > Rodentia > Sciuridae > Spermophilus > Spermophilus citellus. The sequence continues at coordinate 5,308,351 of NC_138185.1, read as the reverse complement.
TTCCCCAGCACAGCGGCTCAGGCCGTGAGGGCGCGGCTCAGACAGCTCTGCCTGGAAACGCCCTTCATCTTCCACCTGGGTCTCCAGGAAAAAGTGGAGGTGGAAGGGTCACTTGGCACTGTAGGCCTCAGATGCATCCTGGTGGTGAGGGCAATCCCCGGCCTGGCACAGGTAAGACTTCTGTGCCAGGTGCCCCCATTTCACTCCTGGACACTCCACTTCCCTCCCAGCCCCTTCTCTTCTTCCTTCACCCCTCAGCCCCCCACAGCCCGAGTACAGTCTGCAGTCATTTCTCTCTACTCTGGCTTCCCATTTCCTCCCTGCTCCTGGCTCTAGTCACCCGCCCTTTCTGGACCTCTGTTTTCTCAACTGTGAAGTGGGGATGAAGACGGCATTTCCTTCCCCGGAGGGTAGACACGAGGGTGGACACAAGGATTCAATGCTCAGGGCCAAGCATCACCCAACAAAGAGGCAGATCAAATGGGCATGCTCCACTCCCTTCAGCGTGTGCCGGAGAAATGAGGAGGGACCCCTCAAACCCCGGATCTGGTGGGCATTACTGTGCAGGATGAGGCTGTAAATATAAACCCATCTGGAGAAGACGTTTAAGTGGAGAGCGAAACGGTGACTAAGGGCCCGTGGCTGTGGAAACATCAGGAAAGTGGAGGGAATGACTGGAGTTTGGGCCTCCGAGGGTTTGCTTTCGGAGCCTGTGGTGGTGACAAGGAGCCGAATCAGCTGAGCCTTCAGGAGGACCTCCGTCGCGGGCTCGCTGGCCCCTGAGGCCTGGGCCTGCTGTCCATGGGCTATGACTGGGGGAATGCTGACTCCCTGTGGTGAGTCCAATAGTGCCCCTCTGAGTCCAACCCTGGACCTGTGGAGGTGACCTCACCAGGGGAAGGGTCTTTGCAGAGTGATTAAGGTCAGAATCTCAAGATGAGGCCCCCCTGGATTAGGGTGAACCCTAAATCCAATGACGGGTCTTCTGAGAGGCTGAAAGAAGCCAGAGACCCCGGGAGGAAGCCCTGTAAGGACGGAGGCAGACGCTGCCGTGACACCAACCAAGCCCAGGAACACCAGGAGCCACCAGAAGCTGGAGGGAAGGACGCCCCCCTAGAGATCTGCACAGAGTGTGGCCCTGTTAGCACCGTGGTGTTGGATTCTGGCCTCCAAAACTGTGAGACAGTGAACTTCTGCTGTTTCAAGCCACCGAGTGTCTGGTCATCTGTTGCAGTGGCCCTAAGAAAGGGGTACACCCTGGTCACACACAAATGGCTCCGTTATTCTCTCGGGGGCGTTGGCCTGGCCGGCAACTGGGTGGATGGAGGGGAGGAAGCTCAGGACCTGGGCTCACCTGGACGCAGGGTCCCTGGGAAGTTTACGAAGCTTGAACTTCAAGGCCCCTCACTGTCCCAACAGCAAACCCAGCGGGCCGCTCTCCGAGTCTCCCCGGACCCCTGCCTTGCCCCGGTGATGGGTGGGTGGCTCTTTAGGGATCTGGTCCTGGGGAGTTGGGATTCGTTCCGTGGCTTCAGTGACATGTTCTAAGTGGCTCACGGTCCTCGGCAGGGTTGAGTCATCGCCGCTCTCTCCGGGTCCTTCCAGAAAGCTGCTGCTGTCCACTGTGACCTGGAAGTCAGGGTTGTAGCTCCAGGTGACACCGAGGGACTGGCTGATGAGAGGTGTGAAGTCAGCTGGTGTCCAAGGTTAGTCCCTGCATTCGACACGTGAAATGCTTTGACATGTTTTAGCTCTGTAGGAAGGAAATTTGATGACAATAGTCTTTGACAATAGTCCTCCTCCAGATATATGTGCCATGGACCAAATAATGTCCCCAGCCCACCCCCAAATTCATATGTCGAAGTCTTAGCCCCCAGTGCCTGAGAATCTGGCTGTATTTGCAGCAAGGGTCTTTAAAGAGGCAATTAAGCTTAAATGAGGTCCTCTGGTGGCCCTCATGTGATATGCCTGGTGGCCTCAGAAGAGCAGGTTGGGACACAGGCAGGCAGAGAGGTGACCACGCGAAGACACAGAGAGAAGGTGGTAACAACACGCCAAGGAGAGAGGCCTTGGAAGTATCAGCCTGCGACACCTGAGTCTCAGGCTTCCACCCTTAGGGACTGTGAGATGGTGGTTTTTGTCATTTAGGCCACTAGTTGGTGGCATTTGTTGTGGCAGCCTGAGCAACCGAATGCAGTATGTGCCGCTGCCCATGTGGTTTACAAAGCCCGAAGACACTTCTAGGCGGCCGGGTCTTCTTTCTGATCAACATTTCTGGAGAAAAGAATGAGGTTGCTTGCTTTCTTCTCTGCAGCTAAAGGTATGGACAAGAAGAAATGATCAAGAGTTTGTGGCCAGAAAGGGACAACGGCGACCGAGGCTCTTTTATCTCAGGCATTTCATTTTCTTGTGTGAAGTGACTGGTCTTCAGTGGTCGCTGAAACCACAACTTTTGAAATAGGTTGATTCATACGATGTTGTGCTGCTGTTTTGCCTTGATTTCAGGTTCGGTGCTGGATGTCAGAAAAGAAACCGGTTGTCATTTCCCTGTTGTAAACACGGATTTACTTTTATGCCTGATTCTGGACCGGTCATCTTGCCTTCCTAAAGAGGACGTCTCTGGTAGAACAGGCTGCAGAATAGATCCGAGAGGGGATCTGCCTCCTGCCCTCCCCGCCCGCCCCCAGCAGCTCACCGCGGGGGACCTTCACCCTGAGAGGGCTCCTCTCCAGCCTCCAGTCACTCTGACCTCTCCCACCCGCCCCCTTTCCCGGGAGGTGGGTGCTGGACGCCAAAGAGAAAGGTACATAATTGATGAGCCTGGCTGGGCTGGCAGGTCATTAATTATTAAATACAGACTCAACAGGGAGAAATTTCATTGCGGGGTCGTTTAATTAAGTGGCAGGCCAGAGGGACATCTGAGATGGGATTTCAAAGGCTCTTGTTTCTGGACCAAGTCTGAGGGTGTGAACAAAAAGGAAATGTACTTACCCTGGAGTGTGCTCAGGGACCCATCCGCGCCTCCTCCCTCCCTCGCCCCCACTGTCTCCCTCCTGCCCTTTCCCCGCCATTTGCTTCAATACACTTAGTGAGCATCTCCCTCGAACCAGGCATCCCTGGACTCCACACCGAAGCCCAAGGAGGACGTGTGTCCCCACACGGACCTGGATGCTGCCTCTAGTCTGGGCGACCGCGGGGTCAGTGGGGTCTGTTTCCCGTTGTGTCGTCTCTGAGTTACAAAGCAGCACATCTTCATTATGGAGAACAAACATCCACCGCCATCCCTGATCGCACCTCCCTTGGGTACTGACTGTTGGCCGTGAGCCTGCGCCCGCCCGTGGATAATCTGACTTTTTCTAGTTAATGCCCTGGGGATGGACAGGGAGGGGTGAGAGGGACAGAGCCTGTCCCGGGCCTGAAGCCTGTGCTGTCAGAGGTATCCTCTTGGAGAAGGTAAAATCGCTGATACGAAATTAGGCATGAGCGGGGTGGGTGGCACATACATGTCCTTCCAGAGCTATTCTGGAGGCTGAGGCAGGAGGATCACAGGATTGAGGCCAGCCTGGGCAACTTAGCAAGACCCTATCTCAAAAAAAAAAAAAAAAAATTAGGTTAAATTTAAAAGGCTGAGACTGTAGCTCAGTGGTAGAGTGTCCCTGGGGTCAATCCCCGGTGCCACCGACTAAACAAAATACAGTCAGGCAGAAAGTAAATATTGTTTAGAAAAAGGAAATGGCAGTCAATTATTTACCCACTTTGACTGCATTCACTTACACCTTGTAACTAGTCCACTCTGCATCCTGATGGCACAGAGTCCAGGTGACGGAGAGAGCTGGGTGAGGGAAATACCTGCAGAAAAGCCATCGAGTGTGCCGTGGCCGGGGTAGCGACGGAGGGAAGCCGTGAGCACTCGTGGGAGAGGCGCAGGAGCCCGAGGAGCAGAGAGGGTCACTTGGCTGGACTGTGGCCCTCCGAGGCCGACACGGGGAATCTGCAGCCGGGCAGGGAGAGCAGGATGAGGAGGACCCAGGGCTCCTGCCTGCTCTCTGCCCCTGCCACCTCCCTTGAGTGGGATCCAGAGGAAGCCGGGGAAGGGGAGCCCTGATATTCACCCCCACAGGCAGACTCCAGGGTAGATTTGGGGGGCAGCAGAAGTGACCTGCCTTAGGAACCTCCCCAGGCCCCTCCAGCCAACTGCAGGTGTGTAGAGGGACAATGGGGTGGCAGAGGGCGGGGGTGTCCCGCACTCTCAGCCAGACCCCCATCTCCCACCCTCCACACACTGCCCGCCTTGGCCGGCTTGGCCACCAGGACCATCTCATCAGCTCCTTGACCCCTTTACATCAGTCACCCCAGGAAGCCCGACCTGCTCCCCCTTCCTTCCAGGACCCCGTGTGTAGCCCCTCCTCCCTCCCCGTCCCCTGCTCCTCCAACACTCAGCAGCCCCCGACCTACTATTTCCTTGTCTTCGGTGTTTATCTGACTTCTGCCACCTGATGTGTTCGTGCTCAATAAACAGCAAAGCAACCAAGAACCTCCCAGACGCCAGTTCTCTGAGGTCACCCCTCCACGCTCCTCGCAGGCAGACGCCTGAGCTGGTGAACCCTGGGGCTGATGCTGAGTGCTGCGTCCACCCGGGTCCAGCACTCGCTCTGCAGAGGCTGGAGCTGGACCAGAGCAGGCTCTGCCCTGGATGAGTGTGGAGTGTCCTCAGGAGCCAGGTGTCCCTAGGCTCCAGGACGCCCAGGGCACAGGGGACTCGGAGCCTGCAGGAGCCTGGGGCCTGGGGAGGGCAGGATGTCGCGGGGCAAGGGGGCCACTAAGACGCTTCCTTAAGGAATTCCGGGATAATTCGTTGAGCACCTACTGTGTGCCGGGTACCATGCGAGGTGCCAAGTACCAACAAATGAGCAATGGCGCTGGCTTTCAAGACAGACGTCCTCATTCTGGAGGGAGCGGAGCTAAGTGAGGACATAAACAGCAGAGGGAGAGCTCCGAGGGAGCTGGCGGGTGGCAGCTGCTGCCGGATCTGGCTAGCTGGCCTGGGGCTCTGCGAGGTGGTGTCCAAACAAAGATAGGAGGGCAAAGGGTGAGCCAGGGTGAGGTCTGAGGACGGGCCACCTGGGCCTGAGGGGCACTGGGAGCTGGGATAAAACTGGCAGTGATGGGAGAGTCAAGGAGAGCCTGTGACGAGGTCCCCAGGGAACCACACTGTGCAGGGCCCAGGATTCCAGGCAGGGTGGGGACCGGATCTGCAGTCTTCTTCAAGGACCCTACAGAGAGGGCTTGGAAAGAGAGCAAGAGGAGAAGCCTCCGTCCTGTGAGGAGGTGACTCAGTAATGACAGATGCTGGTGGCTGTGGATCCCGCAGTGGTGAGGGACGTGCCGAGAAGCAGGCGGGTTTAGAACACTTTCTATCAAGGGACAACAGGAGTTACTGGCTTATGATCGAAGGAGAGAAAACGGTCCCCGTGAGCCTGGCCTGGGCTTGGGTTCATGCGCTGGCCCTCGCAGGCTTGGGGCAGAGCCAAGGGGGCTGGACCAAGAAAGCAGCTTGGCCTGGCTGTGCCTGGACCGGGCAGGCCGTCTGCAGCTCTGTCGACCTTTCCTGCACAAACATCTTCCCCCAGACTTGTCCCCGACGAAGGTTTAAGAGGGATTGAGGCGGAGGGGACAACCCCACCCCCCAAGCCTCTGGGTCATACTCTGAGGATGGCTTTCCAAGTCACTTCGGAGGGGGAAACTGACAAGGTCAGGTGCTGAAACGCTGTAAATATTAGAAGAGACGTTCAAAATGACAGGCAGAACCAAACCAGAAAATCCTCATTTCTAACCAGATACATTAAGTATCTGCTTTTGTCTCGGCCCCCAGGATGCTCGCAGCTGTCGGGCCTTCGCAGGCGCCCTCAGGCTGCCCAGCCCCCACCGGCCCTCCTCTAGTGAACTCGGGGGCCTTAGAGACTTCCTACAAGGAGAGGGGCCCCAGTCTGTTGAAGGGACAGCGGAAGCTCACCCCAAGAATTCATTGGGTTTCACGAAGCACAGGAGGGTGAGCTGGCTTCAGGCACCGTCTGTTGCAGGTGCTCAAAGGCTGTGCCTCTCCGTGCTGCCTCCCCTGGGTTGATTCTCAGAGGGGACTTCCCTTTGGGATGTCAGAGTGACCGCCTGACCTTCAACCCAACACCCTGTCCAACACCTAGAAACAAATGCCTTGACACTGCTCAAGCAGAAGCCATGGACCCCCTGGGACTGGCCCGTGGGTCTTGGTGGTGCTGTAGGGTCCCCTGAAACCAGCGGCTGTGGCCCCAGACATTAGTGGCCGGGTCAGCTTGTGAACTGCGGGTGGGGAGAAGATCGGGGTCTGAGACCCAGTCACAGGCCATTGGGTGGTGAAGACAGCGGTGCTCACCCTGCCCTGGGCCGGGCCACTTTCCTGGCATGTGCGCATGACTGGAGCCAGGTCACCTTGCACAGAGGACTCTGGAGTCTGTGGCCAGAGGGAGTGGCCCTGAGGACAGGCTCTCGGCCTGCTCACGCCTGAAGCCAGCGCTCCCTCTGGGCGGAAGAAGTACGCCAGCCGACAAACCTGCCCCCGGCCCGAGCCTGCCGCAGGGTGCAGTCTCTGTCCCTTCTACCCACGGAGGATTGAGGCCAGTTCTTGACCACAAATTGGCACAGAAGCATGAAACTCCATGGTTTCTAAACTTCCTGCAGCCAGACATTCTAGAAGATGTCCCTCCCAACTTGACAACGAAGACCCGCGTGAGACGGCTGTCTTGTCAGCCCCGTGGCATGTTTGTAGGGTGTCCATGTCCTGTCCACCGGGGCCACCCCACCAGCCGCTCCTCCTGGTCTGTCTGTGCTTTTGCCACCCCAGGGAAGGAGGCTGAGGTCTTGGGGTGGAAGATCCAGTGAGGTGAGGGAGAGCCCCGGGCACCCGTGGAGGGCAAGCATTTGGAGGCCAAGCAGATGGCAGGTCCCCAGGAGCCCGGGGGGGTGCACCTGCTGTGTGGGGAGTGTCAGGGAGCCCAGTGGACTAGCAGCACAGTCACCTGCATTTCTATGACACACACACAAACACACACAGTCATGAACACACATTTGCACACTTGGGTTGTGTCAGCCGAGGCGCACTCTTTCACTTACAGGTAGGGTCCCCATCAGATGTCCCTCCCCACCCTGACACTGCGTTTGTGCCCCCCCCCACACACACACACAAGCTGTGCATACCTTCACCTACACACTTCCTGGTGTCTGTGGGTAAGTTGGGCCACACTCAGCCACAATCTCGGGGTCCTTCCCCCAGTTTTCTCACGGTTCCTCTATCCCTGGGTGCAGACAGACATGTGACAGTCACCTGCTGTTGGATTACTTCAGGACGGCACTTCAGGGTCGGCCAGGGAGGGCAGCTGAGGGTGGGAGAGAGGCTGCTCTGGGGAAACTTCTGAAGGAGAAGGAAGAAACTCGGTGCACGCCTGTAGTCCCGGTGCTCTGGAGGCTGAGGCAGGAGGACCGCGAGTTCAAAGCCAGCCTCAGCAACAGCCAGGCACTAAGCAACTCAGGGAGACCCTGTCTCTAAGTTAAATACACAACAGGGCTGGGGACGTGGCTCAGGGGTGGAGTGCCCCTGAGTTCAATCCCTGGTACAAAAAAAAAAAAACAGAAAAAAGAAACCCTGCGCCTGGTGCCTGGTGCGGGAAGCTGTTAGAGCAGGGGATTAGGGGATTGGCCAGGACTGGCCCCTGCTTTCATGAGCCCACAGTTTATCTTCCTCTCCCTCCTGACGAGTCTGCGGAGATTGACAGCCACAGCCGCAGCCTCTGCTCCCAGAGCTCCCTGCAGCCCCCAGGGCCGCGTGCGGGAGGACATCTGGAAATGTGACAGCGCTGTGTTCACAAAGGATGACCAGGGACCCAAATCCATACCCCTGGAGCCTCAGAAAGTGGCCTTATTGGAAATGGGATTGCGTAGACAGGATCACTCGGGGTCCTGAGATGAGGGCGTCCTGGAGCCAGGAGGGGCGCCTGGCGATGTCCTCATCAGGACAGGGAGAGGGAGGCGCAGAGCGGGCCTGTGAAGGCAGTTGGAGAGACCCCCACAGGGTGCCTGGGCCCAGAAGCTGGAGGGTGCGAGGAGCCAAAGCTCGGGGCAGGCAGCCTGCAGGACCCTTCCCCCAGGTTCTGGGCCTGAGCCCTGTGAGGGAGAGTCCTGCTCTTTCCTGCCACCCCGTTTGAGTGGACACAGACCAGGCGACAGTGTGGATGTGGGAGGTCCCCGCTCCACGGGTCCTTAGGCCGCTCACATGGCGCAGGGACACTCTTGCGCACTGACATGTCCAGAGGGCCAGGCGGCCCCCACGTGCCAGCAGCAGACACCACAGGGACAAATGTCCCAGGAGCAGACGTTCCAGAAGACGGAGGCAGGTGACAGGAAAACGAAAATAAGTGTCACCCCTGGCGTGGCCTGACACGAAGCACGGCTACCTGAGACGGGGCACCGGGGCCGAGGTAGGGAGGGTGTCGGTGGTGTCCCCGGGGACCAGCAGCCCAGGCGCAGGGGAAGGACTGGAACAGCAACGCGGGTGGAACAGAGGGAGCGGAGGGGAGGGCGGGACGGTTCCGATCCTCTTCCAGGGCCAGACTCCTGGGATCTCGGCCTCCATCTGGTGGATGGAGCCCAACCTGGATTGTGCACCTCGTGGGAAAGTCACAGAGGTCACGGGGCGTTTCTCAGCTGGCTCCTCTCGGGAGCGAGGCCTGCAGAAGGTGCAGGGCTCCCCCGAAGCTCCACAGACAGCTGTTGGTGTCCACTCTCTGGGCTGGATGGACCTGGGATGGACGGAAGTGAAGCTGGACACTGACCCAGGGCTGGAACCAACCTCATTCACAGTCCGTCTGTGGTCCTCAGGTCCCCTCTGTCCCCAGAGGTCACCTGTCTCTCCGGCTTCCTCTCCCTTCCGAGCCACTCCTGGGGATTCCAGAGCCACACTAAAGATGACTCGAATGATACGGGGACAGTGGCTCTGGCCCCTGGGACACCTGGGCCCAAGCCTCAGCCAGGAAGTGGGCTCCAGCTCTTGGCTCAGATGACATGAGCGAGGACTTCGCCTCTCCGTGCCTCGGTTGTCCCCCTGCTAAGGGGGATGACCTGTGTCCCCCTTGTCTGGGGCTGCTTCGAGGCTCCGTTAGGACTCTGTGACTATAGCCAGGTTACGGTGACTGGCTGTGTGGCTGCTGGACCCTCTCCGGGGCCTGTGCTCTGCGCCCACAGCCTCGGGGGGGTGAGGAAGGGAAACAGAGAGGCTCACGCCAGGCACAGCTCTCAGGCCGTGGCAGCGGAGCAGGGCAGAGCATCGCGGGTGCAGCCGCAGAGTGGCCCTGCCTTCTGGCTCCAGGGACGCGGGGCTGGGGAGGGACCGGGTCAGCTGAGGCGGGATGAAGCCTCAGCTCTTCCGGGGCACGAGGCTGAACTGATGGACTCATTTTCAGTAAACCCGGCTGACTGTCGGTATCTCCCCCAATCGTGCATTCCTCCTGCAGCGACTTGGCCACCGGATAGGACCATGGGGCTGTCCGCGCCTCCTGCCAAGGGCCAGGCCAGCACTAAGAGACACGGAGTGAGGGAGGAAGTTCCCGTGGCTCCTGGAGGCCAGCAGGAGAGAGGGAGATCAGAGGAGGAAATGCCGAATTCCAAATCCCGTGAGGAAGAGGGAGCATCCAGAGGAGGAGGCGGAGTTCTGACAGTAGCACTTGGAACCTGGGCTGGACGCAGCGGGAGCCGGGCCAGGCCAAGGACAGGCCCCGGGGCAGGGGGAGCTGCAGGGCCCAGGCCGCAGGCAGGACTTTTCCTGGCCAGGTGAGACGGAGCTGGGGGCCTGCTCAGGTATTCAATGGGAGTGTCATTGTGCATAGTGACCGTCAAAAATCGACCACCACAGCCGCTCTGTGGCGCTTTTCCAACCCCATTGGCTTCCCCTTGCTGGCCTCTGGACTCCTCCAGACCCTCTCTCCAGTGCTGCCTGCTTTGCCAACGACTCGGCCTCCAGCGCACCCTGACCCGCGGAGTCTCCCCAGCTCCAGATCTGCGCCGCGTCATACGCCCCAGGCCGGCTTTTCCTTTGGTCACATTAATTCAATGCCAAGGACCTGCAGAGGCCACCAGGGGCAGAGATGATGGGTCAGGTGGAGCTGGGCCCTGTGGGATGAGGGGGCCCTAAACCCTCCCCCACAGAGAAACTGGGGTGGCGGAGATGCTCCTGGGGTTCCAAACCCATCATGTGTCATCCCCCACCCCAACTACCTCCCCTCCTCCGGTCACCAGGACATCTGGAGCCCATTACGATGGCAAGAGTCCCACACGGAGGTGTTTTGACTGGACCCTTGGATGGGATTTCGCGTACACTAATGGTGTTTACTTTCCAAAAAAGACTCTTCGTCAAGATGGCTGCCCTGGCCCTTTCTGAGGACGGAGACGACACACAGCGCCTACCCACCTGACCCAGGGCTGCCCGAGTCTCCGGGGATGAAGGAGGGGGCAGTGGAGGCTTCCAGACATGACATTTCACCTTGTAGACGTCAGAACCCGGGGTCAGGCCCAACCCCACCACGACACCCCAACCAGGTCAAAGGCAGTCTGTGCGCCCCACAGGGAAACCGCAATCCCCTGACTTTTCTACAGGAATAAGATTCACAGCCACAACCCACACCTGGGCTGGGAAAGGACCGTTCCTTGTCTGACAGGTGACACGGGCCGGGTGGATGGAGCAGGGACGCTCAGTAGGACGCTCAGCAGAGGGCTCTAATTTCTGCAGGGCCCGATGGTCATGGTGGAGACTTTGGCCTTGACCCTCGCTGTGGTTGGGGAGCCATGGCAGGGGTCACTGAGCCGGGGAGGGACACCTCTGACTACGTGTTTAAAAGGGCACCCTAGCTGCCTGGTGTCACAGGCTTTGGGAGCACGGCGATGAGAACGAGCATGATCAGGAGAGGGGACGCTGATGGCTTGGGGTCCGGTGGCCACAGTGGTGGGATGGGAAGTGGACAGGGGCCTGAGCTGTGCCCAGAGCAAACGACCTGTGTCCAGTCATGAAGAGGGAGCAAGGGCCAGGGGACAATGGCTTTAGGCACAGTATGTGATTCAACGGGAGTCGCCAAGACTGTAGAAAACCTTCCCCACCACCTGGGGGGGGGCAGCTGGTGAGGACCCCCCAGAGTCCCAGGGCTGCAGGCACCCCGAGGCAGGACCTGCGGTGACCCCCATCACAGCCACCTTGGGGACAGTGACCAAGAAGCAAAGCACGGCAGAGAGCCTGGAGACTCCCACAGCCACCCGCCTTCCTCTGGGCACTCCATGCACCCCCAAACTTAGAATCTGCTCATGGAAATCAGGGACCTCGAGTTGGTGAAATACGACATCCTCACTCCCACAAGATAGAGGCTCGAACGGCCCCCAAGAGTCCCGAGCTACGTTTCCTGCATGAGGGCGTCTGTGGACCCAGATGTGGGTTCCATCTTCGTCTCTAGACCAGGAGCCGCGTGGCTTATTTATTCCCTGTTGTGAAAGTTGGCAAACTTTTTCAGCAAAGGGCCAGAGTGATAATCTGCAGGTCATTTGGTCTCCACTGAAACCACTCAGCACCATGGTCACAGCACAAAAGCAGCCCGATGACCCATAAATGGGGGGCAGAATCGCGTCTCACCAACACCTTGTTTTCAAAGGTGGGCGAGCCGTGTTTTGCCCACCCTGCTTACGGTTTCTCTGGGACTTACCACAGGTCTTGGTGGTGACATGGGATTGATAAATATTGGTCAATTTGAGGAATGATTCAGTTTTCATCTTTTTGTGGTGCTGGAGGCCACGTGACCACTGAGCTACATCCTCACTGCATTTTTTTCTTTTCTTTTCTTTTCTTCTTTTTGAGACAGAATCTCATAAGTTGCCAGGCTGGCCTTGAACTTGTGATCCTCCTGCCTCAGCCTCCCGAGTAGCTGGGATTACAGGTGGGGGCCGCTGCGCCTGGCTAATGAGTGACTCTGGCTGATCCCTGGACGAGCAGATCTCCTCTCTTTCAGCCTTCATTACCTCACTTCACCTGGCTTCACCCGGCTGTGAGGTAGGTTCTGGGCTGGCGATTGCAAGGCGTCCACAGGATTCTCGCTCTGACCTTAACAAGGTGAGCCAGGTGTGCTTGTGGGTCGGGATTTGCTGGCTTCCTCCTTTGGTGCAACCACATCTTGCTATTCCTTTGTCACCAGAGCCAGGTCCTAGGGTACTGTGGGTCTCTGATCTTCCCCGGCCCCAGGGCGTGCCAACCTACCTTCCCTCCTGTCCCTGTCCTCTGCTGTCCACAGCCACAGCCAACCAAGTATGATCTGGATTCTTCCAGATGCAAGTGACAGACACTCAAACCAAATGTGAATAAAGAAAATAGATTGTCTCATGAAACTAAAAAGCCCTCCTATTGTGGCTTCCAGCACACGCCAGTGAGAAACTCCAAGACCTCTAGACTTGAACTTGGCCTTCCGGGTACATCTGTCAGGTAGGAGGAGGAAAACCGCGCTTGGCTTTGTTGACTGCTTTTAAAATTAGACAACTGGGACGTGGGGCTCTAGGACACTCTTGTCCTGGAGCTGCAGCCGGGTGGCCAGCCTGGGCAGCCGGGGGAGGGCGGGAGGGAAGCTGCTGGGGCTCTGCCACTCCATGGCTGCCAGCCCTGGAGCAGGTGGCTTAGAAGGGCTGTCTCCATGGGACCAAGATCCAAGTCACAGGGCTGATGGAGGAGGCGGTGGGCCAGCGTGTGCAGACGTGCTCTGGGAAACCCTGCCCCACAGTCAGGAATTGTTATTGTTACTGGAAGTGATTAGCGGCAGACATGGTTTCATCGCCCTCCTAAGAGATGGTGCCTGAGCCCAGAGGATCCTGGGAAACGGCTGACCAGAGGTGCACCGAGGAGGGCCATGTGCAGGGAGAGATAAGGCTGCGGCTTAGCGTGGGGGAAACCTTAGGCACTCGGCAAATATTTAGCTTGTCGCCCAGAGCTCGGCGGAGACCTACCTGTGCTGGGAGGCTCTGCGGAGGCCAGCCCAATGCCCTGCTCTCTCCCCAGAAGCCCTCTTGTGCACCACTTGGCTCCCCCCGGAAAAGGAGGGATCCCCACTCTCCTGTCTCCCTCGCCTGCAGGAAATCAGGATCTAGACAAATGCCTGGAGCTGTGTGCGGAGGTGCATGAGGAGCACAGAGAGGAGGCAGGAAAGAGGAGCCGAGCAGAGGTCCCTGACTTTTTAGACCTAGGAATTCATCAATTCTGCACAACCTCCCAAGAAGCAGTGCCTCAGAGAGGTCAAGCAACCTGCCAGAGGTCACACAGCTAAGCATTGGCTTCAGAAAAGAAGGATGAAAGGATGAGCTACCAAGGGTCAGCTCTGAGCTGGGGGCAGTGGTGTGAGGAACAAGGGAAGGAACTGGTATTTACTGAGCATCTACTATCTGCCACTCCATGTGGGCACTTTTCTTATTGACCAAGTATAGTTCTTGAATTGTTCTTAATCCAGAAACTTGGGCGTTTTAAACTCGGTTTTGTTTTTCTTGAGTGCTTTCTTTACTCTCCAAGCCTCATGTCAACACAGTGAGCTGCTGGGAGAGGTGATCTCAGTCATTCTCAGGGCTGCCATCCAAGGCCCGTGCACATATCCTGGAGTCTGGGGGCAGCCTAAGTCCTGCGATAGGGACGGACTCTCACAGCGTGGAGTCCTTGCTGGATGAGATGTGTGGTCCTGCCTGGTCCCTGCGGGACAGGAAGACCTGATTGGGGTTCCTCTGGCCAGGGCCTAAATCCCGCGATGTTCCACCTGTGGACAGTTGTCAGGGACGGTTGTCAGGGACAGTTGTCAAGGACGGTTGTCAAGGACGGTTGTCAGGGACAGTTGTCAAGGACGGTTGTCAAGGACGGTTGTCAAGGACGGTTGTCAGGGACGGTTGTCAGGGACAGTTGTCAAGGACGGTTGTCAGGGACGGTTGTCAGGGACGGTTGTCAGGGACAGTTGTCAGGGACGGTTGTCAAGGACGGTTGTCAAGGACGGTTGTCAGGGACGGTTGTCAGGGACGGTTGTCAGGGACGGTTGTCAGGGACAGTTGTCAAGGACGGTTGTCAAGGACGGTTGTCAGGGACGGTTGTCAGGGACAGTTGTCAGGGACAGTTGTCAAGGACGGTTGTCAAGGACGGTTGTCAAGGACGGTTGTCAAGGACAGTTGTCAGGGACGGTTGTCAAGGACGGTTGTCAAGGACTCTGGAACCAGACCGTGCAGGCTCACGCTCCAGCTCTACCACCCACAGCTGCGCAGACTCGGCAACTGGCTTACTCTCTCTCTGCCTCCCTCTCTAGGAAATGGAAATTTAAACATCAGGTAAGAATTAACGTCACTTAGAAGAGGGCCCGGCCCAGAGGAGCTCGAGTCAGGAACAGGCAGATGCTTCTCACCAGTCCTCTTCTCTCTTCGTGGTTTCACAGGACCTTCCTCTTCTCTCCTCCTCCTCCGTGACACCTGGCATGGGAGGGTGGGGGGCAGGATGTCCGCGGGGGGCTAGCACAGTGCTCCCCGGGTGCTTCTATCACTTCGATATCGATGTGAATCACGCGTTAGACCAAGGACTGACTCAGCAGCTCTGCCCTAACAGACGGTAAAGGAAATGGGGGAGCACAGGAAGAGGGGGTGCAGGTCCGGAATCCAGGGCAGGCGGAACGAGGAGGCACAGGTGCGTCCTGCCGGCCTCCAGGGTCTCCCTTGACTTAGAGGCCCCTGGCCTCGCCTCTGCTTGCCTGCCCGCCCTGCAGCCTCCTGTATTTGTCCGGTCCTCCCTCTCTGACTCACCCGCTGTCCCCAGCCCTTCCGGCCCTGGGTCAAAGTCCTGCAGCCAAGTCGGACCCCAGGTCCTGGTGTTTTCCACCCGTTGAGTGGACCGGGACCCCGGCCCACGGAAGAGCCATGATTTGTCTGGGGTCCCCCAATGAGGCAAGGGCAGAAAGAGGACCCAGGTTTCCTGACCCCCACCCTATCCTGTGCGCTTGCCCAAATGAGCTCACAGAGTCCAGACCAGCAGCTGTCTCCGAGGGGTGACAGCTTCCCTCAGAGGACATTTGACAATGTCCGGTGACAATTTCAGTTGACACCACTGGAGGTGGCAACTGGCGTTCAGTGGGTGGAGACCAAGGACGCTGCTAAACATCCTGCAATGCTCAGCGGAGTCCCGTGCTGCAGGAAAGGACCTGGCCCCAAACAGCAGTGGGCTGGGGACCTCGGCCAGCCTCGCACGTGGCATTGAACCTTGCAAAGATTACTTAACGGGTTCCCCTCCCCTGAAAGGGCACCATCACACTACCTGGTGACAGAATTTGGGGGTGTTTAACCACCTAATGCGTGTCCATTGCTGAACCTACCGCCTGGCAGGGGACGAGCTGACTCTGACGGGTGGGGGAGGGGTTGGAGGCGCCCACTGAGGTGTCCATGGGGTGGCTCCCCATGGCGTCCCACACCAAACTCCAAGAAGTGCACACAAGTGGAGCGGCACACTCATGTCTAATAGAGTTTCGAGTCTCCGTCCCCCTCCCCTCCCTCCGCATTTGAGACTTAGAGTGTTCATTTAAACAGAGAAACCGCATTACCTGATCTCCACGCAGACCTGAGTTTCCATTTTAATTTGCCTTCATTATCTCTTTCTCTTATTAAGAACAGTAAATCTGTTTTGTGTTTTCATTATTCCATTAGCTCGAGGAAGCTCATCAGTAATGTGGGGAGCTGCCAACATAAATAGCACAATTTTCATACGAGCAATGCAATAATTGACTTAAATCGCTATTCTGCAGAGGCCATGGCTCACAATTAAAGAAAGCAGCGTGGTTTGAAAACGAGTTACAATTGATTGGATTTCAGTGGAAACCAGGTTTGGAATGTGTTAATTGCATTCCGCCTCAACACCAGGTCTAAATGAAGCAGCCAGAGATTTGGGGAAATAACAAAATCTTCTCTAGCAACAGCCCCAAATTGCTTAATAGGCTGGGAGAGATGTGATTAAGATGGGGGGCTAATGACTTCACTGTATTTCGGGGGTGACAAGCTGAAATTCTCATCGTGGAAACTCCCCAGAGAGGAGGGCACACTTGGAGCTCTTTCATGACCGGGCGGGGTTCCGGAGTCAGACGTCCCTGCCACCTGCTTCTGGACCTGCTTTTCCCTCTCAAACCGACAGTGACCCTCCAAGATCGTGTGGGCTGCAGTCTCAAGAAGCATCTGGCCTTCTGCCCTGCTGCCTCCGGGGCCCGGCTACTGGAGTCACCTCCTCACAGGTCTCCTGGGTTCCGTCTTGCCCCTGACACTCTCTTCTGGTCTGCCTGTCAGAGAGTCCTGTCAGAACTGGCCAGACCATGTCCCACCTGTGCCCAACCCTCCAGTAGCCTCTGAGCCCTATGGGTATGAGGTCATATGCAATCTGCCCATCAACTCACGGACCCCCTCAGTCACCAGTCCTTGGTGATCTGCCCAGGTTTCCTCTCTCATCTCTCATGCCAGCCACCTAGGATTGCTTACAAACCCCTGATGGTCCCATGCTCTGCCTCGTCACAGAATCTAGAATATCCTGCCCCCTCTCAGTCACCTGAGTCATTCCTGAGGCCCCCCCTCGCCCAGATCTTCCTCGGTTCATGACCCTCTCTAGTGCTAATCGTCCTCTTGAAGTTCTGAGAAATTCAGGATTAAAAACTTTGCAGAAAACTGTTGTTTTGTGCGACTAGTTATCCCAGACTCTGGGTTTCTAGATCTTTCCCCTCCTCCCCACGCCCCAGCGGCACAGATAGAGCAGGACCAGGTACCCTGTGTCCAGGCACCTACTTCCTGATCCCACTTGATTGGTCCAAAGTAGACCAATCAAAATCCTTCCCCGGGAATCCGACAAGAGCATCCAGATTTGAATCTTGATCCTGTGGCCCTTTCCCATCTCTCTGCCATTCATTCTCTCCTTCTTTTTCTCCTTTTGCTTAATTTTTAATTCATGATTTTATATAAAGGATGTAAATAATGGTATGTTTGGTCCCCCTGTTCCTATTTTTCCCCTCCTTTATCCACCTCCTCCCTGTGACCTGGTGCTAGAGACCCATGTTAACAACCCAGAGTGACTCCTTTCAAAAATATTTTTGTTTACACTGACATCTCTGTGTTGTATGACAATAAACATAAAATGGATTGGGATTTTTAAATCATTCTTTGTTTTGAAAAAAGGGGTTCTTTTTTTTTTCTTTTTTTTCTTGCAGTTCTGGGAATTGAACCCAGGGACACTCCACCCCTGAGCCACATCCCCAGTCCTTTCCTATTTTTTATTTTTGAGAGAGTCTGGGACTTGCAGTCCTCCTGCCTCAGCCTCCTGAGTTACTGGGGTCACAGGAGGGCACCGCCGAGCCTTGCTAAAAATGAGATTCTAGTTTACACTGTTTTCTGAGCTTCATTCTTTTTTTTCATTAAAAGAAAATGCAGAAATGTCCCCAAGCCACCTGAGAAGCTCCAATGGACCCTTCCAGGAATCGGTAGGTGGAGGCTACACAGAAGGGACGTGATTACTCCCTGTGTAGAGTCAGAGAAAGGGGCCTGAAGAAAGAGGGGAAGAAAAACACGATCCAGAAAGGAACAGAGGAGCCCCAGAGCCGGTGCCCTCGGAGTCTGAGCCGGCGTCCAGCCCCCGCCTCTCAGCCTCAGGGTCTCCACACCCCATGGCTTCAGAACAAGAAAGTGGCCCTGGCTGGGCTCAGCCACCTCGGTGGGTGTCAGTTGGTTGTCACTGAGGTCTGAGCTAAGGCAGGGGTGTTGGGCTGACGCTTTACGGCTAGCCGGGGCTTTCTGGACCTTGGACGACAAAGGCGGAGTTAGCCCATCCCTGCTCAGTGACCCATTCTAATACTGACCAGACAAGCGCATCCTCGGTGGGTCTGTGTTTGTGCTGATTCTGTTTCTCTGCTCCTCCCTCCCACCACTGTCCACCACTCAGATGGGGTTTCTCTAAGCCGCTTATGATCCCGTGTAAAATACGCCAGCTCTGTTTTCTATGTGTGCATTTTAAAAGGATGCAGGTGGCATTATGGACCGTCCTGTCCTCTTTGTGCTTATTTGTGTTCACTACAGGAGCCCGGGGCTCCTCAGCGTGGCTCACGGTGTGGTCCTTAGCGATGCCACCTGCTCTCATCCATAAGTGTCTTTCATCCCCCTAATCATCACCCCCTCGCCTCCTCCCGATGGCACGTTCGAGCAAAGCCTTGTGTCACAATGTGTGTTTTGCAAAATGCAAACAAGTGCTTTGTGTGCGTCTGTTTGTAACTCCTGTCAAACTGAGGCTCCAGTTCTGTTGTGTTCTCCAGACCCCTGAGTAGCTGTGTGCACTCTGGGGCATTGTTTGGAACCGTCCCACACTGTGCCTCTGTGTGCATCTGGCATGTCAGAAGTGTTGGGGACAGCTAGCCATCCATGTGCTGTTTAGTTCTCACGTGAAGATTCCTTTCTCTAGATGGTTCCAAGGAACAAAGGCAAAGCCACAGTGTATACTGCAGGCGGATCTTGTTTGCACGTGAAGCGGGTCATGGAAGTCGTTGGCGTCTCCACTGCCCATTTCAGCTGTTTATGGCTTTTCTGAAAACTTGCCCCGATGAGTCTGGAGCACCTGTTGCAGGTTCTCCCTGAGGGAGACAGGCCGTCCACCAGCGGCACCTCTCCCTGACATGCTGGGTGCGCCCCGTCCTCCTGAGAACTTCCCCTCGCCCCAGGGAGGAGCCCAGGGCTGCCTGCAGCTCCTGTCCCTTCTCCTGCGCTGCGGGGACTGTGCACCCACGGACGCCCCTGCAAGCCTCTCTGGCCGTGGGTACCCAGCAGGGTCGGAGCTGCCCCCACGGAAGCAAGAAGTGGTTCTGGGGGCTGGAAAATCCGACTCTTTATTTAAAATGGTGGTAAAATAACAGACGACTTATCTTCTTCACCATTTTTAAGCATCAGTCCAGTGCCATTGAGTGGGGTCACTGTACTCTGCAGACATCGCCCGTCCCTTCGAGATATGGCTCATCCTGCAAATCCAACATTCTGTCCTCATTCAACACTAGGTCCCACTCCCCCAGGCCTCAGGCCCTGGTGACCGCCACCCTACCTTCTGTCCCTATGACTGTGGCTCTTCTAGAGACGTCATAGGAGGGGAGATCACAGCGTTTGTCCTTCTGTGCTGGCTCACTGGACAGACACAGAGCAGAGCGAGGATCTATGGATTTCTTTCTTTTTTTTTAAGGCCGACGATGTCCCATGACATGTATACAGAACATTTTATTAGTCCTCCCATTCCTCAGTGGATGCTTAAAACTTGTGTAAGACACAGGTCCCCACAGCACACAGTGGACACGTAAGAAGGGCATGTTCTGGCACCGAAATTCATGGGGTGGGGGCATTTAAAAAGTATCTAGAAAAGCTTCTTAGGGACAATGACTATTGACTATTGGAACAGACAGTTCTCTGATGCCGAGGAATGTCCTGTGCATTGGAGGACGTTGGAATGAACCCTGGCCTTCATCCAATAGAACCAGTAGCACCTCCCGCCAGTGGTGACAACCCAAAATGTCCCCAGACATTGCCCAGTGTCCCCGGGGGCACAAGTTCCCCTGGTGGGGAAGCCTGGCTCTGGCCCTGGGTGCTGGCTGCCCTGAGCACCTCACTTCCCCTGAGTGTCCCCCGTGGCTCCTGGGGGAGCTGTCCTCCTGCCAGCAGGGCGGGGGCTCCGTCTCTGGGCGCCGGCACTGAGGAGGCACCTGGGCCTGAGCACACAGGGCCCTGGGCCTGGCAGAGGAGGGCGGGATCCATGCCAGGACCCACACAAAGGACCCGGACTTCTTGGCCCAGAATCCTGGTAGCCCCGGGTCACCTCACCCAGCTCTGTGACCAGGGACGGTGAGGGCCCCCGCCTGTTGGCTCCTGGGCGTCAGGCTCCAGAGGACACCCTGAATGGACTGAGCTCAGGTATGTGCTTCTAACAATGCGCCTGCCACTCCTCCCGGCCACATCCCCACCCTTCCTGAGCGCGCCTGCCCACTCACACCCCGCGTCTTTGTGTATAGTCATTCCTTTAGCTGACGGGTATTTATTGAGCACCTACTAGGGCCAACTATGATGCTAGCTTGGAGATATGACTGTGAACTGGACCGGCCAGCTCCCCACCTCAGCCCCACCCATGGGCTCCTGGGCCGCAGCCAGGCCCCGCAGTCAGGAGCTGGAGAGGGGCCTCCAAGCCGAGGCCTCCGGGTAGTCTAACCTGTCCCCAGGAGCTTCAAGGAGGAGCAACGGTGGCGACACGGTGGCCCCCTCGGCTGACGCTCACTGTGTGCTGGCCCTGTCTTTCGGCCCCTCCCCTCGGCCTCTGCTCCTGGGAAGAAGCCAGAGTCCTTGGTGACCTAGTGAAGTACCCCCCTCCCTCGCTGCTGTGGCCTCCAGCACGTCCCCCTCCTCACCTTATTCTAGCCACACCCACTGGGCCTCTCAGACTTCAGGCCTGGCCTTTCCTTGTCTCCACTGGGCCATGCTCGGATGTTACCCTGTTGTCATTCTGTGCACTGTCCCAGTCCTCACCGCAGCCTGACATGGCCCACATTCCACGTGACTCCCATCCTCCCTGGGAGTAAGGTCTCAGCAGCCAGGCTCCAGCCACCAGGGTCAGCGCTGCATTTCCAGCATCTGCAGCGGAGCCCGGCACAAAGTAGGTGCTCAGTAAAGAGGAGCTGAGTTGATGGATTCCACCCCATCCTCACAAAGCCCTGGGGGAGTCCCATCTGCCCGTCTCAGGCTGTAACAGACTCGTGAAGCCCCCAGGGAGCCCGTGGAAGCAGATTTTTGACTCAGCGGGGCTGCTGGGGAGTCCGAGAGGCTTTGCCTCTATGGACCCCAAGGCAGCGGCTGGCCACAGGCAAGGACTTAGCTGCTGTGACTATCACCATTTCACAGAGAAGCAAGGTCAGCTCCAAAATGTTTGTTAAGTGGCCAATACTCGGAGATCTAAGGGACAGGCGGGTCTGAGTCTGCCACGTTCCCAGAGCTGATGTGGCTGAAAACGAAAAATCTCCGTCTTGTTGACGCTGAGGCTGGAGTGACCCCCGCTGCTTCCTCTGGTCTTTTCAAGTGGACGTGCCACCCAGGGCCCCTGGGACCAGCTCCATGAGGCCAGCCCCCGTCCCCGCCATGCCCTCTGGGGCAGTTTGTGTTTGTGGGAAACTTTGGCCCAGGGCTCTTCCTGGCCCCTGGACCGTGGAGGGCTCTCTCCAGGCCACATCACGCACTCGGCGAGAGGGAGTTGGGGGGAAGTGGACAGCGTCACCGCACCAGACGGTCAAGGTCTTGCCCTCATGAGAGCTCTGCTGGGGACCAGGGAGGAGGGCAGAGGGGCCATTGCATCCAGAACCTTCCAGTCCTTGGTTCTGACTGCACTCAACACCCAGAGGGGGCTCCCGGGGCTCTCGTGGTTGCTCAGCTAATGCCTAAGGCTGCTGTTCCCACTAACGCCACCCACGGTCACAGCCCAGTCCCCCCCACTCACTCAGCCCCGCCGCCAGGCTCATGGCCACCAGGTCCTCCATTTCCTGACTGTTGCCCAGCCCAGAGCAGCTGCCGCGGTCCAGTGAGTCTCACAGGGAGCCCTGGGTGGAGGCAGGCGAGGCCGAGTCTGGAGGACCTGAGAGCAGCTCAAAAGTCCAGAGGCCCAAGCAGGTCACCGCACAAGAAAGGTGGCCTCATGGGACTGGCACCTGAGGTGGGTGGGCTGTGAAAGGCAGCAGGGGCTGCAGCTCCTCTGTGGTGGCCAAGAGCTGGCAGGGGACAGGAAGACAGGCCTGCACAGCTGGATGTCCCCGGGTTCCCTTGGTCACCCAGAGAAGCCCCCAAACCTGCAGCTGCACCAACTCTCCGAGGGGGAAAAGTCGAACCCAAATGGAAAGGATGTCGGAGCTGTGCGCGGGCCACCCAGCACAGCGGGGGTGAGCTCAGCTGGCCAGGGCCATCAGCCTGCAGCGCCAGCCTCGAGCCAGGAGAGGAGACCCTGGACTGGCTGGGGGCTGGAGGAGTCAGGACCCCCCAGGGGAGAAGCGGGACACGGGGTCCCTGAAGGGAGTTCCACACAGACGGGGCAGGGCGGGGGCAGCCAGGAGGGTCCCTGACTGAGGCGCTCAGTGGTCACCCCAAGGCCTGAGTCGTGTGGAGACGGCCACCTCACAGAGCCGTGACCCCATAGAGGGTGGCCATCAGCCAGCACAGTGACTCTGCAGGGCAAGGTCCCTGACATCACAGCTCCCTCCTGTCCTACGAAAGCTCACCACCCGCGAACACCGCCAGAGCCCACCTACCCACGGGAGCCTGTAACGGAGCCTGTGCCGGTGAGTCTCCAACAGGTGAGGCCACCCAGGTGAGGCCAGCAGGTGGGGAAAGAAGAGGAGGAGAGGGAAGATGTTGGCACAAGACCCCAGTGCCCTGGTCACACCCAGCATGACTGCAGCCACCAAGTTGGTGACCCAACAGGTGAGCCTCTGTGTCAACCTCACCTTCGGGGATTTCCGCGTCATCGACTCTGGGGTGCAGCCCCTTCTGTCCTGCAGACACGTGCTGTGTCTTCCTGGCTACAACCTTGGATGCTTTGGACCTAGATTCTGTTTTTAGGGAGATACAGAAAGAAATGAGCTCTGATCTGATGCTGTGGGTTTGAATGCTGCCTGGCTGTGCCGCTCACTGGCTGTGCCATGCTGGGTGAATCACTCAGCCTCTCGGAGCCTCAGTTTCCACTTCTGTAAATAGAAGATAACAAGCTGTCCCTTATAGGGTTCTTAAAGGCTTAGGGGCACATGTCCACTGAGCCACACCCCCAGCCCTATTTTGTATTTTATTTAGAGACAGGGTCTCCCTGAGTTGCTTAGCACCTCACAGTTGCTGAGGCTGGCTTTGAATTCATCGTGATCCTCCTGCCTCAGCCTCCCAAGCCCCTGGGGTTACAGGTGCGCACCACCATACCTGGCTAAAAGCCCCTTCTTATCTTTGAACAAAAAGAAAAGGGGTTGGAGAGGGATCCCCTTTGCTCTGGGGATCTGCACGAGGCTGGCTTCCTGCCACCTGAATGTCCCCTCAAGGCCACTCTTCCTGGACCACCTCCCCGCGAGCCGTCGTGTGGTCTGTGGTCTGTGGTGGGACAGGCGCACTCCTCCCTGTGCCTTGGCCCTGCTGACCTCCTGGGGCCATGGGAGCCCCAGGAAGGAATGGCCAATACAGTCCAAGGTGCGAACAAGGAGGGGCCGACCGTTATGCACCTGGAGGGAAGGACGCGGCCCAGTTCCGGGCAGTGCAGCAGGAGTGGGAAGTCCCAGCACCCTTCCTCCACCGCAGCCCTGGGGCCCGTGCCTGCCCCTCTCTCCTGTGTCCTTAATAGCATCAAATAAAAAGATTTTAGATAAGATTTCATTCTGTGAATCAATTGGCAGACCACACTGGGCTTCACAGGGCATTCTGGCCTCAATCTAATGGAAATTATCATTTTTAAATGAGAATATCAATACCTAACTGGATCCCCGAGCAGACAGCACACACAAAGGGTTTTATTTCAACTTGCTTCTCCGGCTCCTTCTGAGCTTAATGCAGTAATTGCGGGCATCTCGAGGAAGGAAGGGGTAGATCTGGCAGGGGGACAGAAGCCCAACTCTTGTTGTGACCGCACAGCAGGAAGCTCTGCCCCCTGGTGACTTCCCCTAGTTTCCACACCAGTCTTTATTAGGTTCCCCGCTCACCCCAGGACCTTGGCACTTGCAGTTGCTTCTGCCTGGAAGGCTTCCTCCCTCTGCTTTCCCTTCCCAGGGTTCAAGGCTGTGGGTAATGCTTGCTCCAGGTCTGGGGGTGAAGTGGGAGGTAGGGTGCTGGCCTCATCCCTGGGTGTGGCCTCCAGCATGGAAAAACAAGGGTCAGGGAACTCCCGGCTGAGCTGGTTAATACAGTGGCAGAAGCCCCTGGCGGCCATCTCAATTTCAGTTTCAACTAAACGTAAGGCTGCCTTGCTGCTCAGGCGCCCTGGCTGCATTTCAAGGGCTCAGGAGCACAGGGGAGAGGCCACCATGTTGGACGGCGCAGAACAGAACATTCCACGGCTCAGGCCACCCAGAGCTCCAGGGACGCCACCCTTTACGCACTGCAGGCTTGGCCCCAGGGGCGAACCCTCCGGGTGTGAGGCAGGTTCTGCTGCTGGCTTGGCCCTGAGTCCTTGGGGCGGAGCATTTCCTGAGCCCCGTGAGGACCCCACTCAGGCAGAGCTGCCAGGACTGCTTCCGGCTGTCGGTGAAAGCAGCTGACTGTGGGCCGAGAACCGCGCCCCACTCGGGCGGCAGTGGCCGGCTGCTCCTTTGCTCTGTCTGCTGACGACCACGGAGCACCTACTACGCGCCCCACACCCTTCTGGAGTCGGGGATGGCACGATGCAGGTCAGGCCTCGCTCCCCTTCAGGTTCACGTTCTTGGCACATGGTGTGGGACAGACACCCAGGAAACAAGCAAAGGGTCCCACCTGGCAGAGGGCAGGAGCGCTGGCCCAGACCCCACCAGGCAGGGCGGAGGCTCAGGAAGCCGAGGGACTGTCTCCTGTCCCCATGTCCTTGGTTGGGGACAGTAAGGAACGACTGATCATGGGTGAAGTAAACAGTGGACAACGTCGGTGACACCTGAGCAGCAGTAACGCACCTGGGGGGGGGAGGGCGCAGTGGGGAGGGGCCTGGTTTGGAGAAAGACCCTCCGCGTGGGGAAGGAAGGAGGGGCCTCGGGTGTCCAGGGCCTCTTTCCCTGGGACCTCTGTCCCCCGCTGGCTGCCACCTCCTGCAGCCTGGAGCCAGAGGGGCCTGACACACGGGGTGGACTGCATGTGTCCCCACCCAGAGCTGTCCCCATGGTGTGACTGTGTCAGGCAGGGGGAGCACTGGAGGGGGATCCGCGTGAACCTCTGGGCGGTGACCTCGTGTGCAGGAAGGTCCCACCATTGCCATGTCTGGCTGTCCCGGAGGTGGACTGTGGCAGTGCCATGTCTTTGTTCTGCTTTTTCTCATCCTTGGTGACGAGAAAGCCGCGACGGGAAAGGGTCCCTGGCGCCCTCTGCTGTTCTGCCTTGGTACTGCAGCGCAGTGGCTCAGCCCTCACAGCGCCTTGGGGCAGGTCACCCGGGAACCAGGGGAAGGTGCCCCATCAACCTTTGGAACAGGGTCTCCCTGGACCAGAAGTGAATATTTCCACATCCCCCGTTCCCTCCTCCTCTGGAGCTCCACTCCCAGTCTCCAGCCCCCCTCCCGCCCCCTCCTGAGCTCTGAGGTGGAGGCACCCGGACAGCAGGGCTGAGCATTTGGGCTGAAATGCCAACCCTTGCCCCTCCTGTGTGTCCTTGGACATGTTACTTAGCTGTTCTGGACCTCAGTTTCCTCGTCCATCACAATGGGAGAGCGATTCATCAGCTTCTCTCTCCCTGGGCACTGCTGACACTCTGGTCCTCGTGGTCTGACAGCGTCCGCGTCCTCCACCCGCTAGTGGCCAGTGGCGCCCCCTGACCACGACAACCAAAAGGGCTCCAGACCTTGCAGTGTGCCCTGGGGACAGAGTCGTCCTGGCTGAGGGCCTCTGCAGTCTTGGTTTCCCCTAGATGCCGCCCGCACCCTCGCTGCCGCCTCTGCCACCCTCCAAGGTGCGCAGAGAGCCGAGGAGGTGGCTGTGTGGCAGCCAGCGCGGCCGAGCCTGGGGCCTCAGGCCCCCGCCCCTCACCCCAGCTGCTGCGGCCCTCACAGAGGTCGAGGCACACTCCTGGCCCGAAATGTCCCCGGCCCCCGCCTGAAGGGGCCCAGGCTGCGGAGGTGGGAGCCTCGCAGGCCCGTCACCCTGGCCTGTTGGCTTGGCCGCGGGCGCAGCTCCCCAGCCAGGAGGCCAGGTCCAAGTGACCTCGAGACACAATGGCAAGGGCTCAGGCTACTGTGGAAAAGAAGGAGGTGAAAGACCTGGCCCAGGGCTGCGCAGGGGAGGCCAAGCCGCTGGGCCACGAGGGAGAGAGCCCAGCAGTGAGGGCACTGGGTCCCCCTGGGGGGGGACAGCTGGAAAGCGCAGCTCGTCCAGGGCTTGGCCGCGGGCCTCCCACTCTGGGGTAGAAGCAAGAAAAACAGAGCAGGGGCCAGGAGAGTCACCAGGGGCCCAGGGAGGCCTGCAGGTTGGGCCGCCTGAGAGCAGAGAGGCCTCCCGCCGCCTGGTTCCTGGGGAGAAAGCTCTTCCTAGCCCTCAAGCGGCCCTCAGGCCCTGACTCCCTCTCGGTTGAGGCCAGGCCCTGGGCAAAGCACTTTACCCCCTGAAACACTCCCGTCACCCCACGAGACAGCCTCTAGTTATCTGGTGACTCTTGGGTAAATCGTTTGGAGCTCCTACTGTGTGCACATTTGCTGAGCACCTACTGTGAGCCAGGTTCTGTGCTGGTGGAGGACTGTGGGGCTGCAGGTGTCCGCACTGCTGGCGGGAATGGAGCCTGGCGGGCTGCTCTGGATAGAGCCAGGCAGCTTCTGAGGAGTCCCACCCGGGTGTGGAGCCCCGGGAATGAGAAGCTACGTCCCTGCAGAAGCCGGTCCACCAAGGACGGCAGCCAGCTCCCGGTCACCCACAATGGAAGCCAGCCATGTCCCCACCTGGAGAGCAAACCGTACAGGGCAACGCTACACCTAAGAAGCCAGTCTGGAAGACCACAAACCGCCTGCTTCCTTTATGTGACCTCTAGAGAAGGCAAGGCCCCCCGGGCAGTGCTGCCGGTCCCCTGGGAGGAGGGCCCAACTGCCAAGGGGGAGCGTGAGATGTTCTCGGAGATGGTGAACCCTTCTGCCTCTTGACTGTGGCGCTTGTACACAACTGTGTGTATTTAGCAGGAGTGGGTGCAGAGCGGGTGTTACTACGTAAGACTTTAAGATAAAGATGAAGAAATGCAGAGCGACGTTTGGCATGTGACTCATGGTGTTCAAAATGGGCTTTGTATCATCAAATGTGCTTTTAACTACAAGAAACATATCATTTAAAAGAGGGTTAAACTGAGTTTTCTAGGATGAATGTCATATAACAGGAACCAAGAGAATTACAGACACCACCATCCTCATGTCTGTCATAATGCACCTGGTCTTTCCCTTATGGTCATAAGATGGCTGCTGCAGCTCCAGGCATTCCAGCAATGTCCAAAAATAGGACAGATGGAAGTTTTGGAGACGTGTTTATTATCATACAGAACACTCTCTGTCAGAAGCTCCCAGATGACTTCCATTTATGTCCTGCTGGCCAGAACCAGGGCATAGGCCCACTAAACTAATGACTGGCAAGAGGGGAAGTTTTAGGCCAATCACAGCTGAGCCCCTGGGGCTGGGGGTGGAGGTCTCTCCACGAAGCATACTGCCATCTGCCTCATGTGGGAACAAAGCTGGGTCCCTTAGCCAGGAAGGTGGCTGGCTTCCCACGGGACAAGCCATCTGCCTGCCTCAGCCTCCGAGTGGGCTTGAGCAAGTCAGCAAGGGGCCCCTCAGGACGGCAGCAGAGGTGCCCCAGAGCCTTAACCTGGAGCCCCACCAGCCAGCCACACACACTGCCATCTGCACCACTGTTGGCTGCCCTGAGCGTGTGGTCAGGCCAGCTCCAGAGTTCCAGCCCAAGACAAGGACTTCCCTGGCCTCGTCTCTTGCTTTTTCTTCTTTGCAGTTCCTCAATATTAAAAAAAACAAAACCCTCCAGACTTCTCTTGGTCTCACACAGACCCTGCTTAATATCCCTGCAAAGGGCTGGACGTCCCTGACACACAGATAAGAACCCAGGGCCCCGTGACAAGCTGTGCCCAGCTCTCTCCTGGTCAGGACCTACCGAGAATGGCCGCCCACCCCATCCCATCAGGGAAGCCCTGGGGAAATGAGTCCGGGTGTGCCTTTGAGAAGCCCGGCAGACTGGGCCACGGTGGGGCTCAGCCTCGTTCTGGTCACCCGGGGGGATCCCCAAGACCCCCCCCCCCATTACCTCTGCAGTCTCTCGCAGCCTGCCAGAGCTGTTACAATGAAAAACCCTTTTCAATGGCTGGCCGGCGCGCCCCCGTGTGTCTCTTCGGTGTAATAACATCGTAGCGTTTTCAAACCTTGATGTTGAAATCTCAGTAACAACCAGGGCTGCTGACAACCCACGTGCCCAGCAACGGACAAGGGAACTTAAACACACAGACTCGGTTTGGCATAAAATTTTTCTTTGGAAGAAGCCATATGTGACCATGGTGGAGGCAGTCACACCCGGCACCCAAAGGTATATATGGAAAGATCTCCCTCCCATTCCATCCCCCATGATGTGAATGGCACCTCCTGATATTGGGCAGTTCACAACCTTCCCAACCGTGTGCCACGGCCCTGATATGGGTCTATACGCAAATGCACCTTCAGAATAAATGCTCAGACACGGCGATGCTTGTATATGCCGCCCTTTCAGGGGGCCACTGATGCTACTCGAGAAGCACACTGGCACTGGGTCCATTATCCCCTCACTCTGAAAACCACTACTGAGCCCTATGAATACGGAGCATAGGCTTCCTTCTCAACCAGCTTGTCTCCGTGGTCGGTGTCGGCAGACACCAGCTCCAGGGTCACCTTCTATTCTTGCAGCGATTCTGCAAGTTTCTTAGTAGATTTTTTTTTTTAACTTTGATTATTCGTATGCGGGGCTGAGGCTCGAACCCAGGGCCTCACACGTGCCAGGCCGGCGCTCCACACTGAGCCCAGCTCAGCCCCTTCTTAGTGGACTTTAAAAACCATTCGGGACCCTGAGTTCCAATTGGCTTTGCTTTGGCCGCACCCGCCTGCAGCTGGGCATGGGGAGGAGGGTTCTGGTTGGCCAGGCAGGAGGTGGGCTGGCCCCAGGAGAGTCTTCTAGAACTCTCAGCCGCAGGGTGAGCTAGTGGGCGTCCGACCCCCAGCGAGCCCCTCGTGTCCTCCGCCCTCTCTACGAATCCAGGGGACCCCGCGTTGTAGGAGGGAGGCCTGGAAAGAGCGAGAACGGGAGAAAAGCTAGGGGTTCCCTGCACTTGAGTAGACCCTCCAGGGCTGCGAGGCCCGGGGAGGGTGCGGAGGGCAACCCCGGGTGGTGTGCATCCTTCCCTCCGCCTGTGCAGGAGGAACTGCAGCCTGGCTGCCCGCCCGAGCTCAGTGTCCCCCCGCGAAGCCGAGGTTTGTGAGCCGCCACTTTCCAGAAACCCCAGCCCCGCGGTGGAGGGCCAGACATTCTGACCCCTCAGGAAAGCCAGGTCCCCAGGGCGCCCCGTGGCCACCTCAGAGCTCGCCCTGTCTGCTGCCCAGGGCAGAGCCCCAGCCAGGCCTAGAGACGTCCAGAAGCTGGAGACCGGCTGCCCAGCCTCCGCAGGAGGATGGATTACCTCTGGGTGACGTCAGAGGGGTGCATTTCTTGCAGAGACTGGTTCTGAACCACTGGACGCTGCTGGCCCAGGTCGTTTGGGGTTCCTGCAAGAGGACTGTGGGCAGACCTGAGAGGGACCGGTCAGAGGAGACACGCCACTTAGTAGTCCCAGGAAGCACACTGAGGTGCCCTGTGGAGGGACTGCCCCCAACATAAAAACCCAAGAAAAGAAGGAATTGGCCCACCAAGCCCAGAGGCGTGATGCCACCGTAGCAGCCCCTGCCAAGGGAGGTCCTTCCTGCTCCTAACCTTCAGGACCCAGGGCCGGGAGCCCATGGGCGGAGCTGGGAGTGTGAACAGTCTAGACAGTGACTGAAGACACATTATTATTCTCACTCCACACAGTCGCTGATCATTATGTCACGGTGAGCAGAAGAGCTTTGGGATCTGCCCAACAGAGCACCCAGGGCAAGTCACCAACTGTCCCGCCCAGCGGGTGAGAATGGGCAGTGGGAAGAGAAGAGTGGGGGCTGCCGCCCTGCCGCCCTGCCGCCCTGACTCGGGCTCCTCCAAGGAGCAGGCCGTGGGAGTCCCAGAACCACGGGCTCTGGCAGGGCAGGGAGCTGGCAGTTCTTGGTTGCTGCGTGGCCTGGAAAGAGGCTTTGATTGAGGTTATAGATGGGTTGACCTGGGCAGCCGGAAATCTCAGGGGCCAATAGGTGGGCACCACTGTAATTATCTTTTAAGGATTAATTTATGGTAGAATCAGAAAAGTTAGCGTGACCTTGGGCGCCACAAAGTAAGAAAGCCTGTTTACTGCTCAGATCTGAAGACGTTGGTAGAAAGAGTGATGAAGAGTTGATTCCAGGCAAAAGTTTCACATCTCCTGCCAAGAGCTACCCGATGGGATTCAGCCGTCAGGGATGCAGTGGGAGCCCGGGCCGTGCCTGGGACTGTGCAGGCACCACCCCAGGAGAAGGCGAGGAACTCTGGCATCCACCGCAGGGCAGCTGCCAACAGCCAAATTCTCCCTCCCCGAGTTGATGTCTGATTGACAGACAGCCCCGGAGAGGGCTTTCTGGATCATATCTCAGTAACCACCCACCCAGCCTGTCAAACCCAGAGATTTAGGGTGGCATCGGAGCCCCAAATCTGGAAGAACTTAGCAGCTTCACGGTGCCAGATCCAGGGGGAAAATGTGCACATTGAGAAACCAGGAAAGCATAGATGACAGGGGAGAAAGAAAGAAAGAAAATGAAAACACTCTGTTCCCACTGGCAGAGCCCGCCTTGCCAGGAAAACTGGAATGCTGACTTGGTACGCACATAATTCAATTTTCTACACACTCAGAAGGAAAGAAAAAGCCAGATGCCGGGAGAAACTGCTGATACTGTTCTTGACCTTGGCAAGGACAATCTATCTGTGAACGCAGACTCATGCAAAATGCTGGACAATCTGAAAAGGCAAACAGCACAACACTTATGTACCATATTTTCTCGACGATGTGAAAAGGTCTATGTATCCTGATTCCTATGTTCTTTTCTAATTAGCTTGATTTATTATCCTAGACAAGAGAGCAGATGGATATACACCCAAATGTTAGTATTAATGAGTTAGGATGTGGACAGTTCTTATCTTTAATCTTCAGGATTTTAGTGTTTTCTTAAAAATAAAAAAGTTCTATTTGAATGATTTTTTACTTAGAGAGTCCCTTTATTATAAAAGACATATAGACGAGAAGCTACATGGAAACTCCCTTCCTGTCCTTCCAGTACTCCCAGGGCACTGTCCTGAGATGAGTACTGTCAGAAGTTTTGCTTCTATTTTTAAGGTTGTAACCTTGAAAGCTGGGCGCAGCAGAAGGGTTCTAACCACATCTGAAAGGAGTGGCTGTGTCTCTGCGCCACCTGGTGGCTGGGTTGCAGAATGCAGGTCCACTGGGCCAGATCCCTTTCAAGAAAAGCCAAAAGCATGCAGTTAGACGTGAAATATCCCAGATCTTAAAGATCAGCAACTAAAAAAATTTAAAAGCAATGCCAGAAAAAAATAGAATATATTTAAGGGTCAGTGACCAATGCATCAAGGCCACTACTTTAGGAAATAAACAATAAGATATCAGTGATTAGGGACAGGAGAGGTTAGGAAGGGTCTGTTACATTGCCTCAAGTATCTCTTCTTCTTCCTTCACCTCTGTATTATTACGACTTATTTTTCTAGAAGCTGTCTTTGTGACTAACATATATCACATAAATATACTTAAACTCCATGGTTTTTGACAATACAGAAAGTTATAATCAACCAAATTAAAATTTCCTTTCATTCCACTGCCTCGAGATAAACAGATTCAGATTTTGATGAATATTTTGATGAATATATATATTTTTTTCTACTAATCTTTAGGATTTTCATATATATATATATATAGATGTTGTTCCAGGATTGGTGTCGGGCATAGTGTTCAGGCAATAGTGGCCATTTGGTGTGAGGCCTAGCTTTGGCTTTTGGAAAGTCAAAGAGAAAAGTGCCTCTTGACGGTTCTCTCTGGCCTCCCTAAAAGTATGTGTCATCAGAGTCCGTGATGAGGCAGGTTTGTGTCTATCTGACTTACATTACAAAACAAGCCAGGCATGTAATTGGCCTTCCAGATGTAACTTAGAGATTAAAAAACAAAAACAAAAAACATGTCTCTAACTGGCTTTATATGTTGAAATTCTATTGATCAGCTTAAATATAAATATAGTAATATTTATTGTTACAAGAATAACACACTGCAGAGACAGTTTTAGGGATCACATCTCAGTAACCACCTACCCCACCTGTCAAACCAGAGAGTCAAATGGTACTGGACCCAAAACTAGAAGAATTTAGCATTTTCATAGTGCCAAATTCAGTGTGTGTGTGTGTGTGTGTGTGTGTGTGTGTAGGGTAGTGATAGTGAAGGGTACTGATTTGATGTGCAAAAACAATTGTAAAGACTCTCATGCTTTAACAACAACAACAAAAAAGTCCAGATGACTATTAAGAATGTGTTAGAGGGCTGGGGCTGGGGCTCAGGGGCAGAGAACTTGCCTGGCACATGTGAGGCACTGAGTTCCATCCTCAGCACCACATAAAAATGAATAAATAAAGATACCATGTCCTAAAAGATATCATGTACTACTAAAAAAATATTTTAAAATATGTTAGATTATTTCTTAAGACCTAAATTTGTCAACAACGTTTTAACTTCAATACAATTTTAATTCAAAGCAAAACTAAACCAATCATTTTGAAATTTGTATCATTTGGTGCACCACCATTGATAATTCTAAAAGCTGAATTGAAGTTAATTAATTTCATTTTAGACGTTAGTGTCATTTATACCTTCCTCATAACAACCACCCTGGGAATCTTTCGCATCTTGTGAAGATCAATTAAAAGCAGAATGTCAGCTTTTCCACTTCAAAATTTCACGAGGAGGGAAAGAACCTCCCAAACCGTGTGCCCAGCCAGCCACAATAAATTATTTTCTCTCCTGGACAGGGCCCAGCATGTGAGTGCCTGGAAATACTTTCAGAGGGTGGCCCTGTGAAAAAATTTGTGTCTCACATCAAAATTCCGTCCTCCTCCCAGACCACAGATGAAAAAATATTTGGGCTGGAAAGTGAAATGAAACTGAGTGGGCCCTGGTCCAGCCAGAGCGGGGACAGCCCTCGGGAGGGGCAGGAAGCCCTGCCCACCTCTAGGGGACAGTTGGGCCAAGCCTCACTATTCAGCTTGCCCAGTGGCTTCTCACCCAGCTCTCAATACGTCCTCCTGCAGCCCTTAGAAATAGGGACTTCTGCTGCCTCCATTGTATAGATGGGGAAACTGAGGCTCAGAGAGGAGAATTCACTGGCCCGAGTTCACAAAACCAGCAAAGAAGCTGAGGCGGAACTCAAACGGGGCCTCCTGCCTGCACGTTGTGCCCATCCTAAGCCCTTCCTCTTGGCCACGTCACTTCCTCTCTGTGTAGCCCATCTGTACCCTGCCCTTCCCTCCACTGTGTGCCTCGTCAGCAGGCTGGCTCCCACATCCCATGTGAACGTCGGGGCAGGCAGCCCACTGCAGAGTAGGCAGCAGGGGGAGGGTCCTGTGTGAACCCCACCTGTGGGCGTGGGCAAGCAGAGGTGGGCGCACACGAGGCTGGGATGGTGTAGTGGGAACTGTGTCTGGTGATGTTCAGCAGCTGGCCCCGCTTCTGCCAAGGGGCCTCTCTGCCAAGTCCATTTTCTGGGGCTATAACAAAATACCACAGACTGGATTGTTGATAGAGGAAAGAAGTGTACTTAGCTTCTAGATGTGGAGATGGAAGTCCCAGAGGAGGCAGCCTCATCTCTGGAGGGTCTCCTGTTGTATCGTCACATGGTGGGAATGTGGAGAGCAAGCCGGTGTGTGCAGAAGACAGAACACAGGCCCCGGCCTTGCTCTGCAGCTCTCCACTCTCGTGGTCCATGGTCCAGTTCAGAGGAAGCGAGGACTCTCTCCCCAGCCCAAACCTCGAGAGAGCAGGCTCAGTCCCTCTTCATGGCTGCAGTGGGAGCCCCACAATCCAAGTGGAGAGGGTGGGCCAGAGGAGGGAGGGCTGGTAGAGACCAGGGTAAGGCTGTAATTTGGGTGTTGGCCAGACTAAGTTCAGGTTCAAGTGACAGATGTGAGGTAGTAGTGGCTTCGGCAGGATAGAAGGTGCTTCTCTTCGACGCTCCAGGCCAGGACGGCGGTTCTGCTCGTGAAGTCGGCAGGAACCCGGCATTCCAACAGCCTGAGCTGGTGTTCCACCATCCCCGGGAAGCTGTCCTTGTCTCTGTGGCTCACATGCCCCCTGACTCACCCCTATTTCCATCCACCAGAATGGAGGGTGTGAGGGGGCATGTCCATCCCTTCTCAGGGCATTAGGCTAAGTCACAGGTCACTTTGCTATGACAGAAGGGACCTAAAACATAGCGGCTGGAAGAAGGTAGAAGGTCACTCAGGTCACAGTGTGGCAGTGTGTGTGAACAGGGCCAATCAGATAAAGTAATCCACAGAGTTACCCTTGGACCCAGACACCTTCCATCTGTGGCTTCTGGGTCCCCTTTTCTGGTGCCAGAAGCTGGCCACTTCAACCCTCCTGGCCTGCAGGCATGGAGCGCACCGGCTTCCTCTTACAGAGTGACCCAAAAGAGGAACAGAGTGTTCCTGCCCACCTCCCATCGGCTAGAACCTAGTCACGTGGCCCCTCTACTGCAAGGGAAGCTGGGAAATGTCATCTTTGGCTGGATGGCCTCGTACCCAGCATCATCACGGGATTCCTATTACTAAGTGGAAACAAGGGAGAGTTGATTTGGGGGGACAACTAGTCTTGTCTGCCACAGGGCTCCACTAGACGTCCAAGACATTAACTTCCACACACTCACATTGGCCTGGACTTGGTCACATGGCCATGCCTGGCTGCAAAGGAGCCTGGGAAATGTAGTACTTCACCTGGGCAGCCATGTTCCCAGGTAAACATGGGGGATTCTACTACCATGCCTAAAAGAGATAAGAGACATCATAGGGGCAGCCTCTGTCCCTATCCTTAGAACCTCTGTTCATCCAGTGAGGTAAGAGGCAAGGTCAACGGTAGAGAGTGAGGGAGATAAAAGCAGCAGGGGAGATTTCTAACAAGATGTGAAATTGATCCCATCCTCTCGGGAGGCTGAGGCAGGAGGATCATGAGTTCAAAACCAGCCTCAGCAACTTAGCGAGGCCCTAAGCAACCCAGTGAGCCCCTGTCTCTAAATAAAACACAAAATAGGGCCGGGGATGTGGCTCAGCAGTGGTCGAGTGCCCCTGAGTTCAATCCCTGGTACCCCCCACCCCCAAAAAAGATGTGAAATTGCTGAGTCGGGGAGCAGGGCCACGGGCCATGGGGGGCTGTGGGCGAGTCCGAGGCTTGAGCCTGTGGATTGAATGACTTTTCTCTGCACCATTCACAGCCCATGTACAAACAGAGACAGGTGTGTCCATTAGCCCAGGACTGCTGCTGCGAGGGGACAGGAGGAGGCTTAGAGGGAGAGACGGCAAGGTGGGGTGTGGAGCCCAGACTGGACAGAAAGGAAGGCCAAGGCAGGAAGAGGTCCAGGCAAAGGGGTGTGGCCAGGCTTTGGTGTTTAGAGGTCAGAGTCTCAGGGAGGTCGGGGCATGCGGCCGTGGGTAGCTCTGGAGCAGCCACGGAGACCTCAGGGCCTGCTGACCAGGAAGTGCATGTTTGTGATTAACCTTGAAAGAGAGTCATGTTTGCAGCGATTGCGAAGGGTGGAGGAGGAGGGAGCCCAGGCTCCCAAGTCCGGCCGGCCTGGGAGGGCCAGGAGAGGAGAGCGTGAGTCACCCACTGCCTCTGCCCTGCTCCTTCTCGGGCTCCGCAGGGACATACCTACAGCCCACCCAGGGCTGCTGACCTCAGGTGCCAAGGCTTTGGCTGCACCTCCTGTCCCCTCTCGGGTCTCCCCCATCCCCTGCCCTTCAGAAGGGACAGAAAAGTGGCAGCCGTGTCTACACCACCGTTTCCTCTCCTGGAGGAAGCCACCCTTCCCGATGCCACCATCCACCACCTCTTGGTGCTATGATCTCCCTGGCATCTCACCTCCAGGCCGTGCTGACCTGTGAGCGGCAGGGGGGACCCAGACAGTGCTGGGAATGGCTGGAGGGTCACAAACACCGGGTAACCATGTCAACCCCATCATGTCCTTGGGTTCAAAGGAAAAGCCCTGGGCGGGGCCGTGTTTGAACCCACTTCCTGGCTCCCTTTTGGACACACAGGCCGCAGGCTCAGGTCTGAGGGCCGAGCTCAGAGAGAGCTAGGAGACAAGGTTGCTCTTGTTCTAATGGTGTCTTCCTGTGTCCGTAGGTGATCGCTGCTTTCTGGGTTCTGATTTGGACCTGAGGTGTCCCAGGAAGGTCCCCTGTTAGTGCAGGGACGTCTGGTTAGGAGCGCTGTGGCCTGATCAGTCCATCCTAGTTGGATGGGCTACCTGGATGGCAGTGGATGATGGGAGGGGATGGGTCACCGGGACCCCTGGGCCCCTCTGGCTCCCTGCCCCCTGGCCAGCTGAGGGGGGCAGAGCTGCTTCCACCACGATGCCCAGCCTCACTTGGGCCCAGAGCCATGGAGTCACACACTGTGGACGGAACCTCTGAAACTGTGAGCCCCAAATGAACGTCTTCTGCTCTAAGATGTTCCTGGTGGGTATTTTCCTCACAGCAGTGAACAGCCCCTGAGAGCAGGAAGCCAGATCCCGTGGGAGCAGTTTAGACCCTGCTGGCTGTCCGTCTCCGTCACTGCACCCCACCGTCTCCTCCACCTTCCTCCCTCAGCCAAGCTCAGCCTCCTGGGGACGAGACCCATCAGGAGAGAGGGGTGGTGTCCCCCGCTGCAGGGCTGTGCTGGGAAGCCCTCCTCCTCCCGGCAGCCCCAGGATCACTGCTAAGCCCTGGTCTGACACAGCACTTCTGTAATGTGGGCGCATCGCCTAGAACCTTCGGGTTATCTGCCAGATCGTGCTACACAGATGACACACGGCACACGGGCTGCTTTTTGTTTGTTTGTTCTTACACTCACATTCCACTTAGCATATTTTAAAGCCAATGATCTTGATTTATTTCCCCCTCAGATGCATGTCACACCCAGGCAGTTCTAGACCCTGGGGACAAAGCAATGACAAGATGAGGTCCCTTTGTTCAGGGAGCTGACTTCTGGTGACATTATCAAGCAGAAAGGAGGGAGAGGATAAAAGGAAGTAAGGACAGACAGAGGGACGCATGGAGGAGGGAAGGAGGAGGAGACAGGTGGTGGACAGGTCCGCTAGTGATGGGGACAAGAAAAGAGGAAGGGCCAGGAGAGATGGGGCGGGCCAGAGGCAGGCCTCTCATACATTTCAGCAGGAGAAGCCAGGGTGGCTGGGGCAGCCTCCTTGAAGAGGTGGCATCTCAGCGGGATGTGCCCGGAGGACCAGCGTGAGCCATAGAGAGATCCGAGGAAGAGCATCCTCAGCACAGAGCACAGGATGTGCAAAGGTGGCCCCGCGGCTCTCAGCTCCGCAAAATCCACAAAACGCTGAATCCCACCCTGGCCTGGGATGCGGATCCACGCCCAGGGCCAGCATGAGCACCCGAGGGGACAGGAGCATGCAGACCCAGGAAGAATCTCCCCTCAGCCTCTCCCTCAGCCTCTCCCTCTGCCTCTCCCCTCAGCCTCTCCCTCAGCCTCTCCCTCAGCCTCTGCCCTCCTCCCTCCCCTCCAACCCTATCAGACACGTTAACAGTAACACGTAACCAAGTAATTAGGAGGTGATGAGTTTTGAATATTAGTGACTTTGCTTTTTAATATGATTTGCTTATAAGTTCAAATAATTTCAATCATCATTTTTAATAACACGATATTTTCTCATTTTATTTTTACAAATGACGAGTTTGGAAAACTCTTTGACAATTTAACAAAATGTTGTTAAAAGTGAACAAACCAGATCTGGCTCAGCACTGGATCTGAGGGAGACATCTAGAAACAGAGAAGAAAGGACAACTGGTGGGGCGCGTGCACCCACGCACAGCGTGGAGACCCGCACCTCTGGTCTCCTTCGTGCCCTGCTCCCCAGATCTGGGAGCTCTGTCCCGTCAGTCCCTCCCTAAGTGACCTCTGGCCCTGGCTACCTGCTCATCGCATCTGACCTGCCCCTGAAACCTGGCTCTTGACAGCGTGTCCAAGGGGGGCCCTGGGGCACAGAAGTCCCGCAGGTTGGATGAATGGGACCCGCTGGAGATCCTTCTCAGAGGGACCGGGTTGAATATACCCCCAGGGGCACAACTGCCCCATTTCACAGATGAGAAACGAGGCTTGAGGGAGTTGTTACTTACTCAAGGGCAACAGCTGCCCAAGTGGAGGCCACACCCACTGACATCCAGGTCTGTGGGCCCCACCCGGTCCTTCTGGAGCCCCCTCTGCACCACCCTGGAATGGCCCCAGGCTGGCTCTTGGATTTCGGGGTGCACAGCTGTGGAACCCTGTCTACCGTCTGCTGACTGGAACCCCCGTCCCCCGAGCCACGGCTACTTGAGGGCAGAGCCTGTGCTGCGAGTCTGATGGGCTCTTAGAACCCAGCCA
The DNA here is from genome assembly GCF_964194105.1 of Spermophilus citellus. Taxonomy (NCBI): domain Eukaryota; kingdom Metazoa; phylum Chordata; class Mammalia; order Rodentia; family Sciuridae; genus Spermophilus; species Spermophilus citellus. The sequence goes on along the minus strand of NC_138185.1, from coordinate 5,269,756 downwards.
CTGGGGTCAGGAGAGATTTTAAATCCAGGTCCAGGCCTCCCATGGCGCGTGTGGGGAACTGAGGCCCGCGGTCGTGACACTGTCGCTGAAACCAGGACCAGGACGAGACTCGGGCCCCCTCTAAAGTAGGCAGAGTTGTGGTGAATGATGAATATCCAGGGCCAGTGCCAGAGACGTGGGCGCCCAGGGGCAGCGCCCCCTCCCCGGGCTCCCAGGCAGATGGGAAGAGAGCAGAGATCCGGTCCCCTCCACGGGACTTAGGGGCGATTCCAGGAAACACTTCCCGCCAGGATCTGCAGCCTAGAGATCATCTGAGAAGGCCCAGAGCGCAACCAGACTCCCCAAACACCCTCATGGCAAAGAGTGTAGACGTGGGCGGAGTCGGGGGGGAAACTGAGGTAGGGAGACCCTCAGGGCCCTCCAGGTTTGGGGTTCTCAGACTTTCATCTCCCCCCAGCAGACATGGCCTCCCCTGGGGCAGAGGGGACTCTCCAGGACACCTGGAGCCTGTGCTCCGGGGTCCAGCAGGCAGGAAGCGGAGACGGTCTCTGACATCAACGCCCCAGCATGTCCAGGCAGGGGACTCCTCAGGAGGCCACAGGGACATCCAGGCGGCTGTACTGGACGCCAGCCAAGCTCTGTCTGTGGCCAAAGCACAGGGTGAAACTGTCAGAGAGAGGAGAGGGTCAAAGGTGGCAGCCTGGGGGTCTCCATCCCCTGCCTCTGCCTGCATTTCCACTTGTCTCCCCTGGACCCCCAGCAGCTCCCTCCAGGTTGCCTGAGCCCGACCCTGCCCTCCCCTGCTGGAGACCCTCCTGGAGCTTGCCTGACAGCCAGGCCGAGTTTGCTGACGACCCGTGAAGTGCCCTGGGCTGCCCCAGGCCCTGGGAAGAGCAGTGAGGGCAAGGGATACCCCAGAACATCACGGAGCATTCTCGACGCTCCTGCCTGCACCAGGGACAGAGCCAGGGCACCCGTGCTGAAGGAGCAGAGCCTTCGGCCCCAGCGGCCCCTGCTGGGCAGAGCTGCCTCCACCCCTGCATGACACCAACACTGCTCGGAAATGACCCTCTCTGTGTGCTCCTCCGGTTTACAGTCACTTTCTCTCCTTTCCAATAAAATGTGACCTGCCCTCTGAGTACAGAGACTTGTCTTGTCCTGGTCCTGGGCCTGTCCCTGGGTCTACTCGGGAGCCTGGCTCCGGGGGGCACTTGGAAATATTTGCTGAAAGCCGAATGAAGGGACCCTGAGCAACGGGGGACACCTCATGCAGCCCCAGGGCAGAGGGGGTCTCTTCTGCGCCTGCACAGTGAGAGTCACCACTTCCAAGAAGCACATCTGAGGCCCGAGACCCCGGACAGAAGGAGCCCCCCAGAAGTGGATGTGGCTCCTCTGCGTCCGCTCTCGTTCCTGGGGGAGCTACGGCTCCTCGCTGCAGGTGGGGTCTTGTAGGACTCCCATCGAGGAGCCCTGCCCCATCCTGACAGATCGGAGGCTGCGGGTGGACACCTGTCAGGCTTGGCCAGTCACAATCTCTCCTGGGAATGGGAGTCTTGAGGGGCAGCCGGTGCCTGGCCTCCCTTTAGTTCCTGAGCTGGCCTGGTCCCTGTGCTCCCAGGGTGGGGTGTCTCCCCCTCTGTGGCTCCGGTATCAGGGACCTCTGAGCTGGGCCCTGGACTGAGGTGGTGAGGCACAGACCCCCCTTCTGAGCCCTGCCAACATCCCTAACTCGCTGCCTGCCCCACGATGGTGGCAGCCCCAGCCTGTCCTCAAGGGCTGGCCCCAGATGTCCAGCCCGACCTGATCAGTGGCAGCCACACCCTGCCTTATCCCAGAGCTCTTCCACCTGCCCCTCGGCCTCCTCCCTTCCCTTCTCTGTTCTGGAAGATGAGTCTGGAATCTTCTCCCGAGAAAACCAGTTTGGCAGAAATTTTGTGCAGCGCTCCCTAACAGAACCCTGGGGTTTGGCTGGGCTTCTCTATGGCCGCTAGGGCGTGGAGGAGTTCCCTCCAGGGGTGTGGGTGCCCTTGAGAACGGTGCTCTCCTCCCCCCACCCCTCCTACGGGAAGGTGCTGGGGCCAGAAAGGTGAGGCTGAAGGGATGGCAGAGCCTGGGCCCTGGAAGACCTCAGGGAGCACAGAGGCCACCCCTGTCCTGGACCCCCTCCCCAGACACACACACCACGGGGACTGATGGGCAGCTGGCAGAGAGCACTCTGGGCTGGGGACAGGGCTGGTCACTTGTCCTGCATTCCCGGTTTCAGGAGCCCGACGAGGGTGGGGCTTGGCAGGCAGTTAAAGAAGCTGGTTTTAAACATCTTTTGGGGCCTCCCAGAAACAGCATGGGCATCAGCAGCTGGTGACTAGGGCCCTGTGCCACAGAGGGAACAGGAAGGCGTGTCCAGCATGCTTAGGACCGCAGCTCCAGGGCCTCCCACGCTCCATGTCTACCCTTCTCTAATTGAACAGCCTAAGATGGTGCTAAGGTTCTGAACTCTCCTTTATGACCTAAAGACCTTCCTACATCTGGCTCCTCCCGTCGGGCTGATCCGGTCTTCGCTCGTCCTCCCTCCCTCCCTCTGCTCCATCCTCCCTCCCTCCCTCTGCTCCAGCCACACTGGCTTCCTGGTTCCCAGCATAGGCCAGATATGCTCCCACCTCAGGGCCTTTGCACATGCTGTCCCCTCCTCCTGGAAAGCTCCTTCCCTCATCTTACATGGCAGCCTCCTCCTTCTACCTGAAGTTGTGCCTCCTCACACAGGTCTTCCCTCTGACCTACACTCAAACCTAGCCATAGCCCCTACCTCCTCTGTCCTCCTTTCCTCTGGTCTGGCTCTGTGGCGAACATGCCCTGTTCCAGTTTCTTCTAGTCACACATTGCTGGCTAAACACTGATTGTGCCTTTGTTGACTCACTGCTTTCTGTCCCCTCCCCCACTTAGACACAAGCTCTAGGGGTCCAGGGTCTGGCCTTTCTTAGCCTCAGCCACAACCCCTAACACGGCCTGGCAGCCCTAAGGACCCCACAGTGTGTGCTGGAGGCAGGGATGAAGCCCACTAGCAGTTTTTAAAGGTCACAGTATATTGTTGTGTTTCTCCATGGCTCCATGACTCTAAGAGCCTGTGGTCTTAAGATTCCACTGTTCTTTGGGCAGGGACATAGCTCAGTTGGTAGGGTGCTTGCTTTGCCTGCACAGGGCCCTGGGTTCAATCCAGCACCACCAAAGAGATTCCACTCTTCTGACCTCTGTCCTGGGCACTGGGCCCACAGTTGGAGGAGCCCCTTCCCCAGACCTGCCCGCCCACCTCGTACCGACTCTTCTGGAACTGTTGGTCTATCTCGGCCAAGGACTGGCCTTTGGTCTCAGGAACAACTAAGTAGATGAAGCCCAGGCCGAGGACAGCCGTCAGTCCGTAGAACAGGAAGGTCCCGGACAGGCCAATGGCACCTGGCAACAGAGGGGGGGTGGAAGTGGGCAGGGAGCCCAGCGCCCTGGCCCTGCGGCCTGGGCTCCCTGTGTCCAGGTGAAGCCCTGAGAGTCAGCTCACCCTGAGCACAGGCCGTGGGTGGTGGCTTTGCAGAGTGGCCAACGGGCCATCAGGTGAACACCTGAAGCAAGAATTAACTGAGGCAGGCTGGCCGTCCACCACGCAGCGGGGGGAAGGCATGTGGGGAGAGACCACTCAGGCGCTGCCCACAGAACCGGGATGCCTGCCTGCAGGGGGGCTCAGCACTCTGCCCCTCTCCTCCTGGAGCCTGGGAGGGGCCGGGTCCCAGGGTCAATGACCAGGATAGGGACGACCTGGTGTCCTGAGAGCCGGTCAGCGACAGACAGAGAAAGCAGGCCATGAAGGATGGCTCTCTGTCTAGGAGGGAGCACAAATTGTGTTTGGGTGCTATTTCCTCCTCCGCCAGCCACAGCCACGCCTCCCGCAATGGCCTCCCTGAGGGCTGGACCCGCTCTCCTGAGGGGGGCGCTGGGCAGCGGTCAGGAGGGCGGCTCCAGCTTCTAAGGACCAGGTGGACTTGGGAGCACGGTCCCCATCTGTGAAACGGATGGTCATAGGAGGTCACAGGCCTTAAAAAGCCCCCTCCCCCGCCCCTCCTGTCCTCACTCATTCCATACAGAGAGCTGCCTGCCGGAGAAGAGGCGGGGGAGCCCAGGTCCCCTAAGATTGGGCTAGGAGATGGTCACCGTGTGTAGCTTCTGCCACACGGTGTCCCACGGCTCCACCAGCTGGCTGTGCCTTTGGCCTCGGGGAGTAGGAAAGTGAGCTTTAAGATCCCCCCGTGGGCCCACAGTGAGGAGCCGGGCACCCCAACGCCACAGCAGCTGGCCCCGGATGGGCATGTGACGTGCTGAGCCAGTGAGGGTCGGTCCCGGGAGCTGCAGGAGCCACTAGGAAAGGCTTCCCTTCCTGGGCTGCCAAGCGGGGAGGCCTGCTGGCTGCCATCTGCACCACAAGCAGCGGCCTGCCCGGACGAAGCCCCCAGGTGGCGGGCAGAGCCGACAGGGAGGGAAGGACAGCGGACAACCGTTGGCACCTGGGGATCAGCTCTCCCCTTCTTTTCAGCAACTTAAGACAAATGTCTCCCTCTTGCTTATAAACTGGGCTGTATTGGGTGATTTTCTGTCACTTACAACCAACAGATATGGGCGCTTTGACCCAGTCTGGCGGACACTGTCCCTGCATCTAGAAGGCACTGGGCGGAGGGATTAGGCCAGAGGACTCACCAATGAGATCGAGGAAGGAGAGGCTGACGAGGAGGTTGGTGGCCCAGTTGAAGCTGTTGCAGAAGGCAAAGGCTCTCCCTCGGACCTCCACAGGGTAGATCTCACTGAGGACCAGCCAGGTCACTAGGACAGGAGAGCAGGAGGGCTTCTGGGCGGAGGCCGGGGCTGGCACCAGCAGCCAAGTAGGCAGCCCCCAGGGACGCACTTCAGGCTCCTGATACCAAGGACCCCACACATCTGCACCCCACACATCTGCACCCCACACCACTGCAAGAATCGCGTTAGGGTGGCCGTGATGTCTGTTTGGCCAGGACGAGGGGTCTCCTGGACACAAGACCTTCAGTGCTGAGATGGCAAGGTCCTGGGGGAACCGGGATGATCGGTTCCCATCCCATTCACTAAGTTCCTGCCAAGTAAACCCTGCTGCCTGGGCCATCCAGGGGCACAGCCAGGTTTTACCAGCCCTGAACTTTAATTGGAAAACCTTAAATATATATATATAAACAAAAAGTTAGGCCCAGGCCCCGGGAGGCACAACTGCAAGCCAGGGAGGGGCCCTGACCCTTTGGGCCACCCACCTCCAGAGCCCCTGAGACTGACAGGGCCTCCCACTGCCTGCTGGGCAGCTCCAGGTTGACCTGCACAAACCCTCCCCTTACCTGGGCCAAATCCGAAGGAGAAGGCGCTCACAAAGGCCATCATGCAGACCAGGGCGGCCCAGCGCAGCACCGCCGGCTGTGAGGGGGGACTAGGGGTCGCGGGGGTGCTCAGGGCAGGCGGAGCAGGGGTGGGGACATCTCTGCCTGCTGGACGGGTCTTGGCTTTCTTAGAGGCGGACAAGGCAGGCTCCTGTGGGTCCCCGCCGGCTCTCGGCTTTGTAGGTGGAGCTGAGTCCTGAAGCAGGTCCGAGCCAGGGAGGCCAGCTTGCCGGGTGGCATTGGGCAAGGCCAGGCAGCTCGGACCAGAGTCCACGGGCACAGCAAAGCTGACAAGGCCCAGGCCACTGACCGACAGGGCCATGAGGGCACAGCCAGCAAGCAGCAGGGCCCTGCGGCCCACACGGTCCACCAGCCCCACGGCCATCAAGGTGGCCGCCACCTTCACCATACCGAGCCCCACGGAGGCCAGCACAGCCGAGGACCCCCCGCGGAAGCCGACCGAGCGGAAGACGGTGGAGGCGTAGCAGAGCACGTTGGGCTGCCCTGTGAGCTGCTGCAGGAGCACCAGCCCCAGCCCCACGGCGGTCCGGCCTCGCATGTTGTTCCGGGCCCTGAAGAGGTCCAGGAAGGTGTAGCGTGGCCTCTCGGGGCCCAGCTTGGTGGCCTCACCTCCCTGAAGCAGCAGGAGGTCCCTGTGAGCGGCAGTCTCGTCTGCACCAGCAGGGAGGAGGAGGAGGCCCAGGCTCTGTAGGACAGCGGGTGCCATGGCCCAGCCAAACATGTGCCTCCAGCCCCGGGGCACACTGGCCAGGGCATAGTTGAGGGCGTAAGACAGCAGGATGCCCACGGTGATGCCCACCTCATAGAGGGCCACCAGCACTCCCCTCTGCCGCGGCCCCACCAGCTCTGACACGTAGATGCAGCAGGCCATGGAGGACAGCGAGATGGCAAAGCCGGCGGCCGAGCGGCCCAGCACCAGCCAGGGCAGGGAGCGCGCCAGGCCCAGGCTCAGGCTGCCGGCCAGCAGCACCAGGTTGCTCCCCAGGATGGCTCGTTTCCTGCCATAGCGGTCAATGGGGATGCCCCCCACCAGGGAGGCCAGCAGAGCGCCCAGCAGCAGGCTGCCCACCAGGAGCTCCTGCTCTGAGCAGCTCAGCCCAAAGTCAAGCTGCAGGGGCAGCAGCGCACCCGATATGACTGCCAGCTCATAGCCAAAGGTCAGGCCACCCAGCAAGGACACAGAGGCACACAGGGGCAGCGCAGGCGGGGCCCGGCCTGGAAGACAAAAGTGAAAGGAGGGTTCAGAGGTGTCTTGCCAAAGCACCTGAGTCCAACCTGCCCTCGGGCCGACAGCCCTCCATCCACACCCGCCCGGCCATCTATCCACTCATCCAGTATCTACCCCCCACTCGCCAACGCACCTGCCGACTGACCCACCCACCTGCCCACAAATCCACCCATCATCCGCCCCTCCCCTATTCCCTCTCCTCATATACCCATCCCCAACCCGTCTGCCCGTCCATCCATCCTCATTCGTTTATCTGGCGTCTGCCACATGCCAGGCCCTGTCCTTGAGGCTGGCAATCAGCGGAGTCTCCAAGGACCGAGGTGTTAGTAGAAACAGGCAGAAGAGAAATAAGTTCATCATGTAACCTCAGGGTCGATCCATGTCACGGACAAAGCAGGGACACGGGCTTGGGAGTGAGAGAGGAGTATCAATTCAAATAGGGTCAGCTCGGGCCCCTCTGGGGAGGGGACATTTGAGCAGAGATCCAAATGAAGTGGGGGTGAAGGCCATGAGGAAAGTGTGTCAAACAGCAGAGCAGACCGAGGGGACACAGGTCAGAAGGGATGGAGGTGTGTTTGAGCAATCGTGAATATTCACAGCTGGAACTCACCTATGACATCGGCTAAATGCCAGCCCCTGTTTCAAGAGCTGTGTACACATCAGTCTCACAGTGTACCATTAGCATCCTCCTCCAGGGTGCAGAGAGGCTAAGTAGCTTTCCTACAGTCACACAGCAAGTAAGAGGCAGGGCTGAGATGGCTAGAAGACGAAGGCTTTGATCACTGGGCTAATCAGCAAGGAGGCCAGAGTGGCCCGAGGCCAGCGAGCAGGAGATCGGACAGGATGAGGGGAGAAGCAGGCAGGGCCAGAGTACGTGGGGCCTTGTGGGTCACCAGGACAGGAACGGGTTTCATTCTCGGTGGAGGGTAGTCTCTGGTGGCTTGCGCTGGGAGTGAGGTGATCTATTTTTAATTTTACTCTTGCTGTCCTGTGCAGATGCTACCTGAGGGGGTGTAGCCACTAAGGTCCATTCACCTCTTCTTTTCCTTTTTTTTTTTTTTATTGAGGAACCCGTAGGCCTCCCAAGTCGTTTTAATATACATAGAAATGAGGAAAGGACACTGCAGTAAATGTTAGGAAGAAATTCCGGAGAGTTCATGGATGCATTGACAAAAGATCTGCTTCAATGTCCATCTTTTAAAAATTAGTAGATTAACAATTCAAACATTCTCCTCCTTTAAGATAAAATAGAGATTTTTTTTTTTTTCCAAGAGTCTTACTAAGTTGCCCAGGCCGGCCTCGACCTTGCCATCCTCCTGCCCTAGCCTCCTGCGGAGCTGGGACGACAGGTTTGGGCCATGGCACTCAGCTCAAGCAGAGAATTTTCAGGGTGTGGTAAGTGAATGTAGGAAGCAGCAGGCCTGGAGGTGGTGCTGCACGTCTGTAATCCCAGCTACCAGGGAGGCAGAGGCAGGAGAAGGCAAGTCAAGGCCAGCCTGGGAACTTGGTGAGACTGTTTTAAATTTAAAAAGGGGCTGGGGATGTGGCTCAGTGGTAGAGCACCTGGGTTCAATCCCTGGTACCTCGAAACCAAACCACACAAACCAGCGGAAATCAGGAGGGCGCCAGGCAGCCGGCCCCTCCTTAGGGACCCCTCAACCGCCGGTGACTCTAATTCTTTATTTTGAATTGTGAAGCGTTTAGTCCTCAATGAATTTATGTCTGGATGGACCATTGGTTAAAGATGAAAAATGAAAAAGACAAGAATCTCAAAAAGAAGAAAAATCCTGCAAATGCCCTGAAGCCCCAGGAAATAGGTGCTTCCTCTCCCCCCCCCGTGGGGCTGGACAGGCGCGGAGTGGGAACCCGGCTGCCGCGGGGCACGGGTCTGACCTGTGGTGGGCTCTGTCCTGTGGCGGGCTCCGTCCTGCGTGGCGGGCTCATCTTCCGCCACTGCCCCTGGCGGCCTGGGGGATCCTGGCATCTGTGTGCTGTTAAGGGTGGCCGCAGCCCCTCTGGGCACTCTGGCCTCCCCAGCTGCCTGGAGCCAAGTGCCCCCTGGGCTCAGTGTCAGTTTGCTCTTGTGTAAAACGGAACAGGACGCCCCGCTGCCGGCGTCCAGAGCCCATGGGAACACGCATCCAACAGGGACAGGGAAACGCTCTGTGAATGTCACCGAGTGACCCCGGGCCTCCGAGCCTGGGGCAGTGGGAGCACCCACGCTTGCTCTGTGCCACCTTGGGCGGGTGGCCTCCATGACCTCCGTGTCCTCGTCTTACGGGGTTGATAAATGCTTTCTCACCAGCTCTTAGGAGAGCTGGGGAGAGAAAAGCCCCTGGTGCCCAGGCAGCTGCACAGGAGGACCACCAGGCTCGCTGTGCCACCGGCTCCTTCCGCCCATCTCCAGACGCCCCTGCCCCACTTTGAAAGCCACCTGTGGAGACTGGAGCTCATCCCCCCTCGCCCTGTGGAGCAAGGGGAGGAGGCCAAAAGCAAGGCAGGCAGCGGTTCCTGGCTTGGCAGATAAGCTTTTTTTGATTTGTACCAGGGATGATTGAACCCAGAGGCACTTCACCACTGAGCCACATCCCCAGCCTGTTTTTTATTTTTTTATTTAGAGACAGGGTCTCACTAAGTTGCTGAGACTGGCCTTGAAGCTGTGATCCTCCTGCCTCAGCCTCCCGAGCTGCTGGGATGGCAGCAGGCAGAAAAGCTCTTTTAAAATGATGCATTTCTCATCCAGAGGAAAAAGAAAAACAACCAACAACACACACTCCCAATTGCACATGTGGAAATTAGAAATACACATCTAAACAACTTAGCATAAAGAGGAGATCAAGTGGAAATAACTACCTATTTGGAATTGAATGAGAATAAAAGGGCCACATAACAAAAACTGTGGGAGGTAATTACAGAAACTAGAACTTTTCGTCAGAACCTCCAAAATAACTGAAAATAAATGAATTCAGACTAGGAAAATTAGAATGAAATGAACTCAAGGACAAGAGGAATTAATGAATATAAAAACAGATGTAATAAAACAGGAAATAAAATCAGGATAGTTAGCTGGGAGTGGTGGCGCACACCTGTAATCCCAGCGGCTTGGGAGGCTGAGACAGGAGGATCGAGAGTTCAAAGCCAGCCTCAGCAAAAGCAATCCCCTAAGCAACTCAGTGAGTCCTGCCTCTAAATAATACAAAATAGGGCTGGGGAGGGGGCTCAGTAGTCCAGTGCCCCTGAGTTCAATCCCTGGTACCCCCCAAAAAAGAAAAAATCCAAATTGTTGATCATTAAACTTTGAGTTGGTTTGGACAGGGCTAAGAAAACAGGTGAGGCTCTGGGGAGTGTGACTAAAAAACTACAGGCACCCGGGAGGCCAAGGCACTGTCAACAGGTGAGGCACCAGCAGCAGCGGCGGTTGGAACGATCTTGTCCCTACAGGCTCCCCAGGTACCCACATTTAACATGGAGGGGGCGCCCTGCCTTAGGGGTCCCTGCGGTCTCCAACCACTGTCTCCCAACACGTTTGATCTGGGCTCATCCTTTATGTGTCTCTTGTGAAAACAGCATAGAGCTGAACATTTTCAAGTTCAAGTTCAGTAGAAGGGTCTTTGCTTTAAAAGAGTGAACCTAAGCTCACTTAGGACAGTTACTGATTCGCTTGCACCTGCTCCTGACACTTTGGGTTTTTTTGTTTGGTACCAGGGGTTGAACCCAGGGGCGCTTCACCACTGAGCCGAATCCTCAGTCCTTTTGAGTTTTAATTTTGAGAGAGAATCTTGCCAAGTTGCTGAGACTGACCTCAAACTTGCAATCCTCCTGCCTCAGCCTCCTCAATGGTGGGGATGCTGGGATTACAAGCGTGTGCCACCATACCCAGCTCCATTTCTATTCTTCTTAGAGTAGCACTTCTACTAGAAGTTTCTCCAATGAGAGAAACTTCTCTGTCTGTCTATGGGGCAGGGTGGTGACTGACCCCACGCAGACCCTGAGTACATGAACGGCGGCTAATGTAATGGAGGAATTCATTTTCTATTTTAATTAACTTACTTATAAAGCAAGCCATGTGGCTGGTGGTTACCATATTGACAGTGCAGTTGCACAGGTTACTCCTAATTCTTAAAGCACATGTTTGCACTTACATTTTCCTAGAAGCACCTGGAGTAACCCAGCAGCAGGTCTGTCACCCAGCCCCACTCAAGGCCTGATAAGAAGCGTGGTAGCACCACAGCCAGGCGGACCCAAGGTGTTCCCCACACCGGGTGCTGCCCTGAGTGCTAAGCTTAAGACCTTCTTTAATCCTCCCCCAGCCTTATGAGGGGTGCCTCTGAATTATTCAGGAGTGACTAACTGGTGACCCCAGGGCGGCAGTGCCTTGCCTGAAGTCAGAAGTCAGAAGGGCCAGCCTGCACCCAAGGCCGGCTCCAGCCTTACCTGAGGGCTCCGCTTCCCCCTGCCCTCTCAGCTGTGGGCACTTTTGTGCAGAGGGAGGAGTTTCACAGCGTAGGACTCGGCCCCTTCTGCTCACCCTCTCCCCTACACCCCTGCCCCTTCCCTGCCTTTCCTGTTGGGAAAGACCCTGGAGAACCGGCTGCCTGGTCCCTGCTCAGCCCTCCCGTCCCCGGCCCCAGCTCCCTGGTCCCCAGGCCTCACTCTCCCGGGGGGAGCTTCCTCCAGGACCCGGAGGAAAGGAGGCCCAGGGAGGACTGACCGCCATCTCCTAGCTCTGATTGAGGGCAAGGGGAGCCCAGCCACAGGCCAAGGCCAGGCTGAACGCCGCGGCTCTCCGGACATCAGTGGACACCAGTGGCAGACCAGGGTGGAGGTGGGGAGAGGACGGCAGAAACCCAGTGAACTCAGAGTGATGCCGACAGGGGCATCCCTGAGCTCGGGTCAGGTGCAGCCCCGTGAGGGCCCAGGGGGTGCTGCAAGGGTCCATTTCACAGACCAGAAACCCAGGCCCCGCGTGTGCCCACGGCTGGGAAGCAACAGGGTCAGGGCCACTTCGTGCCCAAGCCCAGAGCTTTGCGGTGGTGACCACCCAGCAAGAAAGGCCAACCAGAGGCGGGGTGGAGAGACAGCAGGGGTGCGGGGCCCAGGAAAGAAAGCTCTGAGCAGGACCCAGGTGGCAAAGTCCCGCGGATCTAGGAAGGTGTCAGGGCCATCAGAAGGCTGGGGAAGGCCGACCCCTCCTTAAGCTCTCCATGGCTACCCCACCTATAGGAGCAAATCCCAGTCCTCAGTGTGACACCCAGGGCCCTCCCCAGGCTACCCTGAGTGCTTGCCCTCCCCTTTGTCCCAGCCAGCATCCCCAGCCTCCCCCACACCCAGGTGACATTTCTGTTATCCTCTATTATCATCATGCTGCCCGGGCTGGCCCTCCTGCTCACCTGCCACCTCCCAGGTCCCCACATGTGTGTCTCAGTTTGGACCATCCATGCCCCGCCCCATTGCCAGCCCTAGGACACAGGCTGACTGTCATTCCCATGCCACCAATGAGGCCACCGAGGCACAAGGGTGAGCTCATTGCCCAGGTGACACAGCATGTAAGTGACCGAGCAGGGATTTGAACTTGTGCAATCTGACTCCAGAGCCCAGTGCAGAGAGAGAAAACGAGTCACCAGCCACCTCCCCGAGCGGAGCTGAGCGCTTGGTTTTCTCACAGCTCTCAGGGCCGCCCTTTGATAAGAGCATTTTATAAGGGACCATGTGAAGGTCAGGGAAGGTGACAAACTGTCCTCAGTCGTGACAAATTGAGAACACTGGGGCTGGACCCAGTCCTAATTCCAGTGCATAGACTGAGCCCGCACCCTGGACCCTGCGGCGGAGAGAGCATGCTGGGAGCTCGGCGGAGGGTGCAGACGGCTGGTGATTAGGTTGGACACACCCTGGCCTCTACCACCCAGGCCTGGCTCTGCCCACCGCAGGCTCTCAGTAAATAGTTGCTGAATTAATAGGAGGGTCGGGAGGGCAGGAGCCGGGGGCAGAGCCAGGACTCCAGGGCAGCGTGCAATGGATGTGAAGAGATGGACACTGAAGTCAGAGCTATGGCTGGTCCCCCGCTGTGCCCCTGCTCTGTGCATAGGAGGCTGGGTGGTGCAATGGTTAGGGGTGCAAACTGGAGCCGGGCTGCTGGGGTTCCACCCCAGCTTCTCTTCTCCATAGCTGTGTGACCCTGGGCAACGCACCTACCCTCTCTGAGCCTCCTCTAGCTACATAGGATACAATACCTATCATGCCTGCCGACCTCAGAGCCTCAGACTCCACTGAACAACTTAGAGTGTGATTTTAAGAGAGAATTCATATCATGCCCCCTGCCCCAGCTTCAACCCTCCTCCAGCTTCCCATGCCATCTGCAATAAAATCCCAACTTCCCCATGGGGCACTGGCCCCTGCTCACCCTCTGACATCCTCTCACCCCTTCCCTTCCTGTCCACTGCGCTCCAGCCACACTGGCCTGAGCCACACCAGCCCTGTCCTGCCTCAGGGCCTTTGATGTTCCTGCCACAGGGAAGCTCTTCCTCCAAATCTCGGGCCTCCTCCAGGGTCTCAGCTCCAAGGCCTCCAGCTCTGGACGCCTCATTTTCTGCTGCCCACGGCATCTTATTTATCTAGCTCCTCAACCAAAGGTCCACTCCAGGAGAGAGGGCTTTGTCCATTTTGTTCCCCGCGAATGGCCAGCCCCTATGCCTGGGCACACAGTACATGCTCACTAAAAAGCCAACCATGGCTGACCTTCCAACCTTCTGAACCCAGAGGAGGCCATAGGATCAGGCCCCCTTAGCGACAAAGCAATTCCCTGCCTGCCCCAGCCCTGTTGTGGGCTCTCCTGTCTCCTCTCCACTGAGCCGTCAGGGCAGGACCCCCAGCCCGGGAGCAGTGTCCAGCGCTGGGGTGCTCGGGGAACTGACCAATGACTTTCTCCTTCAGAAGGGAGCCGCATCCCTTGCCTGGGTGACCAGGGCTGTCGGAGGGGCGCTGGGTGTCCAGGCAGGAGCACCCCCAGCCACTCCCCCGGCCAGCAGAAAGGAGGACGGGAGGAAGCGCGCCAAGGCCCCTGCGCAGTCCCCAGCCACCGGCCTGCTGTCCAGCGGGCGGCCACCGGAGGGACGACCCCGGGTGGGTCGGGGCCACGGGAAGGGCCGAAGGGGGGGTGCGTGGGGGGTAGGTGCGGCGACGAGGTGCACAGTGTCCCGCTGCAGCCTGATCGCGACTTACCCATGGCGATCGGGACTCCGCGGGCGAGCTGGGGACGCTGGGGGCCGCGCGCAACAAACTTTCCGGCGCTTTGGGCCGCGTCCCGCCCTCTCCCCACCCTGCGCCACCGCCACGTCGCCCGGCCCAGGCCCCCCAGCCTGGAGGCGGGACGGAGGGGAGCTTGGGACCGCCCCCGCCTCCAGGGCCAGGCTGGGGACCGCCCCGCTGGCCTCCCTGGGTCCCCATCCTGAGTTCTCCCCGGGGAAGACCCTCCCGGCAGCGTCTTGCCCGGGCTTTCTCCGCCAACAGGAGATCCCCGGGTACTGCGTCCACCCCTGAGGGCGCCTGCACTGACCCCGACCCTCACACACCACGTGGGACGCCACCAGTCATTCCACGCTGAGGTGGGACACCCACCACCCTGTGCTGGGCTGGTGAACCCCGTTGCCATTGTTTGCTCTTAAGGAGCTTGCATTCTAGGGACCCACGAGAAAGAACTGAACCGCCAGAGAGATACAGCTCTGATGGAGGCTGCCCAGAGTTGAAGACGGCCATGGCCACGGGCACCCGAGATTCAGCTGAAGGAGGGGCTGTTTGAGCTGAGGCCTGGTGGTCCGCGTGGAGGGAGCATGGTGGCTTTCTCCTAGTTCTGGCGATCGGGAGTCTCCAGCGGGTCTCACTGGGGAAGTGGAGGGGTCAGCCAGGCTGCCTTCCTTTCTGAGGTTCTGGGGGGAACCCATTTCCTTGGCTTTTCTAGTCTCTAGACCTGGAGGAGCCCCGAGCATACAGTCGGCACTCTGTAGAGGCGGGCAGAGTTGATGGTTGCATGTAGGAATGAGCAGAGTGGGCCAATGCCCTCCCCGGGTGGGGTCTGGCGGCTCAGTTCCCTAGCAGCTGCCCACTGGGCCCTGGTTCGCAGATGCTGGAGCATCCCAGGCCCTCCCTCTGGAAAGAGAAACTTTATATTTAAGAAAGAAAACTGTGAGAATTTGAGCAGAGGCTTCCCAGCCACCTTGTCTGAGTGGGAACCCTGCATGGAGGAAACAGAACAAGACTTCTGAGCCCATTTGAGACTGGACACCTCCGCACCTTAACACGTGGGATCCAATGCATTTCTTTTTTGCTTAAGTCACTTTGAGTTGAGTCTCTGGCGCTCACAGCTCTGAGCATCTTCACTCCAGGGCGAGAGACACGTCAGACAGAGGAGCCTTAGACACACCAGAGGCCTCTGCAGACCTTGGGAAATAAGTAAATATGGTTATGTGTCCCTGATGGTTGTTGTTTATTATGTGGCTATTTTTTAACCAGAGCTGACTTCTACAAATACAGAGAGTCAGATGGAAGCTGTCTGGCACATCATCACCTCTTTCCAATGACCCCTTCAGGTTCCCAGGCTCTGCCGCTTCTGGGAAGTGCTTGGGACACACGGGAACCTTTGCTGAGGTTGCCTGCGTCCAGTGCCCCTAGTTTGATATGGACACAAATGACTTCTGAGTTGTATCCAGTTTGTAAGATAATTTTGCCAATGTTCTTGGTTTTTTTTAGAAAATATCATATTACTTGCCTTCATTAAAAAAAAAAAATCAGGAAAGCTCACTTTCCCACGTTAGCCTTGGCCCCACATCACTACCTGGCCACGCCCTGCTGGGCTGTGTCCCCCTGTCCTGTGAGGCTCACCAGTGATTGCAAACTTTTTCTGCCGAGGTCTACATAACAGCCATTTCAGGCTTTGCTGACCATACCATCCTCCCTGGGACAACTGCCCAACCCCACTGTCTAGGCAGAAGAACCTGTGGACAATATGGAACTCAATGGGCGTGACTGGGGTCCCATAAAACTTTCTGGACAGAACAGGCAGCCATCTGTAGCTTGCTGACTGTGCGGTCTCCATATTCTTCAGTGTGCCACAGTCCCCGCCGCCCCACGTTGCCTTATGCCCACTCACTGCATTTACAACGCCTGTGTGAGCTCCACAGACTCGGGATCCACAGCGCCAATGCATGTTCTTGATAAGAGTGCATGTTGGGGGCAAAACCCAGGAAGTCTGGCAAACTGACTGCCTGGGTGGACAAGAGGAGGACTCAAATCCTCCAACGATTATTACAAAGCGACACTGCGGTCTAGGCATCATTCCAGATGTCTATCCTGAACCACAGTGCTGGGGCTACTGGAGAAAATAAAGGGGGTTTTAAAAAGCTTCCATGCACAGAGGCTCATTTTAGCAAGAAAAACACAATAAACAAGAAAGATATATAGTGTGTTAGATAATGGTTAAGGGCTTTATCTTGATGTGACAATGGCTTCACAAGTGTATATGTAGGTGAGAATTTGTCAAATCCTTCAAATATGTAAAGTTTATTGTAGGTAATTATATTTTAATAAAGACTTTTTAAAAGAAAAATGTCACAATGTATCTAAAAAGATATCAAAATGTGACTAGGTTTTTGCTTCCTTAAGTCTTGTTTGGAAAATGTACTACTTTAACATCTGGTGTTCTTTATGGATGGGTAGGAGCTGAGCACTGTGACCCACACCTGTAATCCCAGTGACTGGGGGGACTAGGGCAGGAGGATTTCGAGTTCAAGGCCAGCCTGGACAACTTAGTGAGAGCAGATCTCAACAAAATAAAAGCAAAAAGGGCTGGGAATGTAGCTCAGTGGTGGAATGCTCCTGGGCTCAATTCCCAGTACCAAAATTAATTAATTATAATTTAAAAAGCAGGCAGTGAATCAGTTGATGATAAGAGCAATCAATTAAGATAAGGCAGAGAGGGGATTTCAGGAAGGAAGGCTGGGAGGGAGATATAGATGGTTATAAGAAAAGAAAAAAGAAGGTAGAGGGGCTGGGGCTCAGTGGCAGAGCGCTCACCTGGCACGCATGAGGCACTGGGTTCGATCCTCAGCACCACATAAAAATAAAATAAAGGTACTGTGTCCACCTACAACTAAATATCATATATATATATATATATATATATATATATATATATAGAGAGAGAGAGAGAGAGAGAGAGAGAGAGAGAGAGAGAGAACACCAGTAATCAAGATCTCCAAGTATAACCCAGGTACAAAGCAGCTCCTCAAGTGCTGGTTCTACCCTCTTCCTCTAGCCCAGCCACCCCTACAGCATGCCCTCCTCCACTCCCCCTGCTAAAATCCAGAGCAGCCCCACCCCCTGCCACAGAATCCCAGCCTGGACCTTCCTCCTGGGTCTCTGCTTCCATCTGTCTCTTCTGATCCATCTTCCCAGAGCTGCCCGATGTCATTCCAGGAAGGCCACCAGAGTTAGCACAGACAACAACAAATAGCATGCCCAGCCAAAGGTCAATCTCAGAGAAACATCAACCAATTCTATAGCAAAAGTGGGTCCGGTGTTGCTGCTCTGAAATTCACATTTAACTAGGCCCCCTTTATTCACCTGGCAACCCTGAATTCTAACCATGTCACTCCCCTGGGGAAATCAACTTGGGTTCTGAAGTTGTCTCACAACGACAGTTCAAAAAAGTGGCTTTGTAAAGGGAATGTGGATCATAGAGACTCTTTTTCCACAGGAGAGCCCAGGTGAATGAATGGGCTTTTTATGGTAAGAGGTTTACAACTCAGAACACCAGTCAGAACTGAGTTTTTAAGCAAAGTCTGCCAAGATCACATGAAATAAGTCACTATGATCCCGGCTGATAGCTCAGCTCCTGACAATTGACTGCTCACAGGTCCCAGGAGAGATTCTGGCCGCCTCCAAGCCTTAATAGGGGCAGATCAGCCCCCACCATCATCTGTGCAGACATATCCAGTCTTGTGGTGGGACTGGGGGACATTGAAGGAGGGGCTGAGCCAGGGCGGTTCAGGGCTGGTCCCCGGCCTTGCGCAGGGCCCTCACATGTTCTAATCTTGTTCCTTCCTACCGCGACGTCTCTCCTGCGTCTCATTAAATCTCCTACTATTATAAGGAGGCTGGGCCGTCTCTCACTACCAAAGCCTCAATGTACACGCTCCCTGAAGGAGGGCTCCTGCAGGTGGCTTGCAGTCATCTTGCAGTTTTGCTGGTTTTTGGCAACCTGCAAGCCTCAGGCGAGGACTTGCCCCAGGACGCGGGTGGCTCCTAGCTGTCTGTTCTGTATTCCAGGAGTTTAGAGACATTTCTCTTTGGAGACTCAGCCATCTCTTTGAATCTCTAAATTCCAATCTCAGGACCACCCCCTGGGGCCATCTAGGTGGCCTCTGTGAGCCTGGGTTCCTCACAGCATGGAGGCTGAGGGTGCCAGTGTCCAGTGTCCTAGCCTCAGTGGTCACACGGTGCTACTCGGCCACCCCCTGGGCGAAGCAGCCACAAGCCCACCTCGATTTCAAGGGAGGGAACAAAGAATATGGGGACCATGTTGTCCTCGTGTCCCAGCTGTTACCGTCAGAACTCCCCGATGGTCTTTTCCATGCTGTTTCTTTGCCAAAATACCAGTCTGTGTCCTTGTGTCCTTGGCACGTGGTCCCTGCGGGAGAGTGCATTGTACCCACCGGTAGGCTGGGGTTAGTGTGAGTTGGGCCACATGCTCTGAGAGTCTGGAGAAGTCTGTGCCCACTTGAGGGCTAAGCCTGTGTGTATGTTTTGACTGACAAAACATTGTTCCCAGCCTGCCTCCTTTCCAGGACTCAGGCTCACATCCAACTGCTCACCTGTTTCCACGTGGATGCCCAGGGCCACACAGCCTCAAATGGGCGATGCCTCAAGTCCACCGAGCTGATGCAGAGCTCTGGGTCTCCCTTCCCAGCCCCCAGCTGCTGCCCTCCAGTGCCGCAGCCCTCAGGGAGTCTCTCTGCTCTGCCAGACGTCCTGAGTCCACTCCACCTGAGCCAAGCCCAGCTCTCCTCTTGCCTGCTCCTGACCCTGCCCTTGCTCCGGGAAGCCTGCTAGAGCTCCTGCTATTTCGATGTTAACTGGGATGAAATCCATCCTCCCTCCTGATCCCTCCCAAGGCCTAGACTGGAGAGGCCTCTCCCTCCCTCCTCTCGGCTCATCGCTCATCGCACCTGGGCTCCTGAGCTCCAGCTTGATCCCTGCTTTTCTTTGTGCCCCACAAGCCCGTTCTCACCTCAGGACTATTGCCTTAAGCCCCTGGGTAGGTGGGGACTTGTTACAGCAACTACAGGAAACTAGTAAAAAGGGTCTGTCCCACGTGCTGAGGCCCCGGAGCCGCAGAGGCGGGTTCACCATGAGGAGAGTGGGGTTGGGGGTGTTTGGACGCAAATTCCAAAGACATGAGGTGAGCCCCTGGGTCTTGCTGTGCCTAAAATAAATTCCAGTTTGTGTTTAAACTTGTTTTTGTCACTTGCCACCAACACAGTCATGAATAATGTACAATGCGTCCCTGGGAACAGAAGTACCAGTGCCGGGCTGGCCCCTCTTGCCCTGGTGTGGGCTGACAGCAGTGCTGGCTCGGAGGCTCTCTGGGCCCTGCTCTGCTGACCCGTGCAGGCCAGGTCACAGAGGTAGTAATACCCTGCGTTAACTTTCTGTCACTATGGCCAAATGACCGTTAAAAACAAAACTTAAACCCGGGGGGATTTCTTTAGGCTCACAGTCACTTGGTCACAGTCACTTGGTCACAGTCACTTGGCCACAGTCACTTGGTCACAGTCACTTGGTCACAGTCACTTGGTCACAGTCACTTGGTCCACCACCGTGGACTGTGGTGAGGCAGAACATCGTGGCGTGGAGGGTGTGGAAGAGCAAAGCCACTTAGCAATGGCAGCTGGAACGGGGGCCAGGGTAGGACGTAGTCCCCAAGGGCACACCCCCAGGGACCTGCTGCCTTCCGCAGGCCCCGCCTCCTGCAGTTTCCACCAGCTCTCAGTTGCCCATTCAGCTGTAAGTCCCCCTGTGGCCTGATTCATTGAAGAGGCAAGAGCCCCTGTGACACAATCCCTGCCCCAAAGCCCCACCCTCAGAACATTGCTGCACTGGGCACAAAGCCTCCCGTGTACAAGCTTTGGGGACATTCCAGATCTAAACCATAACGCACTCCTTGTAAAGAATCCTCCAATGACTGCTGGAAGGTGGTGTGAGTACCCAGCGCCCTTGGATTTGCTCTCCTTGGGTGATCAGGAAGGGCTCCCTGGGTGCCACCGAGCTAAGAATGGAACCATGTCTCCGTGGGTCTAGGCAACAAGGGGCAAGGAGAGCACTTTCAGGAGAGAGAGGGCAGGGGCGAGAGGGAGCATGGCTTCAGCTGGAGGGCAGCACAGGTGTCCTAGAGCAGAGAGCAGGGGGTGCTTGGTGGGAGAAGGGTCTGGAGGAGACTTCCATGCAGGGCCTCATGAGCTGAATCAGGATTACACCATTGAAGGAGGTTTAACTGATTTTAAAGAAGTCAGACCCCATCTGGCCATAACTAACCTGGCTTTTATGAATATGTTTGCACAGATTTCTGAAAAGGACTTCGGATAGACTTGGTATCCATAGAGATGGCTATGTGGACACTAACAATTATGATCATGAAACCACAAACTTGAGAAACCAGATGCCATAAATAGAACTGATTCTAGGACAGCTTTGATTAGTCTGGGCTGATGGAATGTGCTGGACACACTGTGCCCACATAAATGGTCTAACGTTTGAAAGGAACCTGTTGTGTGTGTGAATGACAGCGAGGATGCTGGTGTCATAGCAACCCAGACCACAGGGCTTTTCCTCAGGATTCCCAAACAGGGCTCCCTTGACTGTTGGGAAGGGCAGGGAGGAAAGTGCACACTTGGAGAGTGTCTGCTGCCCACCAGCCAAGCTTGGGGTCAACGACTTATTTAATTCTAATAAAGCACTTGTCACAGCAGAACCAACAGTCCCTGGTGGGAAGATGCAGAAACTGGAATACGAGAAAGGCTGTTGGTGGCTGTGCCACAGAGTCAGGGACGCTCACAGATGCCTCTGGTGGCCATGCCAGCTCCCTTCCTTGCTTATAGAGCACATCCTGTCTACAGAGACTTAAAGTGACAGCTTCTCACTTGTCCAGCTGCCTCTGCTGCTGAGGCGGTCCTGAGGGCCGACTGCAGGAGTCTGGCGGGGACAGGAGGACTCCCAGCGACAAGCTTCCTTCCAATAGAGAGGTGTGTGTGGGAAGCGGTGCTCTCTTCAGTGTGGTTTTTACGTTTTCATGCGATTTATAGAATTTAGTGGCCCCCTAGTGACCGTAAGGTGACAAAGGTAAGGACAGAAACCATAGGCTAGGGCTGGTGGGACAGAAAGATGGCAAGATTCTGGGTCCTTAGTTTCATAAAGCGACTGAATGACACCTGGGACCCCATCTCGAGCTGCTGTGAGATCAGAAGCAAGCTTACTGTTGATGGTAGTGAGTTATTTGTTATCTGCAGCTTAAAATATCAAAACTACGGCAGAGTCTACTGATTGTGTCCTAATCATTCCTCCCTTATTGCCTTTTGGTACTAATCCCCCAGAGCTCTAGCGACCCAAGGCGCCTGATAGAGTATGGTCCCTGCCTCCTTTCCAGCCTCATTGGCATGTGACCCGCTTCTGGCCAATAGGATGTGAGTGGAAGTGCTGTTTGGCATTTTGGCTCAACCCCTCACCTACTTGCTTTCTACCTCCCACTCTCATACCTCTTTTTGCTGAATGGAGGGGGTAACAGGTGGCATAGACTCAGAGAAGGAAGCAACAGACCTGGACTATTGTATGACAGAGAAATAATCATCTCACATGTTTAAGTCACTATTTTACAGCAGCTTATTCTATCCCCTTAAACACAGTAACCAAAACACACAGCCATTCGGTGTGGTATAAGTCGGGGTTCTTGTTGCAAATCACATAACAGGTGTGTGTCTGGGGGCTTTGACAGAGGGAGGTGGTCTCTGTGTCCCCTCAGGATTCCACACAATGGGGAAGGGCTGGTCCCGTAGGAAAGAGTGGTTGGACGCTGGGAATGTAAATATAGTAGCTATGGTATTTAGCATTCCATAAACAATTACAGCTTCCATTTCTAGTATCACGTGCTTGGCACAGTTCTGGGGCATTTTACCTCTGGCCACTCATTAAGTCTTCACAAAAACCCTACAAGATCAATATTAGCTTATTTTACAGATGAGCAAAGGAATGCACAGAGAGGTTGAATAATCTCATCTTCCTCCAACGGGGCAGGAGGACCACAAGGTCAAGGCCAGCCTCTGCAATTTAGCGGGGCCCTAAGTAACTTGGCAAGACCCTGTCTCAAAATAATAAAAAATAAAAAGGGCTGGGGATGTGGCTCGGAGGTAAGGCGCCCCTGGGCTCAACCTCCAGAACAAACAATAATAATAATAATAATAATAATTTATCCTGTCACTTAGATGGCGATCATCCCAGCACTTAGAAGGAAAAACGGCTCAAAATGCTTCATGTCCGCCCCTCCAGGCTCTGACCAGTGTGTTGGGGGTCAAAACAAATGGCCAGCGCGGGGCGAAGCGTTCGGGGTCCCAGACCGACTCCCGAGAGGAGCAGAGCCCCCGTCTGCCTCCGGAGGCGCTAAAACAAAGGCGACCGCGACCATCACCGACAACTCCCGGAGAGAACCGAGGAGGGGGAAAGAACCGCGGAGAGAATTGACGCGGACGGACGAAGAGCAGGGGGCGGCCACAGGAGCCCAACCCGAGACACTGAGGGCTTTCAAAAGGGCCGACACATCGGGAGGCGGAACCACTCCCACCGGGCGGAAGTGTCCGAGGGGAGATGTTGAATGGAGGAAGAGGTCCCAGGATTTCCGGAGCGAGCGGAAGCACTGCCCGTAGTTTCCGGAGAAAGCGGAAGCGCTTGGCGCGTCTGCGCAGAAGAGCATCATGGCTGAGGCTAGCGAAGAACCGCCGCCAGAGGTAGAGCCGCTGGCTGCCGCCCGGGAGCGGAGCAGCCGTTTCTTGAGCGGTTTGGAACTGCTGAAGCAGGGCGCCGAGGCGCGTCTGTACCGCGGCCACTTCCTGGGCCGCGCGGCCGTGGTGAAGCACCGCTTCCCCAAGGGCTACCGGCACCCGGTGCTGGAGACGCGGCTCAGCCGGCGGCGGACCGTGCAGGAGGCCCGGGCGCTGCTCCGCTGTCGCCGTGCAGGTGAGGCAGCTGGGCTCGCGGCATGCGGAGACCCCGAGGTTCCGGGCCCTGGGCCAAGGCGGCGGGAGGAGCCCAGCTTCCCGTCCCGTTTGCCTTAGTTTCTTCCTTTTCACTGCCTGCCTCGGCCTTTGGCAGTGTTCTCTTTTCGTTCCTGTCTTCATGGGTTCTTGTTGTCGTTGTTTGGTACCAGGATTGAACTCAGGGGCACTCGACCACCGAGCCACATCTCAGCCTTTTTGGTATTTTATTTAGAGACAGTGTCTCACTGAGTTGCTTAGCGCCTCGATTTTGCTGAGGCTGGCTTTGAACTCGTGATCCTCCTGCCTCAGCCTCCCGAGCGCTGGGATTACAGGCGTGGGTCACCGTGCTTGGCCCTCTCTTCATTAATTAAGATTTCTCATCGTCTCTCACCTACGAGCATTTGTCGCGGAGCCTTCGACCTGGTTCACATCTCAGCTGTGCCACTGTTGATTGCTCAAGGTTGAGCACCTTATTTAACCTCCCATGCTTCAGGCTCCGTGTTTGGGCCGTTTGAATTGTGCATTATTATCCATTCATTCATTCATTTTAAGAATCAGATGTGATTACAAGTATTCGCCGTGGAGCCAAGCTCTCTGGCTGCTTCTTATGGAGACTTTCAACAAGTTAACCTGTCTGCCTGTTCCCTCTCCTGTGAAGTGCAAGTCGTAGTAGAGGTGTCCATCCTAGATGTTGTGACCATGATACTAGGTATATGCCATATTGTATGTTTGAATGTATGCCTGACATAGCTCTCATGAATGTGTGTGTGTGTGTGTGTGTGTGTGTGTATAGAGAGAGATTTTTTTTTGATAAAGCATCATCATGCACCACCACAAACATATCCTCACATGAGAAACTGAGGCTCAGAGAAAGGAAGTAACTTGCCCAAGGTTTTCACAGCTAGTAAGTGGTCCATTCCTCTGATTCAGCACTTCTTGCTTTTTTTTTTTTTTAATTAGTACTTTTTAGGCACCCAGCATACATCAGGATATTGTTAAGATTTGGGTGATCTGGGAAAATTCATCAGTGCAAATGTAGGTAAATTGCTATCCTTTTAATGAAGTTATTGGTTCCTGTTTTCTCCTTTGACCCTTTGTATGATGTAAGTGCCATTAAGCAGAGAACATGGTTTCCTTGTTTGCTCCTGTATCCCCGTTGACATATCTCTAGTTTCTAGATGTGCCCTGAGCATGGTTGACATTCAATAAAAATTCATCGAGTGTGTTTGCGGTATTGTTTTATGTTATTGTAGCACAAACTGAGGCTTGAGAGAAGCTAATGTAACTTTAAAGTACACAGGTAATAAGGATGGGGGCTGGGATTCGAACCCTGTTCTTTTTGAGCACAGAGATGAACCTCTAAGCCAGCACACTGCTTGGCCTGTTTGTTTCCTTGTCAGGTAGAAACTGCGCTGACTGTATCATGAGTCCCTTTTTAGATCTTTTTTTTTTTTTTTTTTTTTTAGGAAGTTAAGTATGACAAATGAAATCTAGTTATAAAAGGTGATTTAGGAGAGAAAGCTTTGACTTCTCTAAACTTAGCTGTGGGTGGTCTCAGGCATAGTTCTGCAGTGCCTGAGCAAGGGAACTTCCAGATAAGTTGTACCATTTTCTCGCCATTCCTAAATCTTTTTCTAAAATAAATAGATACAAGCTGAAAACTGACTCAGTCTTTGAAAATGAAGGCTATCATTAAAAAGAATTCAGCCCAATAATGACTTGTGTATTGATTGCAGGGATATCAGCCCCGGTTGTCTTTTTTGTGGACTATGCTTCCAACTGCTTATACATGGAAGAAATTGAAGGCTCAGTGACTGTTCGCGATTATATTCGATCCGCTCTGAAGGCTGAAAGAGCTCCCCAAATCTTCTATGCCTTAGCCAAGGCAATTGGGCAGGTTTTGGCTCGAATGCATGATGAAGACCTCATTCATGGTGATCTTACCACCTCCAACATGCTTCTGAAACCCCCCGTGGATCAGCTGAACATTGTACTCGTAGACTTTGGGCTGAGTTTCGTTTCAGGACTTCCGGAAGATAAGGGAGTGGATCTCTACGTCCTGGAGAAAGCCTTCCTTAGTACCCACCCCAACACTGAGGCTGTGTTTGAAGCCTTTCTGAAGAGTTACTCCACCTTCTCCAAAAAGTCCAAGCCAGTGCTCAAAAAATTAAATGAAGTGCGCCTAAGAGGAAGAAAGAGGTCCATGGTTGGGTAGAGCTGCGTGACACCACTCAGTTAAGCTGTTTCTCAAAGCAAATTTGAGAAAATGCTCCAAATGAGATTAGGCTTAATAAAGGTGTTGAGATATTTTTAAGTGGTCTGTGGACATGCTTGTCGAGGGTCACCATTATCATCTGTAGTTCTGTTCTCAAGAGCTTACGTAAGACGTGTTCTAGGCAGAATTGGGCATATAAATTTAATCTGGAACAGACTTTCTCCCAAACTGACCTGTATCCTTCATGTGCATGTGGGTAAAGGGGGGAACCACATAATGAGAACTGTATTCTCTTCGATCCTTTTGGTGAGACCCAGATAAAGTCTCAGTTGGCCATGGTATGTATCAGCCCTCCAGCCCGGCGTGGTGGTAGTTATTATTGTGTACATGATATACTTGACTCAAAACCACTTTAGAGGAATATAGAACAACATTTTAAAAGATGAAAGAGTCATATAGACTAGAAAATATTAGTGTATTACTTTATGAAATGTATTTCAAGTATATATTTAGACATAGTTTACACCCATCACAGACATATGCTAGGTTTGACAGAAATGTATTTTTAAAATATTTATTTATTTATGTTTTAGTTGTAGCTGCACACAATACCTTTATTTATATGTGGTGCTGAAATTCAAACCCAGGGCCTCGCATGTGCTAGGCGAGTGCTCTACCACTGAGCCCCCACCGCAGCCCTAAACGTTTCTTTTTGAGGGTCACAGTGAAAAGAGGAAGAATGCTGCGTAGCCCCAAGCTTTCATTTAAAAAAGTAGACTTAGAATAGCTTTGAAAATTTAGGTAACGTTGTTTTCATTGCTCTGTGCTTTTATGGTTACCTTCCAATTAAGACAATTGACTAGCGTGCCTTTAACGTTGTGTAAGTGAAAAGTGAGTTGATTTCTGTCACAGCAGAAAGTCGAGTAGCAGTGGTGAGGTGGCTGTGAGTGGAGGTTGTGGAGTCTGGCTTACGGAGCGGGAAAACTGAGTTAACACAAAAGTGCCAGTAACTGGCCTTTAGCCTCCCAGCCCAACAGCGGGTGTGGGTGTGATGGAGCACTGTGCCTCCTGCGGGTTCCAGTCAGCAAGTGTGTCCTGGGTGCCTTCTGTGTGCCCGTGGCCATTTGGGTACTGGCAACAACTGTGAGCAAAACAGACAGCCCCTGCGTGCAGGGAGTAAGCATTCTGCAGGGACCAGGGCCATGTCTGTTTGCTCACTGCGGCCAGTGCCCACCGAGTGTGCTGCACAGGGCCGGTGGCCAGGAGTGAGTGAAGGCTCCCGTGCTGGGTAGCTGCGAGTGGCAGAGGAGCACGCTGCTGCTTACTGCGCCAGGCGTTGTGCCAGCTGTTTCCACACTGGACCGAGAGCAGCTCTCAGCTGTCCCCACTTTTCAGATGGGAACTGGCTTAAAAACAGGCAACTTGGCTGAGGCATGATAGGGAACAAGAGGTACTTTTAATTTGGGGCACAATTCCAAAGGACTGTGGCTCTTTTGCCACCAGGGGTCGCAGTTACCAGTGTCATCCCTGCTCAGGTGAAGAGCAAAGCTCCCTCTGCTTTCCTCCCTCCTCCCCTCCTCTCCTCCTCTTCCCCCCAGTTTCTTCCTCCTGTTTCCCCTCCTCTACTCCCCTGTTCCCCCTGTTCCCATCTGCCCTCCCTTGAACTTGCTCCTTTTTTCCCTCAACGCCTAGCTGAGCGTCAGTATGTGCCAGGCACTGGCTGTCATTCAGGACAGTGTGGCCTGGCTCCTTCCCGTCACCTCACCATTTCCCCACTTCTTCACTTGTTCTTTTGCAAGGTGTTTAGCGAGCGTTTGGCTGCGCCCAGCTCTGCTAGATCCTGAAAAAGCTGCAGTGGCAGGGACTGTCCCACGGCCCTCTGGAGATCCCTGATCCTGCTGCGCTCTGCCCCCAGTGGCTCTCTGGCTGGTCTCCCTGGTTTTGCCCTGACCCCTGGTTCTTCACTCAGTAGGGAGAGGGACCCTTTTAAACCAGACATGCCACCCCTCCATCCAGAGGTCTGATGACTCCATCCTTGTCTCCTTGCTTACCCATTGCACAAGTTGGCACCCCCTTGCCACAGTGTCCTCGTCCATGACCTGAGCCGAGAGCAGAACCTGCTGTGTGGGCCTGCTGTGAGCACATCTGGCTCAGGATTCCCAGGATGCAGATACAGCTGGGTGTGTATTAGTGAGTCACACCTCAGGGACCCACACCCCGGGTGACATCCTGTAGGAGAATCAGTATCTGGGACTGAAATCTTGAGAAACACCTTATTGAACATGGAGCAGTGACCACCACAAAGAATGACCGTGATGACCATGAGGACCCTTTGCCGACAATCCCCCAGCAACGGCCAAACTGCAGAGGTTCCCCCGCCCCTTCTCCCTCCTGTAACCTCCCGAGGCTGTCAGGGGAAGTCGGGCTCCAGTGTCACTGGGCCCCTGTGCAGGTGTCCCCAATAGCCCCGTGTTACTACTGAGCCCCTCACCTGCCTCTTTATTTCCTTCAGCTGGTTCTTTTCTTACATTTTGGTGCTGAAATGGGGGACTGGCAACTGGCATTTGAACTTCCCACATGGGCAGCCCCTCAGGCCTTCCCCTGACCTTGACCCGGTCTCCTCCTTCCCCTTTCTCATCCCCCTTCCCTTCCCTCTGCAGATCCAGTAGGGACAACTCATGTTACTGGACCTCCACCGCCATGGCCATCGCCTATTGGGTGAGTGATCCCCGCCAGCTCCTCTGGATTTCTGGAATCCCTGCCTCAGTTTCCCTCTCTGTGGGCACTGTCCCTCTGACAAATCCCATCACTGGATGAGAATTCCTGCCACACTGGTGGCAATGACTTGCATTCTGCGGGGACACCCATCAGTCGCCTGTGGTTCCGTTGGTCCTCCCTGGAACACCCTGTCAGTGCTCCTCCCTAAGACATCACCCACAGTGTGGGACCCCTCCGAGCCCACTGCGGCCGCCCATCCCACTCCTGTTAAGGTCTCCGTACAGTGGGCTGGGGCTGCGGCTCTGGGGCAGGGCACTGCCCAGCACGTTGCAGGCCCTGGGTTTGTTCCTCGGCATCACATAATAAACAAGATAAAGGTATTGTGTCCACCTACACACACCTACACACACACAGATTCCCTACAAGACCCTGTCTCTTCCCTTGGCAAATCCCAATATCTTCTTAGTCCCCAGGTCATCGTTCCCTGGCTTCTGCAGGCTAACATTCTTCGACTCACTGACTCCTCTCAGAACACCCCAGTTTTGACCATTAAAAACCCTTCCTTGAAGGGGATCTGGGCCTCACATCGGTGTCCACTGCGAGCACCGGTGTCGTGGAACTTGGGGAGCACTAGCTGCCCCTGCCAGCGCCAGGCGCTCTGGAACAGCGAGCGGTGTGGCTGTAGTACCACGCATACTGCAAACAAGCAACTAGGATACAGCCTCTTGTGCCCCTCTGTAAGCCTAGGTGCACATCCCACATTGCTGGACCCGGCTGCAGTGTTTCTGAGTCAAGGCTGAGAATCTGCCTTCCTAGTAAGCTCGGTAGTGCTCGCACTGCTGTTCTGGGAACCACTGCCCTGAACGTCAAGGTGTGTCATGAGAAAAATGGGAACTGGTGCTGGGAAGGCAGGAAGCAATTGTGATTTCCTGTGCCCATTTTATGGATGATGGAGCTGAGGCCCAGAGATGCTAAGCAACTTTCCCAGAGTCATCAGCCTGCAAATGGTAGAGATTGTGCCAGACACGATCTGTTGCCTAAAAGAGGCATGTGGCCCCTCTTAACTCTTTGGACAGAGCCCCAATTTGCCCAGGGGTGTGTTAGGTGAAGCTCAGATTGGTCCCTGATGGACAGGTGGGCATGTGACCCCTTTTTGGTCACCAAGACTAGACACAAGGGCAAATCTGTAAAGATTGCTTCTGTGGATGATGTTCCATGTCATGGAAGGTCTTGAGAGGGGCGAGTTCACTCCCTGCCCTGATCCCAAAACACCCCCATCAGTGATTCCTGCTTTAAATGAGGTGTCTGAGGTTCAGCAGATGTCTGGAGACCATAGGCCACCTGGGAGGTCAGGAGTGGAGGACGATGGGTAGGGAGCCAGGCAGGCAGGAGGCTGCACCTAGGGAGGCCACAGCCCGGCTTAGAGTACATAGAAGCCAGCAGGCCCACCCAGCCAGGCACAGACCCCAGTCCCGCACAGCTCTGCTCATTCCGGGCATTGTTGCCTTTCCTGGTCAGGCCAGGGCATTGGGGACCACAGGCCCCTCTGCTTAGATCAAAGTAGCAACAGAGCCATAAAGGCTCAGATCTCCTCTTCAAGGACGGTGGCGGGAATGCTGGACTGGATGTGGCCCACTCAAGGCCTGGCCAGTCTCTGCCCCCAGC
Source organism: Spermophilus citellus (assembly GCF_964194105.1). Classification (NCBI taxonomy): domain Eukaryota; kingdom Metazoa; phylum Chordata; class Mammalia; order Rodentia; family Sciuridae; genus Spermophilus; species Spermophilus citellus. The sequence goes on along the minus strand of NC_138185.1, from coordinate 5,240,185 downwards.
TGTCCCTGAAGGAGGGGAGAGTGCCCAAGTGAAGGTTTGGTCTGAGCCAGTGGCTGATGACCTGCACACTGTTCACTGGGTCCACAGGATGCTCATTTCCCAGTTGCCAAGTTGAGCACTCACAGTCCAGAGCCCTGACTTGTCTGGAAAGATTGCCAGGATCCAGCTGCCCTGGGCCTGTCCTGACATTGGCCTTGTAAAGGGGCTTTGCTCACCCTGTCCCCACTCCTCCAGGCTCTCCTCCACTCAGGCCTCCTGCCCGTTCCCGTGCGTGTCCTCCTGTCCTCTCCCTGTGAACTCGAGGGAGGGTGCTCTCGCTCTCAGACATCTTCGCCTCCACACTGCCTCTCCCTGCAACACTGGAGTTCGCAACCCCTAGATAGACGGTCAGCATCTTCTCCAGGGGCCTCCAAGCTGCCTCTAATCTCAGTCATCCAAAACAAACAGCCCTTGCTCTCTGTTCCCACCACCATCTGCCCATCTCGGCAAAAAACGGTGGGAGAGCCAGCGCCTGGGCTGAACCTGGGCGTTCCTCTCACTCCCATCTTGCACCCCGACCCAGACCCGCTGAAGCCCACTCAGCTTTACCTGCAGAGGGAATCAGAAGGTAGGAGACTGGCTACCCTTGAGGCTGGCCGTGCAGCGGGGGCTCCTGGAGACTTCTGGGAGCGTGGAGGTTCTGTTTCTTGAGATCAGAGCTGAGTACGTGGGTGGATTGGTTGGTGAATCTACTCAAACTCCCCTCGTCTACACGCGCACCTCTCTGCATTGCTGTTAGATTTCTATGTAGAAGTCGTGTGTAACCGGCCACACACCCCTCCTAGCATCCTAGCAGCTGCGGAGTCCCATTCAGTCCAGAATTGGGCTCTGTCTCTCCTTTGCAGGACACTGTGGTGGTCCCTCCTCACTCAGGGCCACCCCAGCTCTCACCCTTGTGGCCCCTCTCTGCTGTGCCCCCCACTCTCGGCGGGGCGAGCCACACTGGGCCCCTCGCCCTTTCCCAGCTGCAGCCACGCCAGAGGCCTTTGTGTTTCCTGTTCCCTCTGCCTTGTGACACTGTCCCCACGGTCTTCTCACGGCTGCTTCTTTGGTTTCCTTCAGCCAATGCCAGAGGCGTTCTGCCTGCAAATGCCTGGCAAACCCCCTGTGAATGAGGAAAGACCCCCAGCCCCCATCTGCTCCCCAGCTTCATCTCCTGGATCTTGGCCACTTGCGGTCCCTTGACTCGCCTGCTCCGGTGCTTACCGCGTGGGCCCCTCAGCCCTGGGTCCTGAGCAGGGAGCCCTGTTTGGCCCTCTTCTCTCTCCCTGGTCTCTAAAATGGCACCTGGAATGTAGTGGGTGCTCCTTTATTGGATTGGGCTGGATTCCCTCTTACACACCCAGCCTGCGTGCTGGACACAGTCAAGGGTCCACTTGAGCCTTCCCCTCTCTCTCTCTCTCTCTCTCTCTCTCTCTCTCTCACACACACACACACACACACACACACACACCCCGTACACACACACAGCCGTTCCCATGCCCACACACGTTCCTCCTACCTAAGGTCTCCTCTGCTGGAGGCAAAACAGCGCGTGCTCCCAGCCAGGGGTTTGGAACAAAAAACAGAACCCTGGGGGTCTGATGCCGATCAAAGGCTGCTTCGTGTTTGTAAACCTTCACCCTCTGCCCAGGAGAAAGGAGGGCAGTGGATGGCCAGGAACCCAGAGCTGTCAGAGTTCCAGGCCTTCCCCAGAGTGAGGAAAGGCCGGTGAGGCCAAGCTGCCTGACCGCCCCCTCCTGGGGACATGAAGGGGGTGACTAATCCCAAGCCCAGCCTGAGGGCACTCTGCTGGGACCTGCTTCAACACCAATATTGCTCTTGGAGCTTCAGAGACCTTGAATGAAATGTCACACTGAAAGATGCTGACAGTGGCACAGGGGAGAGGAGGGGCTGGAGGCAGGGCAGGGGGACTAGAGATCCTCTGGGGAGGCAGCACCCCCAACTCTCTCCCCTGTCTGCTGTATTCTTATTCATAGTGTTAAAGTCAGGCAGGATGCTGTCCATTTTACACACGTATCTTGTCTTAGAACTACTCAAACGAAACCAGCAAAATTTTGGCTCCATCACTGCCACACCTCCAGCACCCAGATAGATGCCTGGTACGTAGTAGCTGCTCAGTTAGTCCTTGTTGATGAGTGATACCCAAGATTTTGATTGATGCTTGTAGTAATCAAATATGATGTAAAGCAGTTTCAATGATTCGATAGGTATTGATCCTCTATGTCCCAGGCACTGTTCTCAGTGCCGGGAATGTGGCCAGGGACAAATGGGAGTCTTTGTTCTCATGGAGTTCATTCTGGGGGGAATTATTTCAAATAGAATCATGTTATGCAGAAAATAAGAGGGAGGGGCTTGCATACAGGGCGAGCGTGGCAGAGTTGGAGAGAGCTGCATTTCACTGGACTGGGCGATCTTGGGGCCCTTCTGAGGAGGAGATGTTCGAGTTGAGACCTGAGTGAGGGGAAGGAACCAGTCACTGCCATGGTGGCAGGGGCTGGGGAGGGTGGCCAGAGACCAGGCAGGTGGGCAGCAAGTGAAGACTTGGCATGTTCCAGGAGCAGGAAGCAGGTCACAAAGAGCTCTGTGCGCAGTGGTTGAGAAGGAGGCACAGGGCCGAATGACTGGGCAGGACTGGTCATTCACTGAAGCACCCAGTGCAGTGCCCGGCATTCAGCACGCCCTCCGTCACCCGGCCAGTGACCGTCATAAGTACAGCAGAACATCCGCTCACCTCCCCTAGCCTGTTGTTTTCCCGTTTAAAATCATGGCACTATTTAACGAGGGCTTGATAGGTCGCTGACCCCATGCTGAATGAATAAGCATGCAAGGGATGTGGAACAGTGGCTGGCTGTCCATTCACTGACCCCTACACAGCAAGAGCAGTTGCAGGTGACAGAGAACGCAAACGTGCTAGCCCCGCACATCAGGCTCACGCCATCTTCAAGAAATGCAGAGGCTCCCTCCACGGCTCCAGGGGCCGCCTCTCGGCTCTGCCCCTTGGTGTGGCCCTCCTGTTCTCAGTGTCCCCTCCTGTTCTCTCTCTTGCTGTGTTCTCTTAGTCACCCTTCTCCCTTCTTAAGTATAGAGCGGCCTCCCGCTCTTCCTACCGTGGCCAGCTGGAGGCTCTTGCATTTCGACTGCAGCCCTTGGAACGCATTTAGACACGCAGGCACCGACCCTCCAGACCAGTGCAGTGAAGTCCTGAGCACCTCCCCTCAGGTCCTCTAGTTTGCCCTGGAGCCAGGGCTCAGGCCAGCCCTGCCTGTTGGCTTCTTGCCCAGCACTGCCTCATATGGGGCCCGGCCGCTCCGTGGATGCAGTCCAGCTGGGTGGCAGCGAGGCTCTGGACCAGCCCCTGGGTTGAGGATCACCCCCTGGAGGGTGGCTGGGAAGGTGGAGACAGAAGAGCAGGACAGCACCGAGCAGGCCTGGGCACGGGGTGTTCGTCAGTGGCACAGAGGGCTTGGGAGGCCCTGGGGAAAGGGCGTGGCCTGTCCCCCTGGCCATCTTTAAAGGGAAGGTGAGAGAGGGAGGGAGCGTGGTGTCGTGTCTAGTTGGAGCATGTCTCTGTGTTCTCACATTAGGTTCTTTGCTCAACAAAAATTGGTCTTCGGGTGCCTCCAGGGAACTGCCCGGTATTGGGGTGGGTGGGGAGAGCGGCATGTGTGTCTGGGGACCTTCAGTCCTGACCTGCGCTGGCTGTGCGACCTTGGACCGTTGTCTTAATCTCTGAGCCTCCGTTTCCTCGTCTGTCCAGTGGGCACGCCTTCACTACTAGCAGATGAAAGTGAAGGTCAGCCAAGCCGCCTGTGTGCTGTGGACACTTCTGAAGAACCCTCTCCCACGGCCACTTCCTTCCCACTGCCCGGGGGAATGTGAATGAAGGAGACCAGTGGGTCCTGCCTTGGAGCCAGCTTTTACGCAGCATCCCAAGGTCCAAGTCACGGGGTGGGGACCTTGTGACATGCAGAGCCCTCTTCCTAAAGGAAGCTGCAATTTTGTTAAGTGTTAGTGTCGATAATAGTCACCTATTGCTGGGGAATCAGGTGCTCCGTGAAGTCAGTGGCAGGAGCGACTCACAGATTATGCCGGTCAGACACTGGACAGGGCTGTGTGGCGGGGGCTTGTCTCTGCTCCAGCACATCTGGCTTCTGCTGGAGGCCAGAGGCTGAATGGCAGTCATCTGAGGGCCCTTGGCTCAGTGCCCGTTAGCTGGGTTGGGAGTGTGGGTCTCTTCCTGTGGCCCCTCTCTGTGTGGCTTTTCTTCCTGGTTTAATATGAACTTCAGATGTGGTCGCTGGATTTCAAGGGCGAGGGTCCCCAGACTGAGTGACCCAGGCAGGCACCGTGCCCTTGTGATTCAGCTCTGGAATCCTGCAGCTCTACCTCTGCCGTGTTCTCGCTATTGATTGGAACGTCACAAGCCCCTCCTCCCATTCAAGAGGTGGGACAGAGACCCCCAACTCTCAGTGGGAGCAAGTACGGACGCTGGTGACTGTCACAAGTACCGGGATCTGCACCACGCGGGCGCAGCCCTGTGTGCTGATTCCTGTCCTCCCTGTGAGCCTCCCCAGTGTGCTTCTCCTCAGACCGAGAAACCCCAGCCAGCCCTACCTAGAGATGCACAGGAGGTCAGCAGAGTGTCCGTGTGGCTTTCCCCGGGGGGGGGGGGGCACTCAGAAGGTAGTGCCAGTGGAGCTGCCCGAGGGTGAGGGGAGCCAGCACAGGCCAAGTGCTGAGGACCACGTGTGGCTCTGAGCAGGCGTGGTCCCTGGGCTTGCTACTGTTTCAGTCCTGCCACCTTTGAGGCCCCAGCTCGAAACCTCTGTTCTGAGGCCAAACATGGTCTCTTCCCCTCTTTGTCCTGGTATAGAGAGGCCAGCCCAGGGCCCTGGTGAGATGCACCCTGGTCCCAGCTGCCTGCACCTGGACTTTAGGGGATGGACTGGCGTCCAGGCTGTGAGCTGGTCTAGGAACAGCTGTTCTAGGCTGGGGTCCCCTCCCTCCCACGCTCTAGAGAGCTCTCAGGAGGATCTTGCTCTCCCTATAGTGCTGCCCTTGATGAGGCTGGTCATTGGGATGGTTCAGGGTCAGGTTCCAACCCAAAAGGTCATGGAGAGTTCACCCCAGGTTGGAGCAGGTCCACTGCGAAGCAACTTGCCCTTGGGTTTACAGGAAAGAGGGCAGCACATTTGCCTTTGGGGCTATGGGAACGAGCACCTTACTTGCATCTGGGCCCTTCTGGCTCCACCTCTCAGCTTCCCGAATTTCAAATCTTTGCATCCAGAGTTCAGAATTTTGCCACAACGGTTTGCTCTGCACCATGAGTTACTCAGCGTTTTCCTCTGAGTTGCTTCATATGAAAACTTAAAAGGAGGGTTTTAAAAAATCATAGGCATTAATAAAAAACAAAAATCACTTGCTTTGTCAAAGATGATTCTGAGAATAAATAAAATACAAACAATACGGTGTTGTCTAATTCCAGCAAATGCCAAAGCCTCTCACTACAAACTGTCTCTGGTCACGAAGGACGATTTCCAGGGATGCCAACAGCCACCGAGCGATGGCGAGTAAACGCGTATCAACACAGGGATCCACCCTCATTTTCTGTGATCTGATGCCATTATTTAATGTGGTTCTTATGGTTTGGATGGAAAGTGTCCCCCCAAAAGTTCACGTTTTAAAAACATGGTGTTCCCTGTAGCAATGTTCAGAGGTGAAATAATGAGAGGACGAGAACTCTGACCTCATCAGTGGATGAATACATTTGGTGGGTTAGTGATTTGTAGGTAGGGGGTGTGGCTGGAGGAAGTAGGTCCCTGGGGTGGTCTTTGGGGTCTGTATTGAGTCCCTGGTTCCTACGCTCACACCCACTCTCTCTGCTTCCCAGCCCAGGAGATGAGCAGTGGAGTTGGCTAACCTCGGACTGAGACCTCAGAAACCAAAATAAAGCCAAAATAAAACGTTGCCTCTTCTGAGTTGTTCTTGTCAGGTATTTTTGTCACTGTGACAAGAAGCAACCACACAGCAGTCTGTGTGTCCTCAGCAGGTGCCTCGCAAGCTCCGAGAAACCTTCCCCCCAACTTGGTCCACCAGCAGCTCCCCCGCTCAGCTCCGCAGGCCTTCACAAGACCCGTGGCTCCAGCAGCCAGACAGCCGGGACTGCTGGTTCTTGGCCACCTCCACCATTGCTGCCCTGTGCCAAGCCAACATCAGCTCAGCCAGATCTTTCAGATGAAAGGCTCACCCTTAAGACAGCTGCAATAAAAGGACAGGAATGACAATTCTGGCGAGGATGTGGAGAGACTGGGACTCTTGCACACTGTTGGTGGAAGACTCTGGCAGGTCCTCAGAAGATAAAAGTCCACAGAGGCTCAGGTTCCTTATGTAAAATGACATCGTATTTGCACATAACCTCGCCCTTTAAGTCCTTTCTAGGTTGAGGGGATAGGTAGTCACCACTCTGTTCAGGTAATAATGAAAAGAGGGAAATCCGCAGGCTCCATGGAGATGCAGTGGTTTTTCAGGTCTTGTCTCCCCACCCTGGCTGAGCATGCCACTGGGGAGCCTGTGGATGCAGGGGCCACTCTTCCCAGCCCCTGCCGTGAGTGGCCAGGCCTGTGGACTCTGGGCTGGACTGCTGAGGTCTGGCCCTCCACTTGATAGCTGTGTGGACTTGGATGGGACCCTCGAGCTCTCTGTATTTCAGTTTCTTCCTCTGCAAATGGGGATCCATGAGGACCTACTTCTAGGGTCCTCTAAGAGTTCAATGGGCTAAATCACGCGGCGTTTTTCAGACAGTGCCTGGCACAGAGTAAGCACTCCAGTGCCGCCATCATGATTCACATCTAAGTAAGAGGGAAGACCACCATTCCTGGGGCATTTCACATGGACGGCAAACTTGATTAAATTCCTTTCAATTGGAATTCAAAGGATTATAAAGTTTTGTAAAGCTGGTTCTTTTGAATGGTTCAAGCATTGAATATATGTCCATTCACTGGCGATAAAATTTGTGAATATCAAGGATTTTGATACTGTTGGGGTGTCCTGGGGCCGTCCCCCACAGTTGCCAAGACTGGATATATGTTTATTAGATATGGGAAATATGATTTTAATACTGAGCGTTAAACAGAGCGAAACAGCAGTGTCCGAGCCTTCTCACTGTCAGGGGCTCAGCAGTTTGGTGGCTCACTCTGGAGGCTGACTCTCCATCTCCCTGCCTCGGGCATCAAGAGGTCATGTATTAAAGGGCTGAATTCATGGCATTTACTCTATTTCTTATTCATGTTTTTGAGAACTTTCCAAAGTCTAATTTTTACCCCTTCCCAGATGCAGCGCTAAATAGATATCCTCACGGGCACGTGGTAATCTTACCCAGATTCCAAAGTAAAGGAGTCCTACTCAGACACGCGCGTCTGCAGGCTCCGAGTCACTGCCTGGCTGAGCTCTGAGCGCACGCTGGGCCTGGATGTATGGTTCCTGGTGATTCACGCTTGAGCAGAGGCTCAGCTCCTTCCTATAACAGGTTTCCTTTGCTACACCAGATGCCCTAAGTTCTCTGTATTCTACGTGGATTTAACATTGAAACACTTGAGTCTTTCCCAACTGAAATGTTCTTTCAGTTTCTGTGTGGCTGACCCCATGGTCCTGTTTTTTTGATAGACTTCATGTGGGATGGCCTTATTAGAAACAAGCTGTTGTCATTACTCCTGTGTGACAGGGTTCTACTTCAGGTTCCAATATAGGAAGTTAAAAGATACTGTTTCCCCTACACTAAACATCCACCCTCACAAACCAAGAGGATTTATAAGCTACAAAACCATAATTTTAAAAAACAAATAGAGAATTGTGGACAAAAAAAAAAGCCTAAAGGAACTAAATTTTAAGAGGAAATGCCAAGATCCTCCCAGGAGAGAGGTACCTCAGCAGCTTCACACCCTGAGCAAATGCCTGTTGATATGGCCAAACGTCAAGGGCCACCTGGGAGCTGCCATCCGATGACAAGGAGGGGCTACTCAGGTCTGAATCACCAGTGCAGAGATGGTACACCCAAGGGACAGGTTGAGGAGGGCTGAGGATTCCCCTGGGAGAAAAGGGGCCTCCCGTGAGTGCAAGGTACCAAAACTGGGGTGGGAGGCAGGAGAGGAGAACTGAGAGAAAGACCTGACATGATACATATTTTCACATACAAAATATTGGGAGGGAGAGAGAAGAATTGAGAGAGGTTCTCCCCTCCCAGGTCCCCCATGCTTAACTACCAGAGACAGAGAGGGGGTAGTGTCACTAAATTCCAGGCCTTCACAATGTGTGGGGTCACAGCTCTCCAAAGCCCAGATGAACGTCAACAGGGCTGGAAAAATCTTCCTAGGTTCAGGAAATGGGGGACAGGATTTGTAAGAAAAGAAAACTTCCTAGTCACCCAAACAAGACAAACTAAAAATGCAGCCCATCAGGTGTCAAGTCTACCTAGTCCTCATGAAGGAAAAGTTCTGCTTCTGCCCTCAAACACTTGGAGCTGAACTAAAATTACACCAAAAGCTGAAACCAGCTCAAGGACCAATCAGATGAAGTCCACACTCTGTCAGTCTTACTGGAAAAGGGGAGTATCCCTTTCTGGAGGTAAATATTATCTACTTCATTCTCTACCATTCCTTTCCATAAAATATCCCCTTTACACTCAGATATTAACAGACACAGAGAAAGCAATAAAATGAAATAGTTAAGAGAGAAAAGAATTAATAGAAGTAGACCTGGAGTTGCTCAGATTTTTAAGTTCTCAGAGACTTTTTAAAAAAAATTATGACAAATGGAATTATCTAAAGAACAGCATGCATTAATACGTGGGAAATTAATATGGAAAATTATAAAAAGAATTAATAGAAATACTAGAGTTTAAAAATACAATATCAGAAATGAAAAGTTAAAATCTAAAGCAAACTGGACACAGCAAAGGAAAATATCTGTGAAGTTGAAGATGGAATATAAAATGACCAGACTGAAGCACAGAGAGAAAAACAAAGTGAAAAAATATACAAGACATGACCTGAGATTTGTAAGATGATATACTAAATCCTCTGACATAAGTACAACAAGTTTTGAAGGAGCGGAGAGAAGGGGAAAAAGAAGTATCTGGAGACATGGTGACAGGGCACAGTCCAAACTGATGGAAGACACCCACACACAGATCCAAAGCCGAGAGCTCAGCAAACTCCAAGGAAACAAGTACAAGACAGTGCATCCAAGCACAGTACAACCCAAATGCCGCAAAGCCAGAGATAAAGAGACCTTCCAACAGAGTAAAGAGGTATGTGACCTAAAGGGAACAGTGATACAAATGGTAGCTGATTTCTTACCAAAAACAATGTGAACTTGAAGACAGTGAGATGATGTCTTTAAAGTGCTGAAAGAAAAAAAAAACCCAGAAAAAAACTGGTCGACTCTCACAGTGAAAATTACTTCACTCTGTATCCAGTGAAAACAACTTCAAACCCAAATACTTCCAGAAAAAAAACCAAAGCAGAGGGAATTCCTCCTCCCAGACCAGCACTGTAAGAAATGGTAAAAGGAAAGGACGCCAGCGACTAAGAGAATGATGCTGGATCATCCTGTCAGGAAGGAACGAAGAGAGAGGTAAATATCTGGGGAATATAAAAGACCATTTTAAAAGTACCTTCATTTTAATTTATTTATCCATATCTTTAAAAGATTATTGACTGTTAAAAATATAACAATGGAGGCAGGAGGATCACAAGTTCAAGGCCAGCCTCAGCAACTTATCAAGGCCCTAAGCAACTTAGCAAGACCCTGTCTCGAAACTTTAAAAAGAGGGGAGGAAGGGGTTCTGGGGAAGTGTCTCAGTGGTTAAGCGCCCCTGGGTTCAGTCCCCAGTACCCAAAAACAGAACAATTGTATTGTACAATTTATAAAGTGGGGTTCTGGTAAATTTTTAACAAGTGGCTCTCTGAGGGGAAAAAGTCCTTATTTATAGCACCTTATTATTACTGTAAGGTAAGTATTCCCATAATGGTGATTTCAAGTTATCAGTTCTACAGCTGGCTTGTATTTTTGTTTTTTCAAATTTAATAGTCCTCTCTCATGGTGAGCTTCAGCACACCACTGGGTTTATAGAATACATAAATTTAAAAAGACAATGAGAATACAAAGAGTGAGAGGGAAGTGGGAAGTGGAATGGTATGGTTCTTATGCTGTTCCTAAAATAACACCTTGTCATATGAAAGGAGACTGGTGGATGCACGTCTTAACCTCTAGAGGATCATTAAAATGATAATACAGAAGAATGAAAAAATAATAATACATGAAATAGATGGAACTCCAAAAAGTATATTCAGATGGCACAAAAAAAGACACAAGAGAAGAAAAAGAGGAACAAATAACACATAGAATAAATAGAAAATAAATAGCAAAAGAGGACACTTAAATCCAACCAGAAAAATAATTACATTAAACGTAAATGGACTAAATACTCCAATTAAAACTCAGAAGCTTGGTGCAGTGGTGCACACCTGTAGTCCCAATGACTTGAGAGACCGAGGCAGGAGGAATGCAAGTTCCAGGGCATCCTGAGCAACTTAGCAAGACCCTGTCTCAAAATGAAAAATAAAAATGGCTGGGCACATAGCTCAGTGGTAGAATGCTCCTGGATACCATCCCCAGTACTACAAGAACGAGAAACGGAGACAGATATAGAGATAGAGACAGGATAAAAAGCAAAGTCTATATGTCTACTACATACAAGAAACAGTTATGAATATAGAAGCATATATAGGTTGACAGTAAAAAAAAAAAAAAAAAGGCAAAAGTTATCACAGGGCTGGGTAGAGCACTTGCCTCGCATGTATGAGGCCCTGGATTTGATCCTTAGCACTACATAAAAATAAATAAAGATATTGTGTCCATCTACAACTAGAAAAAAAATTTTAAAAAGAAAGAAAAAGATATTCCATGTCAACATTAAGCATAAGAAAGTTAACATAGCTATATTAATATCATGGTAGCATCTTGAGTTTCCTAAATTATATTTGACTGTTGAAGCAAAAAGTGTAACACTGATGTGGATATAAATGTATTAAGAGTAAATACTATAAACAATCCTATTATAAATGGGATAAGGTTAAAAAATGAGAAGATAGGTTTCTTCATTTCTCTGAATCTGGCAAAATGACACCAGTAGACTTACGCTAACTTATGTATACATAATGCTCAGACCTACACTGAAAAAGACACAAACAACAGAACCCAAACAACCCAAGGGCAGAGGACTCTTCTCCAGAGAAGCTGTATAGATGGCCAATAAGCACGTGAGAAGGCTCAGCCTCAGTAACCATTAGGGAAATGCACATCAAAATCACGAGATAGACTCCACACCCCAACAGTATGGCTATCATGGGGGGGGAACCCTGGAAACAAATGCTGGTGAAGTTGGAACCCTGGTGCACTGTTGGCAGGAATATAAAGTGGGGCAACATCTATGGAAAAACAATAATGGCCATTCCTCCAAAAAATAAGCATAGAGTTATAATGTGAGCAAGTAATCCCACTTTTGGAAAGTAGAGACTCAGATAGATACTTGTCCACCATGTTCATAGCAGCATTACTTGTAATGGCCAAAAGGTGAAACAGTATCAACAAATGAATGGATAAACAGCAAAGCATGCTACATACATGCAATGGAGTTTTAAAAATATTTATTTATTTAGTCAGTTAGTTATAGGTGGACACAATACCTTTATTTTGTTTTTAGGTGGTGCTGAGGATCGAAACCAGTGCTGCGTGCTTGGTAGGCGAACGCACTACCTCGCAGCCACAACCTCAGCCCCATGCAATGGAATTATATTCAGAAAAAAAAAAAATTCTGACACCAGCGACAATATGAATGACCCTGGAAAACATGTTAAGTGAAATAAACCAATAAACCAAGTCAGAAGACAAGTGTTCTGATACTGTTTATGTCAGTAAAATATCTAGATCCACCCAATTCACAGAAACAGAAAGTTGGGGTGGGGAGATGGCAGAGGCTGGGGGAGTTAATGAACGAGTGCAAGTTTCAGAGACACAGAACTTCCAGAAAAGGCTGGGGGGGGGGGGCTCCCCGATCTAGGACTTCGCAAAGAATTTGAAACCAAAAGCATGACCCGAAGGAAAATTCAACTGTGAGCACATCAAACTGCGGAGGCCCGCGGGAGCCTGTTAGAGACTGACAGGGCCCGGTGTCGGGGCACCCCAAGACCCTCAAGGCTCCACGCAGGGCAGAAAGCCAGGGTCGCCCAGAGCGCGGGCCGGAGGGAGGAGAGCGCCCAGGAGGACGCCGCGGGTCGTCAGGGAACCGCGGGGAGGCAGCGCCACGTCCCTAGCGACTGGTTACAACCAGCGAGGGCGCCACACGCGGCGGGACACCCAGAAACCGACTCTTCAGGACCTGGCGGGACGGTGCGATGACAGCGACTTCGGGAGACTGTTTTATCCGTTTCTTTAAAAGACCAGCCCTGGCACCCTGTGCCTTCATCCAAGAGGAAGGAGAAGCCTTCTCCAGGGAGAAGGGACCCGCAGGTCCCTCGCCAACCCCGGGAGAGAATAAGAAAAACCGCTGGCGCCCGGGGGCGCCTCCCCGCTGTTCACCAGACGGTCGGTCACGGCCGTCCCTCCCGCTTTCAGATGAGCAAACTGAGGCTGGGGTCCGAGGCTGGGGGGCGAGGCTGGGGGGCGAGGCTCGTCCTGGCAGCACGTGGCGGAGCCAGGGTCTGCATCAGGTCCTCCGCACGGTCCTCCTCACGCTGTGCTTCTCTGGGCGGGGAAGGTCGGGCCAGCTGTCCCGGGACACCGCTGCGAGGCTTCCACCCGAGGCCAGGCGCCGGCACAGCTGGGTCCCTGTCCCCCGGCTCCGCTCGCCGCGCTCCTGCGCCCGGCCGCGGGGAGGAGGAGAGCGAGGGCGGGACGCGGCCGGCGCAGTCCCCTCCCCGGACCCTCCTCCGGGCTTTAAGCCGGCGCCCGGGCCCCGCGGGGCAGTCGGGCCGGCCAGGGCGCCGGGGATCGCGCGGATGGCGGCGCTGGCGGCCCTGGCCAAGAAGGTGTGGAGCGCGCGGCGGCTGCTGGTGCTGCTGCTCACGCCGCTGGCGCTGCTGCCGGTGGTCTTCGCCCTGCCGCCCAAGGTAACCCTCCAACCCGCCCGCGCGACCCGCTGCGCCTCGTCCCGACAGGCTGTCGCGGCCGCGATCCTCTCCCCTTAGCCTGCCTCGGACTCTGGGAAGGCCCGCTCCTCTTGCCCGGGTATTTCTCCTGCTCTTTGGAGAGCGGCCTTCGGGCCCTTTCCAGTGCTGCGGGGATGATTTCTGGTTCTGAACTCTAACTGGCGCTTGGCCATGCTGCGGTGCACATTTCCCTCCACAGTGTCCAAGAACGCCCGAGGAATGCCAAGGTGGGTGGCCTGGGCAAGTCACTTAACCTCTCTCAAGTAAACTCCTGTAAAAACAGGGGGGTGATAGTGTCAACCTGTGGCCGAGCGGTGACTTTAAATGAGGCAATGTGTGTAAATCTCTTCCTGGTGCACAGTAAGTGCCTAATACATGCTTGCTGGCCTTTCCTTTGCACCAGGTCCTTTGGTGACAGGGGCAGCTAAGATTCAATGAGTGCCTCAGGTGCATCATCTTAAAATCCTTTCAGCGGCCCCCAGAGGGGAAGGCTATTTACACCACTGTCCAGAGGTAGAAACCAAGGCCCAGAGAGAAGTGACCTCAGAGTCACACGGCCAGTGACTACGAAGGGATTTGCCCCCTGGCTTGTCCCCAGACTTTCAAAGAAAGTAACCTCTAGAAGATCAAAGGCTGCAGCTGAGGTCGAGAGGAAATGGACATGCTGGGGGCTGGAAGGAGAGGGTACCCGGCCCCTCCTGGGTCCCTCGCCTGTGCCAACCCATCGGTCCGTTGTGGAAGACAGAGTTCCTACTCCAAGAGATGGCTTCACCGCTCCTCCCGGGGATGCTGCGCGAGATAGTTAACGTCCACAAAAATCACAGCACAGAGAAGGTGTCTCTGTGGTGCCTTACCCAGCACTGCCCAGCTGAGAGCCAGGGGAGCCGTCTGAAGGAAATGGCCCTTCCTTGGTATAGGTTAGGAGGTGTCACCCGGTGGTACCCAGGACAGTGGTGTGGACGAGTCTTAGCTGTCGGACTCTCTTGACATGAAAACCAGAAAATAAATGATGTACAAGTCTGAGGTTGCCCGGGCGAAAGCCAGCCCGCCTCAGCCACCTCTGACCTGTGGTTCTCAAGCCGAGCTCCTCTCTTCCCTGGGTCCCACTTTTCTGGCCTTTAAACTGGGGTGGTCACCTCCCTGCCTTCTGGGGAGCAATGGGAGGGGTGGCGTGAGCCGCTGACTGAGGCCGGCTGGAACCTGCTGGGAAGGCGAGGCTGAGCCAGTGCTGCTGTCCCGAGGCCCCCCCAGAGACGGAGGAAGAAGAGAGGAACCCCCGTGTCCATCCCTGACCTGTCTCTGCAAGATGGTGTCCATGTGTCACGAGGTCAAAAGCCTGTACTAACTCTGGGGTCTCGTGAAGAAAAACGATACACACTTACAAAAACGAAATTCAGCACGGAGCTGGGGGTGGCCGTGAGGTTTAAGCTTCACTAGTTTTGCAGGACTCCTCTGTCCCCAACGCACACGAGTGGGTAGCAGGGAACCGTGACAGTGAATGCAGCAGCCACCCCTACCAAAAGGAGGAAACAGAAGCTCAGCAAGGTTAGGTCACCTGCCCAAAGTTGCACAGCTGGTCCAAAGCTGGAGAGCAGAGGTTGTAGTTTAACCACTCTCCTTGGTTATGATTCAGTAGGAACCACTCTTGTTTCCTGCAGTTCCCTGGAGGGAACCATGTGTCTGGCCCTAGATGTCACTGCTTCTTTAAGTGACTGACAAACCAGCACCTTCTCCTTGGTGCTTGGGGTGGAAGGTTCTAGCCTCCTTCAAAATTTCTGATGACATACCCAAAGCCCCCTCCCCCACGTATATTCTTGGATATTAAGAAGTGACATGTTTCTCAGTCTGATGTCCAATGTGAATAAGTGTGCCCTTAAGGAACATGGCTGTTTTTATTGCAAAACTGGGTTTGCTCTGCACGGGCAGCCACAAGACTGTCATCTTAACCAGACCCTCCCCATGATGGCCTCGCCAAACGCTGGTGATCTACTTATAAATAGTCTTGCTCTGCAATGTGTCTCCGATGTAAGTGCCTGCAGCACCGGCTTCATCCCCAACACCAGAATGCCACTGCTGTGCCTCTCCGCAGCCACCAGTGCAGGGCGTCTTGTACATCCGGGTTCCTAGGAAGTTTGTTTTGTTTGGTGCTGGGATTGAACCCAGGGCGATCTCCACCACGGCCACACACCTGCCCTTTTTCTTTCTGAGTTGCTTAGGGCATCTGAGTTGCTGAGGCTGGCTTTGAACTCACGCTCCTCCTGCCTCTGCCTTCAGAGCTCGGGGATCACAGGTGGGCACCGCTGCACCTGAGTCCTACAAACTTTTGAGAAATGCCAGATACCAGATCAGGAAGGGGGCTTGAGAGGCCAGCGTTGCTGCTTGCTGGGTGCTGAGGAGGGACCGTCCTCCATGGGCCTGGTTTTCCAGCTCTGTGATTTCTAGGGGTAGGTGTGGTCCAGAGAAGGCTGGGCTGGTCTGCAGGGAGCTGTGGTCAAGCCAGCGCAGGCACAGAGAGTGTTCTTACACTATGTCCTCTGGCCTGGACGTGGCCAGCAGGGAGGGACTTGGCCAGGAGGAAGGGAAGGACCTGGGGTGCAGAGGCTGGAATCTCCAGCCCCACTGGGGATCCTGGCTCTTACCCCAAAGAATGCCAGCTGCTCAGGACATCAAGGATGCTGCTGACTCCAAGTTTTTCAAGTGTGGCCATCGCGGGAGTAGGAGGTTTGGGGAGTGGCCTTGCACAATATGGGCCCTAGGGAGCAGGCAGAGATGGACGGTTAGACAGGCTTGCAAATAAGCATCAGCCCCATGAGTTTGCAAAGTCTGGCTCCCTTTCTTGCCTGGCACCACCGAGAGCGAATGAAGCCCTGCTGACCATTTGGCCAAGATGAGTCCTTGACAGTGGGCACTCGCAGGTGACTCCAAGGACACTCCGAGTGGAGGGAGTCGGGATGTGCTAGACAGGGCTGCTACAGGATGTTGTGCAGGTTGTACACTGATCAAGGGGCCTTGCCGAGGCCAGCAAGGCCTGTCTGCCCATGCCAAACTGCGCCTCCGTGTGAGCTGATCCACCTCTACCGTCTGTCTGCACAGAGGTGTGCGAGAGGCTCCCCGCAGGCTTGTTCTGGGACGGGGCTCTTGGTAGAGGCTGCGGAGCTCCTGTAGGTCAGAGGCCCACTTCCCACATTTGCCTGATTCCCAGCAGCTGGTGACCAGGAAACGGTCGTTTTGTTCCTAGTTCCGAGGTTTTGAAATCAGAAGTGGATTCCCACCCCACATGCTGGCCCTGTGGCCTTGGGCAAGTCACGGTCCCTGTCTGGGCCTCACGGTCTCCACCTGTGACGTGGAGTGCCTTCCTTCCTCCTTGTCAAGTGGTGGCCCCATGGAATGTCATCTGTGGTGCCTGCACTGTCACCTCGACTTTCAGCTTGTGGTTGGAGAACGTTGCACGCTCCCGTGTCACAGATGGGGAGGGGTGGCTCTGAGAAGGGACAGGGAGGGGGCACCTGGGCCGGGGGGGGGAGGGTTGAGGAGGGCTTGTCTTGGCTGTGAAAGGGGGAAGGGGTGGGGGCGGGCCTCCTGGACGGGAGACTGAGTTTCTGAGCCTCAGTCTCCTCACTGGTGAGGTGCAGAGGATTCTCAGCTGCCCAGAGGGCTGTCGCGAGAATTCAGAGAAGATAGAGACGTTTCCCAACGCTGTGCCCCCGTGTAATGGGGGATGGTCTCCTCCTCCTCATCGCCCCCACTCTGCCCCACCTGACTTGTTGTTTTACTCGTCTTTCACGTTTTAGCTCATTGTCCCTTCACAACCTTAAGAAGTAGCAACGATGATCATCTCTGTGTTTTTACAGATGAGGAAAGTGAGGCACAGAGAAGTCAGGCAATGTTCCTGAGGCCACACAGCTACTCAGTGTCTTCAGTCACCTTTCCCTCTTAGTTCTGGAAGACAGAGCAGCCAGGTTCTGAGAGGCCCTCATGCGAGTTTCTCAGAAAAAACCTGGAAGTCCTGCTGCATGGAGCAGGTGACTTCTCTGACCAGACACTGCCTGGGCTTTTAACTTGTATCATCTCGTTGAACCCCAGGGAGCTCAGATGGGACATTTGTCTCGTGGAGCGGAGCCTGATTGGATTTCCATCGTCCTGTGCCACCCACATGGTTTCTGCCTGATCCCCTTTCCCTCAGTTACTTAGTTACATTACTGTGATTTACCGTTTTTATTTTTTTTAACATCAACATCTTGCTGTCCCCCTCCTTTAAAAAAATTTAAATACGCTGAATTTAAAAGGAGATTCTCTGTTGGCATCACGTATGAAAAGCCAGGGTCGTGAATGATGACTAGACACAAACCGGTGACAAATGACGCCCGGCACTGGTTAGTTCCGGCTCCTCGCTGCTGCCCGCCTGGAGCCCAGGGCTGGGCCTGCCCCTTGCTGGGCACAGGGAGGAGCTCGGGGAGGGCACGGGGCTTTGTGTGGACTGAAGGGGGAGGGCAGCTGGGCAGGGAGGGGCCTGGTCCCTTCCTGCTCCTCCGCAGGCCTCGTGGCCTCTGGTCTTCCACACCCGATTCTGGACCCCACTGCCTGGGGTGCACTTTGGCTGGGGACTCCGGAGGTCGGTGCCTGCCCAGCTCCCCGGGGTCCCCTTCTGCATGATGGCTGTCACTGTCACCTCAGATAGAAAGAAGAGCCCCCTGGTGTGACCCCGCCGCAGGGAGACTGTTGTGCACGGTCTGGCTGGACCTGGAGCCTCCACCAGGGTCCTCACAGGAGGGCGCGGCAGGAGTCAGAGGCTGAGCGGAGGGTGACGTGGCCAGGCTGGGTCCTCTGCGGCAGCTTCCCGAGGCACCTGCCCGCTGGCCCTGGACTTTAGCCTGGTGGACATGATTCCCAACTTCCGGCCTCCGGCCTGCCCTGCGGGAGCCCGGGTGCTATAGGTCGTGATTCTTGGCGTCGTTTGTTGCAGGAGCGACAGGGAATGAACGAGGAGGGCTTGGGGGAAGTGGAGCCTCACTTTTGGCCCTGAGTTCCCAAGTGCTACTTGCCCAGGGCCACATGGCCCCGTCACATGGGCCCCTGTTCCTGGGACGCACACGCCTGTTCAGGAGGGAGCTGGAAGGTTGGAACAGGTCCAGGCTGGGGATGTCTCTGGGTATGGGTTCGTCTCTGGCCTCTACCTGATGAGCTGTGTGATTCGGGAAGAGTGTCTGGACCTCTTTGAGTCCATTACCCACCTGAAAAAATGGACGTATCCACCGTCTTTCCTCACTGGGTTTTGTGATAAAAAATAAGTAAGTTCCTATTTGAAAAGCCACTTCTCAGAGACACATAAGTTGTCTCTGGCGATGGAATCCAGGGCCTTGCCCGTGCTGGGCCAGCGTGCCACCACTGAGCTGCACGCAGCCCTCTCAAAAACATTTCTGAGCCCGGACCTGGCTAATGGGCCTGGCTGGCTTTGAAATGCCTCCCGCCTCAGCCTCCCGAGCTGCTGGGGTCTCAGGCCTGCGTCCTGGCGCTGCCCTTGTCACTCAGTTCTCTTCAGATCACTGGAGTCACCAAGGGGGGAGAAGCGGGCGCTGACGGATGGCTTAGGAGGAATCCTGGGCCCTGCTCCCTGCACTCCCGCCAGGCTGCCTTCCTGCAGTTCCTGAATCAGCCCAGGGCCCTTGCTCTGCCGTCCCCCAGGTGGCCTCGCCCTCACCTCCTTCATCTCAGCTGGGGGCTCACCCCATCAGAAAGGGAAGTGAAGCCGCTCCACGCTCCGCCCTGTTTTCCTTCAGGACCTTTCCCACTACCTGTCCCCCTCAGCGTGAGCCTGATGGCCTGTCAGCCGCTGTGTGTGTCCCTGCGGGTGCGGCTCCAGGAGCAGCGGTTCTTTTGTCTAGTTCATCATCGGGTCTTCAGTGCCCACACATAGTGGGTGCTCAATAAATGCGTGTCACATAGAGAAACAAAGGTGGGTCTCGAATCCCCGCTGCAGCCCCAAGGAGAAGCTGCCGGCTCCTGTGCGTTGGCTTCACTCTGCTGGTTCTTTGTTTTGTTGGTGTGGTGCCGGGGTTGAACCCAGGGCCGCTTTACCTGGGAACCGCCTCCCCAGCCCTGGGTTTCACTTCTGGGGATGGACCCCAGGGGCGCTTGACCACTGAGCGCACCCGGCCCTGCTTATACTTTATTTGGAGACAGGGTCTTGCAGAGTTGCTTAGGGCCTTTCTGTGTTGCTGAGGCTGGCCTTGGACTTGCAATCCTCCTGCCTCAGCCTCCCCAGTCGCTGGGATCACAGGTGTGCACCGCCGAGCCCAGCTCTGTCTTGTTTCTGCATTTGCCCAGTGAGGAATCCGAGGGCAGAGGGCAGAGGGCAGAGGGCAGAGGGCAGCTGTGGGAAGGGTTCCCAGCCAAGTCTCCCCAGTCGTGCACTGAGACGCTGAGTCCGCCCCCTCTGAGAACAATCGGAAGCTGACTCCAGAGCTGGGAAGAGGGCCGGGCCAGGGCCGGGACAGCTGTGGGCGACTGTGATGCTCTGGGTGGGGCTGGCCACCAGAGAGCCGCCTGGCCTCGGCTGACTTCGCTGAGGATGGGGTGAGGGGCTCCTGAAGAGCGGGAGCCAAAGGCGGGAGGGAGGAGTCCCCGCTCACTGACCCACTGAGCTGGCCCCAACCACCGCTGCTGAGTGCTGCTAAGTGCACAGGGTGCTGGTGCCTCGTGGGTGACCTGACTGGTCCTGAGGGAGCAAGGCCGGGTCAGAGCAGCAGAGCCACAACTCCAGGGCCCCGTTGGTGGTGGGAGGCAGAAGGCCCCCGGGCCCGCGTGATCTGCCTCCTGCCCGCCTGGCCCCTGGACCCGCCTCAGAGTCACTGCTCAGACTTGGCTGCCACAGAGGGGGGGAGGGGAGCGGGGGAGGGGGAGCGCGCCCGTCAGACTCACAGATCCCTGCAGACGGGCTGGGTCCCGAAGCACCCACACCCGTTGGTCAGAGGTGGAGGAGTGAGAGCCGTGGGCGAGGCCCTGGAGGGGCTCATGGCAGGAGTGGAGGCCCGAGACCAGGCAGGCAGGCCCAGGGTGGGCGGGGAGCGCTGCCCACGGGTGCCCACAGGGCTTCCCGGGTGATGAGGGCAGCTGGAAAATGGCCTGGAGTGTGGCGCCTAGGACTGTGGGCTCGGGCTTGTTTGGTTCTGAAAGCAGCACTTGTAGACGAGTGGGTTAGGATCTCTAGGAACTGGCCAGCCCTGGAGGCGCAGCACCTGTGGGTGTCAGAGCATCAGACACAAAACTTAGTTCAGCGTCCTACACTCTCCTCTCCTCTCACTATGCCTCAGCCTCACAGCCCTTCTGTTCCTCAGACTGGCCAAGACCACACCTGCCCCAGGGCCTTTGCACTTGCCTTCCCTGGATTACCCTGGCCTCCTGTCTTCTGTGGCTAGCCTCTGCTCATTTGGGTCTTAGCTCCTCACTGACTTCTTCGCCAGCACGCTTGCCCTCCTCACTTCACAAACCTCTTCCTGAAACATCTCTGCCTTACTGCCTTCAGGGATGTATTCCCAATCTCAAACAAGCATTTTTCTGCCTCTTCCACCAGGCTGTGGGCAATGTAAGGACAGGGCCCGCATCTGTCATGTCCTCTGCAGCATCCCCAGGATCTAGAACAGCGTCTGACACGCGTAGGCGCTCAGCACTTGCATGGAAGAATCGGGATCTGAACGCAGGTTCTGGTTTCAGGGCACGAGGGCTCTCCAGAGCCCCAGGCTGCAGCCCAAATCTGGAGCGTTCGGGCCGAAGTCAGTGTTTTCAGCTGGGAGAGGGGGCTGGAGGGGCCTTCTCACCCTCTGCCAGCAGGGCGGGTGGTCCCAGAGCCCCCAGCTGGGCCCCCTTCGAGTTCTCCCTGCAGGTTGGCCCGCTGCCCCTTCCCGAGCAGGCACAGGATCCTGTGCTCCTCTGAGGCCCTGCCAGGCCTCCAGGCTCCCTGCTCCTGCAGGTGTGTAAACAGGCCCGCGTGGACCCCGCCACGCGGCAGGGAGCAGGATCGTGTTTCCTGACCGTCTCCCGGGACAGTGCCCTCTGGCCACCGAACAGGGCTTTCTGACACCCCCAGACCTTGAAGGCACAGAGTTGCCCCGGTTAGGGCGGAGCCTGCCTGGGGCCTGGAGCAGGTCGAAGGCTCGCCGGCCACTCTTGCTGCTGGAGGTGGCTCAGGGTCCTGGAGACACAGGGCCATGCTGCCCCGGGGAGCCTCAGCGGCCTCTCGGCCCTGAAGTGTGCGGGACCGACGTCCCTGCTGGGCCGGCTGGGCCACCTGACCCGGTGCCAGCCAGGGCGGCTCTGCTGCCGTTGTCGGCATAATAAGGGGCACCAGCTCTGTGCTCTGTCCACTTGTCCCTGAAATCCCCTGAGGGGGGCAGTGACCCCCTCTCGATAGAGACATGGCCCTTCCCCCAGCCAGGCCCCTCCCTGTCCCCTTGCTGTGCTCCCCTGACCTGGGAGGAGTTTGCTTTCACCTCCTCAAGCCCTGAGGGCAAGTGCTGGTCCCTGGCACTGCGGGAAGTGAACTTGAGCTTGCCCTGGGCACAGGCCCTGTCCCTGCCCCCTCCTCTGTCCCCAGAGGGACTCTAGGAATCTAGCTGACCCTGTCTGGACTCCCTGAGGGCCGGCTGCGGTTCCACACACTCTCACTGAAGCTCACGCTGCTCTGTGGCCAGGGGCTGACATCAGGAGGCCGACTGCAGATGAGGAGACGAGGCCCAGGCCATCAGTTGCCTGCCCAGGCGCCCGCGGCTGGAGGGTGTCAGAGCTGGGGAACAGACACCCACGCTCTGGCCCTGGT
This sequence comes from Spermophilus citellus, assembly GCF_964194105.1. Taxonomy (NCBI): domain Eukaryota; kingdom Metazoa; phylum Chordata; class Mammalia; order Rodentia; family Sciuridae; genus Spermophilus; species Spermophilus citellus. Next base: position 5,218,126 of record NC_138185.1, on the reverse strand, counting down.
GTGTCCTCAGCCCCACTCATCACCCTGCAGGTCCCAGGTGGTGGACCCACCTCACAGATGAAGAGGCCGAGGCTCAGGAGGTGGGGCCTTGAGCGGCATCGCACAGCCGTGGCAGGGGGCTGAGCTGGCGTCGGGCCGGCCTCGCTGAAGGCTCAGCTCCTTCTTGGCCGGCCAAGGGAGAGGTGCCATCCAGACACGGGGCAGGCGTCCAGGAGCGGGCGAGGGCTCAGGCCTTGGAGGAGACTGGGCTCAAGTCCTGGTCATACCCAGTGCGTGACCGTGGCCAGTCATCCACCCCTCTGCGCCTCGTTTCCTCATCGATGAGGCAGGTGTCCAGTGGCCCGCAGGGCTTTCAGAGCACCCCCACATGTTGCCTATGGACGCCGCGTCGCTGGGCTTCTGGCCGTACCGACAAGGCTCCGGGTCAGGGCGCCTCACGTTGGTTCCCAGGGGACATCTGGCCACTTGAGGCAATTCTGATCGTTACAACCCAGGGTGGGGTGCTACCGGCCTCTGGTGGGTCCGCGAACACCCTCCATCGTGGAGGAGGCCCCGGCTCCCCCATCTCTGCAGCGAGGCTGGAGGCGGCACAGTGCAGCCCTCTTTGCTGTGGGGAAGCTGGGGCTGCAGAGTGGGGTGCTTGGGGGGCACCAGGCTGGCAGCGGAGGGAGGCCCAGGGAAGGGCTGGGAGAGGGGAGTCTTCCGGACTGGCCAGAGCGCTGCTGGCTCAGAGGCCAGCTCCGGGCTCCGCCTTCCCTCTGCCCTCTGCCCTCTGGCCCCTGGACAGCCGCCTTCCCTGTGGTGGGAAATGACAAAAGAAGGCCTGTCCCACCCTGGGCCTCGGTGTCCCCAGCACCTTTCTCTCCTGCCAGGCACGGGGAGCTGCTGGCTCCGGGGCTGGAGTTGGGGCAGAGGTCAGGAAAGTTCCCCTGGCTCCTCGGCCACCCCTGACCCATCCAGCTTCTCTGGACAGGGCTGGAAACAGCCAGTAGCCCTCACCTGGGGCTGGCGAGGGCCTTCTCTGTGCCGAGGACATCTGGGGCTGGAACTGTGGGGTGCAGGCCTGCGGAGCCTGGTAAGCCTGACCTGCGGCTGCCTGTGGCCACCTCTGCTGGGCTCTGGGGAGCCCCTGGCCGACTCTGGATACTCTCGCCCGTTGCAGGGAGGCCGGCCAGGCGCCTGCCTCCTCCACGGCCTCTCCTGCTGTGAGCTGCACAGACCTGGGCCTTCCCTCTCTAGAAGAGGAGCCTGCTTTGCGGCTGTCCCCAGACTTGCCCCCTGGGGCGGGGCAGGGGGTGAGCACAGGCCCCAGCGCCAGACCCCAGGCCTGCCTCCCACCTCTTGGCTGCACGACCCTGGACATGCCCCTTGTCCTCCCTGTGCCTTGGCTTCCTCATCTATAAGATGGGACGCTGCAGCTGCCCTTGGGACCTGGCGAAGGGGCCTCATGCACCTGAACTGCTCAGGGCCGCAGCTGGCTGCGTGGGTCGTCTACTCTGCACTTGAGCCCCGGGGGAACCGCAGTCGGACGTGCTCCTGGGCCTCCGGCTCTGTCCCCGGCTCAGGGGTCTTAGGCTCTAGATTCCCCTCCCCCTAGAGAATGGAAAGAAGCGTGTCTCCCAGAGGTGTGGGGACGGTTGGTGACACGGTGCTCATTCAGAGGAAACCTCAGAGAAGGCTCCCGTCCTTCTTAATCTCGGCCCAAATCCCAGAGCCAGGGGACGCTGAGGCTCATGTTCAAGTAGAGTTGGCGACCCCCAGGCCAGGCCTCGGCAGCAGGGCCAGCTGGGCGGGCGGGGGGTAGATGGTGGCTGACCAGGAACGCAGAGGGCAGGCCCATCCCAGAGGGCACAGGCTGCAGCCGGCAGCTCAGGGGGCCGCGTGTGGCTCTGCGGGTGGAACGCGGTGCTGCCATCGCCAGCCGTGGTTTCCTCACGGGTCACACGGCCTGTCTGCCTCGAAGGAAGCCAAGCCTTTGACCACAGAGAAGGTGAATAGTGCCGTCCACCCTGCTCGGTTCTCAGCGCACAGAAGGTGCTTAATCAGCATGTCCCAGTTGGCTGTGGATTAAGAAAGGCCATCTCTGCCTGTGCCCGTGTGCCAGGCACTGTCACAAGGGGCCAAGACGTCAGTCAGAACTACCAACCGAGCACTGCGAGGCACCAGCTGCCCTTCTAGGGGACAGGGCGTGAACTCAGCCACAAGTCACTGCCCAGTGGAGCCGACGTCCTGGAGGGACACAGAGAGCCAAAGCACATGGGGGGAGTGTGGTCTGCAGCGCGTCCCGCGATGCTGAGGTAGGAGATGGCAGGGGCCCAGGGACAGAGACAGTGCCGTTCTAGGGTCGGAGGTGCCACTGGGAAGGAGCTTTTGACAAAGGCCTGAAGGAGGTGGAGGAGCCGGAGATGTAGAGAGGAAGGGCCTCTGGGCAGCGGGAGCAGTGAGTGCAAAGGGCCTGAGGTGGGAGCGTGGTGAGTGTTCAAGGGGCAGCAGAGGGTCCTTCTCTCCTCACCGTGGCCCTTCCTAGGACCCTGGTCCTCCCCCCAGAGAAATGAAGTGAAATCCCAGGGCCTCGGCGAGATCTAAAGGCTCGAGCCATCCAGGCCTCCAGACTGGCTTCCCTCCAACCAGAGGAAGGCCCCCCTTGGCCAGGCCTGCAGGGGTGAGCTCTGGATGCCCCCTCTTGCATGAACATGAAGGAACTGCTGGACGAGGGAGGCTTGGCCATGGGGAGCCGAGGAGCCGCCCAAGGTCACACAGTGAGTCAGCTTCTTTTTCCCAAAGGCGATGTGTCCTGCTGCGCTGAGCCAGGCAGCGTGGTCCTGGGCCGCCCCTGCCCGGTCCCTGCCCTGCCAGGCTGGTAATGATTAGTGAGCCGGGCAGCCCCAGGGCGCAGACTGCCCAGGAACACTTTTAATGAATGGCTCTGTGAACTTGAACTTGTCACAACATCTGCTAATGAGTCCAGGGGTCTGACATCCCGCAGAGCAGGGGTGGGGTGAGGGGCCGGCTCAGAGGTCACCGGGCAGCTCCCCCCTTTCCTCTGTGAGCAGAGCCAGCAGTGCCTTCCCTCTGCTCCTCCTCTTTGCTGACCACGAGAGCCCTGAGGCCAGACCAGGGCCCTGGGCACAGACCTTCGGGTGGGGTCCTGGCTTCATCCCTGCCAGAGTGCACTCGTGGGCAGAGGCCACCAGCCCCCGGGCCCCAGTCTTCTTATTTCTGAGCAGGTGGCTGAGATGAGCCGGTGGGCGAGCGCAGGTCACGCCTGCCTGGCGCCTGGGTGGAGTGGGCGCTCCATAAAGGCTGGCTTTGTGACCCCTGGACGCCCACACTGAGGCACAGTGGCCCTGAGCAAGTCCTGTGGCCCGAGCCACAGTACGCTCAACACCCTACCCTGTGGCCACGGATGTGGGTGTTTAACAAAGGAACCCGCGGAACCATGCCCGGTGCCTAATAAGTGCTCCGTGTGTGACGGCCTTGCACAGCAGTGGTATGGCACCAGGTGACGGGGACAGCTGCTTGAGAGGCGGGGGGAGAAATGCTCCTGGTGTCACCCAGCTCTCTGTGGCCTCGTCGTCTCCTCTGGCGGCCTCTGCCCTGGTCCACCACGCATTCCCACTTACGGATGAGACAGGGAGACTCAGAGGGCCAAGTGGTCAGACCGGAGAAGCGACCTGGCCAAGAGGGCACAGCAGTAGTGACAGCTGCGGGGCTTCAAACCCTGCTGGCTCAGAGGGCCCAGCCCGGGCAGGGCTGGCGAGGGGACCCCTGAGGTGGAAGGTGTGGCTTCTTCCTTGCCAGAGGTCAGAGCTCAGGGCCTCCCAGCTGGTCCTGTGCACTCAGGTGGCCACTGGCCCCAGGCCTGCCCCCTCAGGTCTGGCCTGAACCTGCATGGGGTTTCCGGTACCTCCAAGAGCCTGGCCACAGGCCAGTGCGTGACAGGAGTGTCTGCAGCAGCCCAGGGAGCGGGGCGGGGGGAACCTGCCCTCGAGTGTCCTGAAAGCTCTGCCCCCAGCCCTGGAGAGGACGCACCCCTCTTTCCTCCCTGTCATGGGCAGAGGGCAAGCTTGGGGCGGTGGGGACAGAGCAGCCTGGAGCCTACCTGGACGCCATCCCCAGCTCAAAGATTAACCGCCTGCCGCGGCACTCCCTGCCCCCACTCCTCGTGTTTTGCCTACAGACGTTAATCCCTGGGTGACTTGGCTACGCCAGAGAGGCTGGGGGTGACGTGGGGGTCACAAGGCTTCCTGCAAGGCACTCACACCCTGGACCACGTGTCTGGGTTGGGTGGACGTGAACAGGGCTGCTCCGGGACCGTGGCCACCGCCGCCCCTGCCCCACTCACCCTGTCCTTGCTCCCAACTGGGCAGGACCAGGGCAGGACCAGGCTTAAGGAGGGGCTCATGGTGAGGGTCATGGGGTGCCGTGCCCCAGTGCCAGCTGGGCTCCCCACCACTGCGGCCTGAAAAGCTCGGGACCATCACCTCTTCATGAGGAAAGAGAAGAGAAGCTTTTGGCTGACGCAGTCTACCTCTGCCTTGCTGGGTGGCCTCAGGCAAGCCTCTGTCCTTCTCTGGGCAGCCTTCCCCTCTGCTGTCCTTGGGTTAGACAGACAGAGTTTCTCAGTGTCAGCACTATTGTCATTGACACTGGGGGCGGGGGGTAATTCTTGACTGCAGACGGAGGGCACCTGGGCGCTGCAGGAGGTCAGCAGCAGCCCCAGCGTGTTCACGAGATGCTGGCAGCACCTCCCACCTGTCATGACAATCAACGACCTCCCCTGGGGGACAAAACCGCCCACCCCCCCAGGGGAACCATGGGTCTACACTTTTGAAGTCCAGCCTTAAGGAATTGAACTTGTATTATTTATAATAAAATCATGTTGAGATATGATCATAACAATTAATGCAGCAGAACAACAGCCCATTTGTCGGGGATACCCTCGTACCGACCCCTGGGGGTGTGTATCTGACATTAAGCAGCTCTGTCCCCCAGGTGGGCATCAATGTCATGTGTCTACATCAGGCAGACTGAAGGCAGGGAGCTCACCAAGCAGCCCAGGATCACGGACTAGAGAGTGGGGACTAGGGTGACGTCTCCACGCCCCCTCCTTCCCGCATGCTGAGGAGCACAGGGAACACAGGACAGTGGTTCTGATGACGAAGTCCGCAGGGGAGGCTCTCAGGGCTCAAGTTGGCAGAACAGGCTGCTCTGTCCCAGCCGTCTCTGGAGCAGCCTGACAACAGCCACCAAAGGGACAAAAGGAGAAAAACAGGCCAGCTTCCAGGGAAGCAGGGGACAGTCCACCCGCGAGGTCCAGCAGACAGGGCCTTGGGGTTGGACCTGGGGCAGGAGGAACCAGGAGCAGCCCAGCAGCCGGGCAGGACTGGATTCCCCCCTTCCCTTCCAGTCCCGAGCCTCCCTCTTCCTGGAAAGCCTGGGCCCTCTGTGGGGGAAGGACAGTCCTTGAGACATGTGACAGCCCAGGCGGGGTGTGCTGATCCCCGAGGCTCAATGACCTTTGGCAAGAAGTGGGCAGTCAGAGGGCCGGGGAAGGAGGGGACGGACAGCGGCCACTCGTGGGCCAGTGGTCAAGGGAACAGGAATGCTGGGAGCCACCCACGCCGGACCTCCTTGGTGTTGGGCTCAGCAAGGCTCCCGCCTGCCGGGCCCAGAAGACTCCAGGGCGGGCTGGGGAGAAAGGTCCAGGACTCACTGTGCGAGTGGTAGACACCTGCAGCCCCGCCCACCTTCCCCCCAACAAAGAAATGGGCCTGGAAGGACGGCCCCCATTCTGTAGGGAGCGGCCAGTGTGGACCTTCACCAGGATGGCCCCAGAATGAAAAGACAGAGGGACGCACAGCGGAAGCCCGCGAAGAATAGAGGCTGGGAGAGTCAGCCGTGGAGCAGGAGGAGCAGGAGCAGGGGTTTCCCTCTGAGATGTGAACACATCAGAGAGGTGATGGCCTCCTGATCCCCAAATAGAGCACCAGATCTCAGAAGGCGAGGTGGAAGGGGAGGATGGGGAACGCAGCGCTCAGGAAGAGAGCAGAGACAAGCAGCCACCCTCGGAGGACAGGGGATGGGGACGCGCTCACACCATGACCAGGTTGTGACAGAGGGAGCGACAGGAAGAGGAAGCCGAGGAGAGGGGTGCTGGAGAGGAAGGACAGCGAGCCTCGACACGGTCGAGGTCCCTGCGGAAGACTAAGCAGCTGAGAACAAGGTGGAATCTTCAGTGGGAGAGACTTTGTTAAAACTAAAATATGTGCAGGTTGAAAAAGTACATTGTTTCCCAGAAAAAAGGGGACAGAGACTCAGCAACGCAGAGTTCAATCACGGCCACGTAAATGAACTTGGCGGTTGAACAAATCGGCGGATGGACATCCCGGTGAAATTCTGTGAGCTATAAGGGAGAAGCAGTGGACCTGGCCTCAAATTCCTGCTGCACAATAATTACACGTCTATGGGTGCTCCGAGGAGGAGAGGGGAGCCCAAGAGCTGGGCCAGAATGTTAGCTTTACGTTCAGAGAATGTCTTAAAAAAATATGTCTGTTGGTTGTTGAAACTTGGAGAAACAGAGCAATGAATAAATAAGAATGCGCTCCTGGGGCTGGGGTGCTGGGGTGCAGCTCAGTGGCAAAGCGTCTGCCTTGCATTTGCAAAACCCTGGGTTCAACCCCCAAAAAGAAAGAAAGAAAGAAAAAAAGAGTGCACTCGTTACCTCACCCCTCAGAGAACCGCCCCACATTTCCAATTGCCTTCCCACGCCTTTCCCCTAAGAGCTGGACATCCAAATATGATTATTCCAAATGTGCAGAGGAAGAGACTCAGCCTCGGGGTGTTGTGTGGCTTGTCCTGGGAAACAGAAGCCAGCCTGCGGGGCCCAGTTCTGTCCAACAGAAGTCTGTGTGAGGAAGGAAGTAGCTACACCTGCTCTGTCCCCAATGGCAGACACCAGTCACAGGTGGCTGTTGAACCCTTGAAATGTGGCTAAGTCACTGAGAAACCAGCATTTTAAACGTCATTTAATTTTAAGTAATATATATAGCCACATGTGACAGGGCTGCTGTATCTGGACAGTCCAGCTCAAGAGATGTCCTCAGCGTCCCTTATCTTCTAATGTTGCTGACTGCTTTCCACTTGGCCACTCTCAGACCCCTTCCATCTCAAGCTTTGCTGAGGTCTGGCCTCTGGGGCAGCCTCCTTGCTTTCAGGCCCTGGGCTTCTCCAGCTGCAATCTCCCGTGGTGGCCTCCTCCTCGGCTCCTCCACACCTGGAGGCTGTCGCTGAGCTGCCCGGGTGCACAATCTGGAGCGGAACTTCCCCTGGAGCTCGCCTTTCAGGGGCCCCTCAGCTGATCCCCACTCCTGCAGAGCCTCTGGACAGGACAAAGTGGCACCAGGGCAAGCTGCTTGCCCTAGGGTGACCCAGAAAGTGAGTCTGCAAGATCTGACACTCCCCAACCTCTGACCTCCAGAAGTTAAAATTCAAAGGATCAGTGCCTGCCATCACGGGACCCTGCTCCCTCCTACCTGGATCTGCCCTTGAGGAGCAAGAGCCTCCCCTTCCCCAACACACAGACTGCACCTCCGTGGGTCACGTGGCTGGTCCCAGTTCACAGAGCACGGGGCCCAGCCTGCGCTCTCCATGGTGCTGAAGAAATTGCTCTGCCTCTCCAGGTCTCGGTTTTTATACCTGTAAAATGGGGGTTTTAACATGGAGCAGAGATTTCAGTACAGGGTCCTGTGATCCCTAGAGGTCTATCAGCACTTTGACATCACAGTCAAACTGTGTGTATGTCTGGGCACTTTTCTGAGGTTTTCATTAATAATCAAAGATATCCATGACTCCACCGATTAAAACCATGTCAACGCCCGATCATAGACCGGTGAGGGTGGGTTGGACAGCCCTTGCTAATAATGGCCACCTCCCCGCTTTCCTTTTAATGAGCCAATCTTGTTAAACTGAAGTTTCTCAGGAAAGCAGTTTGAAGCTTCTCTTGAGGCCCCAGGAGTTCGGGGATCATGGGGCCCACGTGGCAGGGAGCAGAGGGGCTGAGCAGCCCTGCTGTCCTCAGGGGGCCCGTGCCACCTTCACCTTGGTCCCCACCCTGCCTATTGCACCCATGACACTGAAGCCCAGTGTCAACTGTAAATTATTGTCATGTTTGGGCATTTTTTCCCCTGGAAAAATCGTGCTTTTCTGCCCCTCCAACACTGTCAAGAGCACAAAGCAGGTTCATCAAGATGGTGCGATTTTTCTCCCACCAGCTCACGTCACTCACCAAATAGTCCCCCGCACTGCAGTCTGTGATGCCTGGTTTATGTCACGTATTCATTCACTTAGCAGGCATCTAGGAGGACGGGGGTAGAGGGGAGCGGGACGGGCAGGGGCCCTGTGGCGAGGCCTTGTGGTCTGGGAGGAGACGCTCTGAGAAAGGACACGCAGGAAACCACAGCCAGGGACAAGCACCTGTCAAAAGACATCTGGAGCAGACCTCAGTCCCTCATGTGACCAGACTGGCTCCCGAGGAGGGGCCTTGGAAGGGAAGCTGGGCAGGGGGCTGGGGAGGGGGACAGCAGGTGCTGAGTCCTGTGCTGGAGGTTGGCCCGCTCATCCCCCAGAAGCCTCCACTTCCCATTTGGCCACCTCAGCTCTGAAGTCCCTGCCTCCAGGTCTCCTGGGGAGTCCCTTCTGTCCTCCAGGCCTTGCAGGGGAGGGAGGTGGAGGCGGGCAGTGGGCTGATTGATTCCCCCCAGAGTGGGCATCGGCGGGCACATCTGAATCCACTTGCCCGCAGGAAGCTCAGCGGGGGAAGGAGAGCTGTTTGGGTCACCCTGGCCCTGGTCCAGTCCCCAACCAGCGATGTAACGACATACTCACTTCCTACCAAAGTCCCCGGTGGCCACGGCAGACTCCCCAGGTCCCACCATTTTCCTCAGGTCACCCCCCAGTTGACATGTGCTGTCCTGGGCCTTCCCTCCACCCAGGGCTGCTGTGGGCATCCTCGCAGGAGCAGCCAGAGAGAGGAGAAGAGGGAGGGAGGAAGCGAGAGGAGGAGACAGAGGAGTAGAGAAAAGAGGGGAGGGAGACAGGGAGGGGAGAGGCAGGCTGGGCCCAGTGCCCACCCTGAAGGCCAGAATCCAGCCGCGCGCCGTCCTCCCGTGTTCACAAGGTGTGGAAGGGTCACGCTGCACAGAGCACTTGCCGGCCATCACCCCCGAAGCAGATGTGCTCACGTGTCCTTACCAGTCACGATCATGATGTCCCCCAATGAGAAATGACCCAAATGTCCATCAGCAGAGACTGTAGAGCGAGTTGCCTGTGTTCAGAGAAGGAACGGCTCTCAACAGCCAAAAATAAACCCGGGGCTGATAAGTGCCACTTGGACGAATCTCGATGTTACAGCGAACGAACGGCCAGACGCCAGAGTGTGCCCCGTGTGGGTCCCGGATGCCGAGGCCGGGAACAGGCGGAACCCAGCCGACGGTCGGGGAGAAAGCACAGCCTGGTTTCGTTGCTGCTGCTTCGGGCACTAGGGCTTGGCACGGAGGTGGGTGGGGTGACCTGAGAGGGCCCAGGGACGGTGTGGGGTGGGGCGGGGGCTGTGGGGCTGGGAGTGGGTCAGAACCACCGAACTCGCCCTGGCCCCGGGCGTGGTGCTGCTGGTGGACTGGAGCTCAGGGCTGACCGTGAGAAAGCCGTCCGCCTGGCCCGGCTGCTGGGGGGACTCTGTCCTCTGGGGAAGCTCTTTTCCTATTACTTGTACCCAAAAATCCCTGGATCTGAGACTCGTTCCATCACTCTTGGGAAATGATTAAAATCCCAATTGCTTGATCCACAAACGGTCTCAATTCGGAAATCAGAATGGCCAGCTCCGGGGGTGACCAACACGTGGGACTGGACCTGAAGGGACCTCTCCCCTTTGCCTCTCCGGGCTGGGTGCTGGGGAGAGGGAGGAGGGACAGCCTGTCTCCCAGGCCTTGGGTTTCACCTCTCCCTCCTGCACCCACCGTGAGAGCAACTTCTCTGCCTCAGTTGCCCTGTCAGTAGAATGGACATAGTGACCCCTGCCCTCGGTGGGGTGAGAACAGAGTGAGTTCATACGTTTGCAAAATTGCCCGACGAATAGTACTGTCCAATCTCCGTAGTCCCTTAGATGTTTAAGAGGGACGAATTTAAAAGTTAGGACTCCTGTTAAAGGATGTAGTTTGTGAACTACAGACAGCACAATGCCAGGAACTGAATTACCTGTTTTCTTCTTCTTCTTTTTTTTTTTTTTTTTTTTTTTGTGGTGCTGGGGATTGGACTCAGGCCCTTGTGCATGCAGGACAAGCACTCTACCAACTGAGCTATATTCCCAGCCCCAGGAGCAGAATTATCTGTATCAGTTTATGTGCATGACCTGAATGGATGTCTTTTTATGATTCCCCCGAAAAGAGGGAGGGAGTAATAGTGCCTCCCAGTTAAGGTTGTGTGGGCGTCGAGTGAGTTGACACATCAGAGAGCACTGAACTGGGTGAATAACGGGAAGTGAGAAAGTACTTGAAAAATCAGTGGAGGGCGGGGTGTGGCTCGGTGGTAGAGCGCTCGCTCGCGTAGCCTGCACGAGGCCCTGGCTTCGAGCCTCAGCACTCCCCCGCAAAATGTTGGTGGCTGTCATGATTGCTGCAGTCACTCCTGCACATCGTGTTGTGAGTCAAGACAGAAAAGGAAACTCTGAGCCGAGTGTCTCCGAGTTAAAGATGCCCAGGGGACCGCACACCACTGCTCCCTACAATTCCAGGCCATTTTCTTTTGATGCCCTTATCAGGAAACCAGGGTTATCCTGAGCTCAGAAAACGCAATGGGAAGTGTCCCTCTCTGTCCCCTGAGCTGGTACACAATGGTTCATCCATTCCTCCGGTGTTTGGTAGAATGACTTCTGAAGCCAACAGGGCCTGAAGGCTCGTGGGTGAGGGAGTTTATACTGATTGGATTTCTCTGAAAGAAATTGGACTGTTCAGCTATTCTGTTTATTTTTCTGATAGTCGAGTCACACTTTTCAAGAAGGTGGTTTCCTTTAAGGTCGTCAGAGTTGTTGGTGTACCTTGTTTAAACTGTCCTTTATTCTTTGGATGCTGTAAGGCCCATGGTTGGGCCCTTCTTCATTCTGGGCCCCTGTTAAGTGCTGACCTCAGAGTGTCGCCAGCAGAGAAGCTATCTTAAGGCCTGAGATGTTTAACTTGGGTGCTGGACATGATTTCTCTCTCTCTCTCTCTCTCTCTCTCTCTGTCTCACACACACACACACACACACACACACACGCGCACACACACACACCAATTCCTTTCAAGTTAGAGGAACGAGTTTGCAACGTTCCTCTACTGCTGCACAACTTTGCCCTCTGGTTGCGAGTACAATACACAAGCAAATGACCAGACGCTGGCGGGACAGTGCAGGGTCTGACCTTCGGACGCTGCCGAAGCTTTCGTTTGCTAATGTTTAGTTGAGGCAGTTTCTCCAGAGAGAAGTCTCCCTTGCTAACCCCTTTGGCCTCTAAGCTAAGTTAATGACTCCTGCTAGTTGGCCTTAATGGACTTGGAGCCACGGCTCCTTTGGGTCACGTGACTTGGTGCTGCTCTTAAGAGTCTTTAGCCACTTGCCCCTAAAGCATTTAATTTTTTAAAATTTATTTTGGTTCTGGGGATTGAGCCCAGGGGTGCTTATCCACTGAGCCACATCCCCAGCCTCTTTTTTGTTTGTTTGTTTAGAATCAGGGTCTCACTGAGTTGCTGAGGCTGCTTTTGAACTCACAATCCTCCTGCCTCAGCCTCCCGAGGCCCGGGGTGACAGGCGTGTGTCACCTGCCTGGCTGCCCACTGAGGCAGAGGTTCTCTTCCTCTCTCTGCCCCCGAAGCTCCAGGACAGGGCCCAGCAAAGAGTGTTGGGGGGTCCCCCTCCCTCAGTTCACTCGTTCTGCACTGACTCAGCCCCTACACGTGTTGGGCGCTAAGCCAGGTGCTGGGGACACAGAAGAGAATGAGATACAACAAACAGGGACCCTCTTCTCGTGGCACTTGCATTCTAGGCGGGGACACAGAGGAGGCCAGTGACATTGAACATCGGAATTGTCGCGGCTTGCGATTTGGCAGCATTTCCAGTCATGCAGGGTTTTAAGGGATATTTTGATCCATGGGCAAATGAATGTCAGAAGCTTTGGGTTCACGGGGACAAGTAAATGTGTGCATGTGGTTTGGTAGTGCTTCGGATGCTCTGGGAATTTTAGGGGGTCGGTAGGGAGAAGGGCTGTTGAGAACTTCCCTGGCTTGGAACCCTTTTTGGCGGCCTTAGAGGGTACACCAGCATGACTGATGTGGACGCCCCCTCAGGCCCCTGCTCTGCTCCTAGCAGCTCACCCTCCCAGGTCCTCTCCACGTGGAACACACCCATGTTCCTTACTAGGTATGGAGTGGGTATGGAGTGACACCCCCTTTTACTTCTGAGCCTCAGGAAACACACCTTTCCGTTGACCGACTCACTTGACGTAACAAGTGGGTGTTCCGTCAGCAAGCTAGCTGGGTTTGGCTCTGATGAGGCCCTTCTTTTTGACTCAAATACAAAAAGCTTCCGCACAGGCAAGAAGACAGCCCCTCCTCCCCCACACCAAAGATCTCCCAAATCCTAGCTCAGAAAGATGTCACTGTCTCCAGGAGCTTGTTGTTGATTGTCCTCCACAAGGACCCTCCAGAAGGACCTTGGCTCCAAGGAATGTTTCTGGCGGTGGGAACATGAAACGTGGAGACCGTGGAGGTATCGCAGGGAAATGGATTAAATCGTTACTCCAGGACAACAGCGCCTCCATCTTATCAGGATGGGGTGGGGGAGCGGTGGCATCAATGTGCCTTAGCCATCGCACCTGGACAGCCACCAAACTTCCTGGTTGGAGCAGTTCCTGGGAGTCTTTTGTCCCTGGAAATCTTGACCAAGCTTGCAACTTAGCCAGAGGAAGCTGACCGAGTCACCTGTTGTGAACAGTGAGGGTCCAGGGAGATGGAGGAGCGTCTTATTCCATTTGAGCTGCTGTAACAAAAAGTGCCGTCAACTGGGTCAGGGGTAAACAACAGGAATGTATTGCTCACAGTTCTGGAGCCTGTTAAAACAGCCCAGCCAGGTCCAAGACAGAGACACCGACAGATTTAGTGTCTCAGGGGGCCTTTCTCTGTGCTTCAGCACCTGTTGCTGGGCCCGGACAAGGCAGAAGGCCCTCAGGCCTCTTTTACAATTGCATTCATGAGGGTCCCGCCACAGTGGGGTTAGGTTTCAACATATGAATTGGGGGGCTGGGGGGACTCAGCCATAGCAAGTTGGTAACAAGGCAGCGCCCTCCTTGGTCCCCACCAGTCCCTCCGATGGCTTTCTTCTGCCCCATGCTCACAGTACTGGGCTGCCTGGGGCCTTGTCTCTCTGGGGCGAATGGTTTGCCTGCACATGGGTCTCCTTGAGCTGCAGAAGCTGATGAGCTGCAGGTGTCTGGGCCCCAGACTGCCAATGTCAGGGGCAGGAGTGCACTGTCACCTGGCAGTCTGGCGTCTCATGACAGACCCCAAAGAAAAGCAAAATGTCTTCTTGGCAAAGTGAACGGTGCGAGATTGTGCGAGGGAGCCCCAGAGCTCCACGGTGGCACGTCAGGCTCCTGTGAGCATTCGAGGTCGAAATCCTGGCTCAGGATGCCTTGTTTCCAAACCGGGACACTGGTTGGTAGGTCAGGCGGTGCACAGGACAGGATGAATGCGACAGTCACCGTCTTTGTGCGTCGAGTGTGTGCCGTGCTGGCCGCTGCACCTGCCCAGCTGCGGCCATCCTTACTGTGTGCCCTCCACTCAGGGCGGTCCCTGGGCCCGCACATGCTGATCCCTCTTCCTGTGGGTGCAGGAGTGTTTCTCTGGCTGTAGGCAGAGCTCAGCCTGCACAGGGGGAGGCCGGAAGTGCTCCCAGGAGCCGTCCTCAACCAGCGATGGCCAGGCCTCAGCAGGTCCAGGCCAGGGCCTCGGCTCCAGGGAGAACAGCTCCCGGGTGTGCCCTGCGCTGCGTCCCAGGCTCCCCACCAGGACTGTGGCTCCAGCTGCCCACGGTGGAAACTTCTCGTAAACTCACCTTGTATTGGCCCCTTCTCTGTGTCACCTGCCCACACCCTTCCAGAACTTTCTGGGGTCCCCTATTAAATCAAGTATTTCCATTCTCATCCTCGCCTAGGGGTTCACCTCTAAGACAGTGAGTATTTTGGTTAGTTTTCTTTCAGTCTTGTGAAGTAGGCAGAAATAGCTTCTCTATTTTGTACCGAGAAAAATGAGGCTCAGAAAGGTGATGCCTTAGCTCAAGGTCAAAGCCCAGGGCACCACTTCCCTGCGGAGGAGCCCGGTGGGCCCGTCCGCCTGCCTCTGCGCCAGGCACCGGGCGCGCCCCCAGCTGTGCATGTCCCCCGCAGGAGGGCCGCTGCCTGTTCTCCATCCTGCTCATGGCTGTCTACTGGTGCACCGAGGCCCTGCCCCTGTCGGTGACAGCGCTGCTGCCCATCGTCCTCTTCCCCTTCCTGGGCATCCTGCCCTCCAGCAAGGTCTGCCCCCAGTACTTCCTCGACACCAACTTCCTCTTCCTCAGCGGTCTCATCATGGCCACCGCCATCGAGGAGTGGAACCTGCACCGGAGGATCGCCCTCAAGGTCCTGATGCTCGTGGGAGTCCAGCCAGCCAGGTAAGGCCAGGCCACGGGGCCAGCCAGGGATGTGACCCTGCCACTCGCTGCCCGGAAATGGCGATGGACCTTGATTCACAGAGTCCCTGCGAGCACTAGAAGGTTGTTGCGGGCTGTCCCTGAGCCCTGCGCTCTCAGGCTTGCTCGCTGCTTAGCAGCCCGGGTGATGGGGTGGAGCCGTTGGGCACACAAAGTGGGTGGGAAGATGGCCCAGGAGAGGCGGAGGCAGGACCCAACCCTGCAAAGCCTGGAGCCTCTGGATGTGGACTCCCACTCTCCAAGGGTTGGGCGGCCTTTAGCTAAGGAGTGTGTGTGTAACACGTCTATTGTTTTTTTCCATGAACCCCTTTGGCAATTTGGTGAATCTTAAGATTTTTTCTCAGAATGATGTTTTAAATTGCATGAAGCAATCCAGTTTTCAGGATTTAAAACAACCACCACAACCCTAACTGGAGCAAAATGCAATTACTCAAACAGTATTTTTAAAACACATTTTGCCGTAACAGCCCCTTTATGAACCCAGCACACGGCAAGATCTAGTGATGAAACCGTTTTGAGCATCATCGCTGTGCCAGGGTTCTGCAGCTGTTATACTGTGCTATAAAACACCTGTGACCTTTTTTGGTGAAAAAGTCTCAGGCACTGAGGAAAAGACTCACTTCTGACTAGAAGTTAGCAACGTGAAGATGCCAGGTGTTTCCCTGATCCAGCCTTGAATGGTGTCCACAGCCCCCTGCTGTAAAGGGTCCTGAGCCGGGGAGTGACCTGGCAAATTTACATTTTTAAGCCTCCTCTTGGCCACATGTGGTGGGCTGCAGGTGAGAAGCCAGGTGCAGCCTGGCTGGGAGGCTGTTCTGGGTGTGACAAGGGATGGTGATGGCTTGAACTAGAGGGTGGCAGTGGAGAAGGACAGAAGGGAGAGACCTGCGAGCTCTCTGAGTGACGTGACCCGTGGGGGTAAGGGAGGAGGAGACGCTGTGGATGACCCCTGGGTTCCAGCATCCACTCTGCTGAGACGTCTGCCCGACCGTGTGAGGTGTCCCCTCAGGAGGCTGTGCATCCTGTGGGACAGACTCCATCGAGAACTGAGCCCAGCAGCCAGCAGGGTTTTCTATCCAGGGGCGCAGGGGGGGGGGGTGTGTGTGGAGGTGAAGCTGCAGCCATGAGCACAGCGAGGCGCTGGCTTAGAACCATCTAGACACAGAAGAACTGACCCAGAGGACGCTGGAACTAACAGGGAAGGAGGGAGGGTCAGTAAACGGTGGGAGCTGAGATCATTGGTCTGATCTACGAAAAGAACTCTGCTGACTCCTTCCTTCATACAACCATCTAAATGAACTCCAGGTGGATTAAGAAACTAATATATGAAAAAAACAAACAAACCCACAACACCCTGAGACTTAGATTCTGTTGTGGGAACAGACCAAGCAAAGACCAGGAGCCGAGGAGTCAGGCACGCTGGGTGCTGGGGAGAGGCTCAGCGGGTGAGCAGCGGGTGCTGGTGGGAGTGGGGGCCGGAGGGAGACTGGGAAGGTTGCAGGCAAGATGGCAGGAGCCTTGGTGTCCTGGCACCTTTATCCTGAAATGGGTGACACTGAGGGTTGGGTTGAAATGGCTCTGGATTCCCTTTCCCCAGGAGCCTGTGGGCCGTTCACTCACACAGTGGCCAGGGCTCTTGAGATCCCAGCAAGCCCAGATTGTGGGTCCCTTTGGCCACTGACTTGCTTCTCTGCATCTCAACTTTCCACTGTGAAGCTAATGGCTTGGATTCCTCAGGGAGGGGAACCTGGGCCCAGAGGACCTCGTGGACCCTGGGTTCGGGCTCTGACTCTATCTCCCTCTGTCCCCAGGCTCATTCTGGGGATGATGGTGACCACCTCGTTCCTGTCCATGTGGCTCAGCAACACCGCCTCCACAGCCATGATGCTGCCCATTGCCACCGCCATCCTGAAGAGTCTCTTTGGCCAGAAGGAGGCTCAGAAGGAGCTCAGTTGGGAAGGTGATGAAAACACAGGTGAGGCTGTGCAAGGGCACTGCAGCCACTCCACCGCATGAAGGGAGGGGAGCAGGGACAACCAGAGGAAACTGGGAGAAGCCAGGGGAATGCGCACTTGCAGAGCACCTTCTAGGCGTCAAATGTCTAATCGAGAATCAGACAGGCCCAACTGTGGGACCTTGGTTTTCTGATTCTTGCATTTATTGAGCATATGTATTGGTTCCTTTAACTCTCCACATAACCCTTTGAACTGGATCCTATAATGAAACTTTGCTTGAAAGCATTTGAACAGATGTTCAACCTAATTCTCAGAGAAGCGCCAATTGAAGCAATGAGATTTGAATCGATAAGACTTTAAAAATAAGAAAGCTGGGTAATGTCCAGTGTTGGCAGCCACGTGGCCGTGGGAACGCTGGGGCACTGCTAGAAAGAGTGTGGTCTGGGCCGGCCTTTAAGGAAGGAAGGAAGGGAGGGAGGAAGGAAGGAGAAGAGCTACACATTATGCTCTTCAGGAGTTTGCGGAAGCCAAATGTGCCTCTGTCCTGGGGGAACAGCTCTGCTCCTGGGGGATAAAGCCCCCGGGATTCTCCATCCGGGAGACAGGCGACAGACAGTCCCTGCGCGTTCTTCCTGGGGTGAGGAGTTGGCGGTCACGCGGGCTCTGTTGATGGCACACACCAAGCACAGCACCGAACCAGCAAACCAACAGTTACAGAAACGGATCTCTTAAAACAGTTTTGATTGTGGAATGACCAGAATGAGGTACAGGCCCCAAGGACAACATGTGAATTAAACATGTGCACATGTGGGGGACACGGCGTTGTGTAAGAACATAAGGAGCATAAACTGGCACCGTGGCGCACACCTATGGTCCCGACGACCTGGGAGGCTGAGGCAGGAGGTCCTGAGTTGGAGGCCAGCCTCAGCAAGTTGGCAAGGCCTAAATGAGAGAGACCCTGTCTCCAAATAAAAAATGAAAGCACTTAGGGGTGTGGCTCAGAGGTGAAGGGAGAAAGAAAAGGAAAGGAAGGAAAGAAAGGGAAGGAAGGAAGGAAGGAAGGAAGGAAGGAAGGAAGGAAGGAAGGAAGGAAGGAAGGAAACAAGGGCAGGAAGGAGAGGACAGGAAGCAACAGCTGCCTCTTAGCCTGTGGGGAAGCTGCTACGGGAGGGTCCAAGTGGGGAGCGGTGAGAGTAGAAACTTTAAAAAAATGAAACCGAAGAGGGGCCTGGGCAGCCACAGTGGCACTGTGCCGTGACCTGGCCCTGGGACCCCTACCCTCTGAAATTGTGCTCTTAGCAAAAACAAACTGACTGCAAAACCCCACAGCGGCCACCGTGCTTTAGACCACTCTGTGGGCCCAGAGAGGGCAAGCAGCCTCCCCAGATCACCCAGTGGGCAGATGATGGAGCCTGACTCAGGCCCGGCTCTGTGCTCCAGAGCCACTGGTGCCACCAGAGGGAATCAGCCGAGCCAGAGGGAATCCTGTGGCTACAACTCAGAGAATGACGTCTTCAAGCCACTGCAAAAGCAGAGGTGTATTTCCCTCAGGTACCAAGGAGAGGAGAAAGGCCGTCCAGGTCACTCCAGGGCACAGGGACGTGCGCTCTTCTTCGGCAACCCGAGTCCCTGGGCCTTTCTCCCAGGGCTGCGCGTGGCTGTCACATCACGTCCACTTTAAAATGTCTCATTTCTTTCTTTTTTCTTTTTCTTTTGTGGTGCTGGGGACTGAACCAGGGCCCTGGGCACGTGGGGCAGGCTCTCCACCCACTGAGCTGCACCCCAGCTCTAAAACGTCCTATTTCTTAAAAGCAGCTTTAGTTGATCCGTGTGGGGGTACAAATCACTATTCGTCCCACACCAGTTTCTCTGGAGTTCTCCTGGCAATGGACCCCCATGGGCTCGGGGCTTTGCAGAGAAAAGGCTGGATTTCCCGGGTTCCCTTGCGGCCGGATGTGGTCAGGAGGCTGAATCTGGCCTCAGGGACATACGTGGGAATGATGTCAGCTTCTGCTCACTGCTTCCCCCTGGGTCCATGAGACTCTGAGAGCCGCCACCTGGGACCTAGAGGTAGAATCCACCTCTTGAGAGAGAAATGGCAGATGGGTCCCAGCAGATTTGGGTCGTTTTCATAACTCACACAACCGCATCCTCCACGCCTCTGTGGGTTTTAGGTGCTGGTTACGTTCTTTTCCAGTGTGTGTTCCAGTCAATATGGATCTGATCAAAGTTAAATGCTGGCCCGTGTGGCATCTAAGCGATGTCACTTGCTGGTATCTCTGTGCCCTAGTGGCTCCTGTGTATTCTGTTCCCACAACAGCCCTGAGAGCGCGGAATGATCGTCAGCACTGTACAGACGGGTTGGAGAGTGAGATGGTTCATTTATATGTCGTCGCTGGTCAAGCAGCGACCCCGGGTCTCCTCGAGGGCAAAGTCTTCTCCATGGGAGGGGAGAGAAGCTGGGGCTGGCAGACTTTTTCTGTAAATAACCAGATAGTAAATATTTTAGGCTCCGCCGGCCGCTCTGTCGCGATTACTCAATTCTTTGAAGTGAGGGGCAGGGTGGCAGTAGGCGTGGCTGGGCGCTAACACAAATTTATTAATGAGTTAAAATCTCATGGACTGTCACATCCTGAACGGTTATTCTTCTACTGATCTTTTCAACCACTTAAAAATGTGAACTCCAGTCTCCATTGGCAGGTGGTACAGAAACAGGTCATGGCCGGATTCTACCTGCAAACCGCGCGGCTGCCCCTGCTCTGCATTGTTGGCTTTATTGGTTTTTAAACTGTCTCCTCAGGTCTCTGCACCTTGTCCCCTTTCAACCCCGGCTGAGCCCTCTTTATCTTAGGCTGCCCTTCCTAGGAACAGTAACTGTGTTTATTGAGCACTTACTTAATGCAAGGTCCCTCCTAAGGCCTGGGGTCTGAATGAGATGGAGCTGGCGTTGATCTCCTGGGAGCTGAAGAAATAAGAAGAGCTGCAGTGGCCTCCCAGACAGCATTTCCAACCATCGGAAAGAGTTGCTCCTTCTCTCCCCTACTCCGCCTCCCACAGGAGTCTCTTTTTCCAAAATGAACACACGAGGTTTGAATACCAGGTCCTTCCTTACAAACACGCAGAGTCTGAGGCCGGGGGCGGGAGGGGATTCGCCCAGGGTCACACACAGTGGTGACCTTGCAATAGGAGCCATCGTCTTCTCCCTCGCACCGCAGGATGTCAGGAGGCTGGGGCCCTGGGAGGCTGGGGGCCCTTCAGCAGCCGCAGGATAGACAGCAGGGACTGGTTAATGATCAGTCTCTGGGACAAGGACAAGGCTGATTCCAGCTCAAAGAGAGATGTCCCTTCCATCCAGTTCTGTCAATATGGATCTGATCAAAGTTAAATGCTGGCCCGTGTGGCATCTAAGCGATGTCACTTGCTGGTATCTCTGTGCACTAGTGGCTCCTGTGTATTCTGTTCCCACAACAGCCCTGAGAGCTAGGAATGACCAGGTGCTGGGGTGAGGCCAGAGCTGGAGGGAGTGGAGTCCGTGCTGATGGACCAGGAGAGGGGCAGGGCGTCTCCTCCAGGCTGCAAGGTCACAAGGGCCATCGATAGCAGCCACACAATGCTAATATCAGCCACCCTTTTCTGAGGGCCCACTCTATGGCAGACGCCATGCTCAATGTTTCAACCCATCGACTTGTTTAATCCTAACTGCACCATGAGGTAGATGACCTCCATTTACAGATGAAGAGACTGAGGTTCACAGGGGCAAAATGATTCACCCAGAGTAACACCGTGAATGAGTCTAGTTTGTGTTTATGAGCTCTGTGCCGTAGGGCCTGGCCCAGAGGGGAGCCCAGGGAAGCTGGGGTAGGATGGGGCTCACTGGATAAGACCCCAGAGGTCCTCAGCCTTTGAGGGTAGACCTGCCCCCTCTCTCCAGTTCCTGAACCGTCCTGTGCTCGGTACTGTCACGTGAGTGGTGGCTTCAACACCCTTCCACAGGGGTGCTCCCCTTCATCCTCCAGCTGTGGGGGTGGGCAGCACTGCTTCACCCCGTCTTACAGAGGAGCAAATGAAGCTGAAGTCAGTGATTTGCTCAGGGTCCAGTAAGGGGCCTGTGTGTGCTAGGGAACTGCTCTAGCACTGAGTTTTATTCCCAGGTCTTAATTTGACTTTTTAATTTTGAGACAGGGTCTCACTAAGTTACTGAGGCTAGCCTTGAACTTGCGATCCTCCTGCCTCGGCCTCCCAAGTAACTGGGATTATAGGTGTGTACCCCTGCACCCACCTCTACCTGGCTTTCAAATCTGAACCTTTTCCTCCTTTTCTCTGCCCAAAGAAGGCCACCCAGGCATGCCACCCATGTCCTTCCTTCAGGAATGTCTGAGATGCACCTTCTGTCACAGAGACATCTTTCGGGTGGCGTTAAACATTGCCCTCCTCTTCCCTCATTAAGCCAACCCACCCCCTGAGCCTCTTCTTATCTATAAAGACAAAATATCCCCATTTTGTCTTCTGTTGAGTGACGTGAGAAACGACAGCCAGGCACAGAGGAAGTGGCTCATATGTGGCCGCTGCGTAAAAATCTCTCTAGGATTCCAGCAGTGGGAGGAGCTTCCAGCAGTGGGAGGAGCTTCCAGCAGTGGGAGGAGCTTCCAGCAGTGGGAGGAGCTTCCAGCAGTGGGAGGAGCAGTGGGAAGACCCGCCCGGTGGTGGGTGGAGAGGGCTATTCGCTGGCTCCTTGGGGCCTCCCCACGGACTCCAGGCTCCCTGAGGGCCTGTGTTGTCCGTCACCGCTGTGACAGCCTTGCCCTGCCCACTCGCTCACCCAGAGTGCCCTCTGGCCTGTGGCAGGTGTCCCCGTGTTATTTAGGGGCTCTAAGCCTCCGCCCCTCGGACATGCAGTGGGCGGGTGAGTGGCCTCCTGGGGCGTCAGGCGTGCTGATGAATTCACGGATGGCACCTGCCTAACGTGGGGGCTTCTGAATGTCCCCTCCCGTCTCAGCTGCCCGAGCTGCTGGGGTCACAGGCCAGCGCCATCCGCCCAGCTTCTGGGTCCTGTGGGTCCCAGCTTTGCCCGCCCGTCTGGGCCTCGGTTTCCCCGGGTGGAGGGGAAAGGTGGCCAACCCCGCCCACGCCCAGGGCCGCTGGGCTCTGTCCTCCACCGCCAGCGAGCCTTCTCGGCCCCTAGGACTCCAGGATCACGTTGTTGACTAAACCTTACGTAAGCGCCGAGCTCCGGGCTGACCTCGACTTCTGCACCCAGAGCAGCCGGCTCTCGTGTGGCCTCTCGGCCCCCGCGGCCACAGGAAGCCCAGGGGAGGCCCCTGGTGAATCGTTAAGCTCTCGCCTGGCTGCCCCGGCTTCCAACTCCATGTCCCTTGGCTTCATCGGCACCGTCCTTAGAAGAGGAGGCCCGGGGACTGCTGTCACCTAACCTAAGAAACGGGACTCCTCGCCCATCGCCGGTCCCCTCCACCGGGGTGTGTGTGGCGAACCCCGACCCCGGCTGGGCTCCAACTCCTGTCTGGCCTCCAGCGGCCTCCAGGGAGGAGCATGTGGAGCCCCCACCAGGGCCGGGCAGCCGCGGGAGCCTCATTTTTCCACCAGTAACTTCCACAAGTTGCCCTCAACCCTGGCTGCACAAAAGGGGTGCCCGCAGAACTTCTTGAAGATACTGAGGCCCAGGCCCCACCCCAGAGTCGCCCAGAGGGACACCCGCCCTGGGGACTCCTCAGGGCCAGCCAGGGCCAGCTGTGTGGAGCTCCGCGAGGTCGGAGGGGTGTGGCAGCGGTGGCCCAGCCCACGAGGAGTGGTGCAGAGGGCGCTGGAGGTGGGGACCCGGGCCACTGAGTCCTCCTGTCTAGCCATCCCCTGGGGAGCCACTCTCCTCACCCACCATGTGCTGTGGAGGGCTCCACCTTCTGCTTTAGTGCCCTGGGCTCAGGGCTCAAGCCTCAGGTGTGCATGTGTGTTACTGTCACCTGAGCCCTGAGGTCCTGGTCCCCGCCACTCAGGGTGAGCCGGCTGACTTCAGCCTTCAGACCTCTCTGGTGGTCACAGCACCGGCTCCAGGCACAGCAAATATGACCCCAGCTGCTGCCATAAAACCCTGTTCCCTCCGGTTACCAATAGGAACCACCCAGCTTGGGGGGTGGGGGTGGAGATGATGACTTCCCCAAGCCACTGGGTGAGCAAGCCGGGGAGAGAGCCAAAGCTGGGGTCTAGACCCTTCCTGCTCCTCCACGTGGTCAGTGTGTGACTGATTTCCTGAAGGAAATCCCATGTAAAGAGGAAAAATCAAACATTTTGCTGGACTTTCTTTGAGAGTATCAATGTCCTTCAGCCAAAGTCCCCCGGGAATGTCTACTTAAATGAGTTGACTATCCACCGCAGCAGGGGTGAGAGCCTACACCCCAGGCCACAAGCGTCTTCATCAGAGGGGTCACAAGAACCTGCCCGGGTCTGGGCCGCCCCTCAGGTCATCTGGAGGAGGGCCTGTGGAAGCCCGGCCAGTCCCCGATGGGTGAGGCCAGCAGCCAGGGCGCATCCACACCTGGGTCAGGAAAGAGGGTCGCTCATTAGCGAGGAGCGGGTGCTGGGGTTCTTGGGCAGCACAGTGACCTTGCACTTAGACAAGGCCAGGAAGTGGTCTTGCTCTGTTAGCTGGAGGTCCCGCAGGAGGACCACGTGGCCTGGCCCCAGCATCCAGCACCCTGCTCTGTGTCCCGCACAGCACCCTCGCCCACCGGCTCCTGCTGGCACACCCTGGCCCTCCACATCCAGAGCACCATCTGTTTTTTGTGCAGCTTATGAATCAAGAATAGTTTTTACATTTTTTTGAAATAAATTGAAAGAAGAAAAACATCTTGTGACATGCAGAGATTATGTGAAATTCAAGTCCCAGCGCCCAGCTATTCATAAACTGTACCTTGCGTGCTCCCCCGCAGAGCTGATTATTTACAGCAGAGATCACATGGCCCCAAGCCTAAAATATTTACTATCTGGCTTCATAGAAGAAGCTTGCTGGTCTCTGCTTTATCTTTTTATTTTAAAGTGCTGGGGGTGGAACCCAGGGCCTCAAGCAAGCTGGGCACGTGCTCTGCCACTGAGCTGACCCCAGGCTTATCCCTGAATTCCTTGGGTTCATTCCTTAACCCCTTGACAGTTGTATGGAGACGGTAACTCCATTTATGACTCACGAACGGAGTAACGGGAAATTAAGGATGTATCTGGACCAGGGCTTCTCGACTTCAGCACTATTACATTTGGGGTGACAGGGCTCTTTGTTGGGGGCCTGGCTTGCTATGGGGGGTGGTTATCATGGTCTCTAATATGTGCAGCAGCATCCCCGCCAAATCCCCAAGACAAAAAATGTCCCTAGTCATTGTTCAGTGTCCCTCGGGGGCAGAATTGGCCACATAGTAAGTGACGGAACCAGGCCCCAGTTTCTCCAACAGCCCCACACCCAGCTCCCAGGGTCCTGGGTGGTGGCTCCAACTGCAGGAACTTAAATCCGTTCGGTTTTTTCTCTTCTCCAAAACACTGTCCAAGCTCCTGGGGAGTGTGGTCGGTAAGCAGAGGGGACTTCAGAAGGAAGTCAGATCCTGAGCGGTCCTCCTCTGCTCGAGCTCTACCCTGGCTCCCGTGTGACTCGGAGGAGAAGCCGAACTCCTTACGTGAGCTCCGAGACCCTGCGCGGCGGCCCTTTTCCTGCCACCCCGCCTCGGCCTCTTCTCTCTGCCTCCCCCTCCCCAGGCTCCTCCAGCCCGCAGGCCTCCGGCTTCCTGACACAGGGGCTCTCTCCTGCCCGACCCCCGGGCATTTGCAGGGCTCCCGCTCCCCTCCTTCAGGTCTCAGAGGACAGATTTTCCTTCTTGGTCAGAGCTCCTCTCCGTGGGAATTTCTTCTCAGTCAGACTCTTGAAAAAATGTCTCACCCCAGAGCAGTGGCCCCTGCCTGCCCTGTTCTCCGCGACACCCCTGCGTCTGACATATTTACGTGTCTGTGTTCTGTCTCCCCCACTGAGGGTAAGAACCGCAGGGCACGGACTTCCATGCCTTAACACTCAGTGCCCGACACACGAGAGACACTTACTCCATAAAGGTTTCTCCGTGGATCGATGGTGGAGGCTTCGTGTAACTGAGTTCCTGCCCTGAGCTCCAGGTGGTCCTGAGTTCAAGTCAGAGGAACAGAAACACCTGCCCGGCTTATCTACTCTCGGCATCTCTGTGGCCACCAGCCCAGTCCAACCCCCACCGCGTTACCTGGAGAAGGGGATAGGCCCTGCCTGGGTTCCCAGCTCCCAGTTTGGGCCCCGCAGTCCCTTCTCCCGGGCCAGGCCAGAGATGTTTGCAGAAGCCCTGTCATCCCTCTTGGGCGCTGAATCCATTACACCTTATAGCTGGTCATTCTCAAATAGCCCTTGGGCGATGGCTGCTCAGGTGAGCCTGGGCCTGGGTTATGAGTGGCCAGGTGGCCTTGCAGCTGACTTCCTGCCCACAGGCCCGGGACCATCTCCAGACAGGATGGTGGGACAGGAGGGGGTGAGTCCCTGGTCTCCCCGCCCCCCTCCTTGCCTTCCTCCCTCACCCTTTTTTCTTTAAATGAATAGCACAGGGTCCTTGGCCAGGAAGAGGCCCCTCGGCTGGCTACCCCAGAGCCAGTGCCCTGTCCCCTCTGCTGCTTTCGCTGACGTGGCCCTTCTTTCCCCCAGCTGCCGTGCGGAGGAGCGGCCTGCCTGCAGTGCCCACGGAGATGCGCTTTCTGGCCAGCACCGAAGAGTAAGTTCCTGGGGAAATTCTGGGGGAGATAAGCTTGGTTCAAGGATCTGCTTCGGCCTTCCCTGGCCAGCCCTGAGGCCTTCCAGACAACCCAGTGCCCGAGTTTCCACCATTCTTCCCCGTGGCTTGGGCAAGGCCTCAATGGCCTCCTTTAAACGAAGCCACCATGGAGAGGACAGAGGCACAGGAATCCCCGAGGGGCTGGGGGCTGGGGGCTTGGGGCTTTCCTCTTACAGGAAGGACCCAGGGAGCAGGAGAGCTCGGCCGCATGGTCGTCAAGGAGGGGAGGCCAGGCTAAGAGGCTCTAAGGACAAACATATCCTGTGATCTGATGGCCGTCCTTCACCCTATGTGACATCTTCACATCACTGTCACGTTGGTTCTGCAGTGTCCTTTGTATTACGGCAGCATGGTTAAGGCCCCAGGGTTTGGAGTCGCACAGACCTATGTGGAATTCTAGCCCTGCTACTTGTTGACTGTGTGACTTGAACAAGTTGCTTGACCTCTCTGAGCCTCAGTCAGTGCTCACCTACCAAGTGGAGGTGATGTTGGGGCGTACACACGGGGACACCTGTTACTAAAGTGTCATCTTCCCCATTCTCTATGCTCGGAAGAGCAGGCAGCACAGGGCCGTGTGGGCAGAGCCGGAATGGGTGGGCGGCTTCACTCACTGGACACGCGCTTAGGGAGGGCGCAGGGCTGGCGGGGAGCAGCAAGGAGCAGAGGAAGGCGCCAGCCCTGGGCGAGTGAAGCCCTCACTGAGGGGCAAAGCAGGGGGAGCCGGAGGGGAGGAAAGGGCAGGTTAAAAACGGGAGGCGGGAAGGCTCGCCAGGAGGGTCCACCGAGGGAGCCCCGCAGGAGGTGAGGTCGCGGGCATCTGTGGGGGGCCTTGCCAGCAGACGGACAGCACCTGCCCAGCTCCTGGGGGTTCCCAGAGCCACGGGAGGCCGGCGTGGCTGAGCCTGTGTGAGCAGATGGGGGTGGGTGCAGAGAGGTGGCTGGGGTGACGAGAAGGTGCAGGTGGAAAGACGGCGTGTGGGACCTCCTAGGCCACTGTCACAGCCTTGGCTTTGACCAAGATGGGAGCAACGAGGAGGCGTGGTCTCTATCAGTGGCTCCCGTGGCCTGGGCTCCTTCCCGGCACCACGTCCAGGGCCTTTGAGCCAACTGTAAGACGTGACCTCTGTGACGGATCCAGCCACTCAGGACCACGTGACCTGGGGGTCTATTTTGGTATCTGCCCATGCAGAGCACATGTTGGGTACGTTGGACAGACCTGGTGCCCACCATCAGGAAGACCGTACCCAGGGCTGCAGACCCCTCAGCTTCCCCATCTGAGCAGAGCAGGGCTGCGCTCAGGGCGCTGCAGCCAGTGCCCCCTTGTCCCTGGTCTCAGGCTGACGGGGCCCGGGCCTGAAGAGACCATGGCTCCTGACCAGGCCTCTCACTCCTAAGAAGTCAGGCCTCAACTGCTTCCAGCTGTTTCCGGTCTTGGCCTTCCTGTGAGACTGCAAACCTAGTACCCACACCCCAGGCAGGTCCCCGTGGCCCTCTGGGGAAAGTGTCTGAAAATAAATTTTAATCTTAAAAAGTAAGGTTTAACAATTGCTTCAACTTCTCTTTTCAGGTTTATTGAGGTATAACTGATGAATGAAGCTGTAGAGAGCTAAGGAGTTCGATGTGATGCTTTGCGATAGATACACACTGAGAAGTCATTACCAGTCAGGCTAAGGAGCCTGCCCAGCACGCCACAGACAGAGCAGAGGGTTCTTAGTCTGTCTACTTAGAGACGCTTTTACGAGAGCACAGGTCAAAACAAGCGTGTCCAGCATCCCATTCCCAGAGACAGATCAAGAGTCAAGGGAACACCGTTGTGGATGATTTCTTGGTATCTCTCTCTATACATAAATGCATGTTTGAAAACAAACAAACAAAAAAATGTGTGGCCCACACCTGTAATTCCAGTGACTCGGGAGGCTGAGGCAGGAGGATCGCAAGTTCAAACCCAGCCTCAGCAACTTAGCAAAGCCCTAAGCAATTCAGGGAGACCCTGTCTCTAATAAAATATTTAAAAGGGCGGGGGATGTGGCTCAGTGGTTAAGCACCCCTGGGTTCAATCCCGGTACCGAAAATAAATAAATAAATAGAAATTTAAAAATTTATAATGTCATTCACAGTTTTGTAACCCACCAAGTCTCTCCACGGAGTGTAGTGGACACCTTTTTACTTTAATAGATACCTTTTTACTTTAATAAATTCATGCCAATATCATGATCTCTTAACGATATAATTAATTCTTCATTTCATTTCTTCTTGAACTCTTCCACTGCACAAGGAGAACAAACAACCCAGAAAATTCAAATAAAGAATCAAAGAGGAAAACAACACATAATTCCACCTCCTTCTAGAAAGGGACCAAAACAACACTGTCTACTTTATTCTGCATTTTCAACTCACCTATTCACAAAACATGAATATTTTAAAAGAAACCCTAAGTTGTACTGTTTCCTGCCTTTGGCTGAGTCTGGGTGATGGTGAGCTCTTATGTCAATGGACGTTCATTCAGTCACCTGTCCCCATATCCGTATAGCTGCTCCATCCAGAAAGAGAGCCCCTTGGCTTGGCTGGTCCCTTTTGGTGGACTTTTAGCTTGCTTTTGATTTAAATAACATTCAATGCCACAGTGAACTCCTGCGCCCACACCTGGGGCGGTGCCTCATTTCTTTAGGATACCTTCCTGCAGCGAAGGTGGTCAATGTCTGGGCTGAATCTGCCTCTAGAAAGTCCCCCAGACCCGACCCCGGCAGCTGCTTCTCTGGCTGGGTTCTGAGCGGCTTCTCTGTGGGTGTTCAAACAGAGGCCACCCTGACGAGGTGGAGGCCCCGCTGGATCTGCTGGCTGACTCCAAGAAGGAGGAGGAATATCGCAGGAACATCTGGAAGGGCTTCCTCATCTCCATCCCCTACTCGGCCAGCATCGGGGGCACCGCCACCCTCACGGGCACAGCCCCCAACCTCATCCTGCTGGGCCAGCTCAAGAGGTAAAAAGCAAGTGCCCCTCGCCTGGGCTTCCGTCTCAGTCTCCGCATCCCAGGAAGGTGTACAGAGGCCTCCTTTGGCCAGGCTCTAGGGACACAGAGATGCTCGAGGTCAGGGACACCTGTCCCCTCTGCCAAGGTAACATTTAGCAGAGACCTACAAGTGGGGGCATGAGCCGTGGGGACACAGGTCAGGAGAGCATTTGAGACCTGGGGATCAGCTGCGCAAAGGCTTTGAGGTGGGACTTTCCTGGAGAGCCCAGGGAGCAGGAAGGCAGGGAGAGCCAGGACGTGGGGAGCACTTGTCCCAGCTACTCAGGAGGCTGAGGCAGGAGGATCGCTTGAACCAGGAGTTCCAGGCCGGCCCAGGGGACAGCAAGACCCACCCAGAAAAAGAAAGGAAGAAAGATGAGGGAAGCTGGCGGGCGAAGGAGGTGTGAGGAGACAAGGTTCTAAGCAGCACCCGAGGGACCAGATCTTCCTCCACACGGGATGGGAAGGGTGGGGAGGGGACAGCAGAGGATTGACATGGTGCTTTAGAAACTGACCCCTGATGGGGCTTGCTCTGTGGCTGGGGAGAGCCGAGAGAAGCCTTCAACCATGCTGGGGGGAGGGGCTGTGGAGCAGGCTCTGCTCCCCGCACTGAACAGGTTCCCAAGTGACAGGGCTGCTGGCAGCCAGGGCCGGAGGACAGAAGAGAAGGACTCTTCACTGCACGCCCTCATCCCGTTATCCCAAGCCTTTAGTTTCTTGAAGTTTAAAAGCTCAGTATTTCAAGATTCTGTGTCTATGGAGTTCAGATTCCAGGATTCTGGGAGGTTCTTTTGCAGTGGAGATGAATCCTGTGATTGTGGATTTGCATAACTGCAAACGTAGCTTTTAGCAAACAGCAGCTAACAGTGGTTGAGATCAGTGTGGCCACAAATGCTAGCCGGCCTCTCTGCCTGGTGCTCAGCGGTCACCATCTGTGAGGATGGTTCGGAGAGGGGGCCCTGTTGGTCTCAATCTCGTGAGGAAGGAATCAAAGTTCTCTCTTTTTGCTTTTTGTTCATTATGTGGAGCTGGTTATAGATCCAGGGCGTGCTCTGCAAGCGCTCCACCAGAGCATGCGCCCCAGGTTACTTTCATGAGAAGTTTTCGGTACCCCTCCCCTCCCCGTTTGGCCTTAGTGAACTCCTGGGTAAGATGAATTGTCACCATACTCTCGATCCCAAATCCTTTCATTTTAAGATCTCAGCTTCACATGCCTCAGGATCACTGAGGGAGGTGAGGAAATAGGTGTGGGCCTCCCTTTCAGAGATTCTGACTTAGGAGGTGTGGGATGGGGCCTGAGCCTCCCCCTGTACCCGTGCTTTAAAGCCGCCAACCCCAGGTGTCTCTTGGTCTCTAGTCTTGCAGCACGGCGGGCCTGTGCCTCGTGGTGTGGATCCGCAACAGACAAGCCAGAAAGCTTGTGGTCCTGCTCCAGGGCTGGGAGGGTCCGGCGTGGCCTTCTGCTTTCCTACTTGTGCACTGCCAGGTGGCCCTGGGCTTGCTGAAACCCAGTCTCCAGGGCTGGACAGGAAGCCGTGGGCGCTGGGTGCAGGACCAGGGTCTGAGTTGGGGCCTGGGGGGTACTGGGAAAGAGAAGTCATGGTCAGCCAGTTCCGGGCCGCCTGCCTACCCTGATGTGAGCAGGATTGTGTTTCAAGTTGAAAAGAAATCAGGGAGGAAGCACTGGGGCTGTTAAATGAAAATGCCAAATACACAGGATTTTGAGTAAATCACATGCAAATTGTATGCAAATACCTTTGCATCTATGCAAATTGTATGCACAAACTTGGAACTTCTGGTGGAGAGAGAGAGAGACTGTAAAAGGAAACCTCTCCCATTAAAAAGAAAGTGGCTGCCCTGCCTGATCCTTGGTCCTGCTTCTAAACACATTTTACTGTTTTATTTTGATTATCAAATGATACAGGCACATTATAAAACAGAAAACTGAGAAAAAATTAAAAGTATAGAATGCCTGCAATTCCACTGCTACAAAGCTTCCCTCGGGCTCTTTTGTGTTCAGATACTCATTATCAGTGTAGCTTAGCCTTTGTTTTGTGTTTGGCAGTTCTGGGGATTGAACCGGGGCCTCAGGCCTGCGAGCAAGCTCTGGACCACTGAGCTACATCACCAGCCCTGTACTATTTTGGAGCCTGATTTTCACATTAAAATTTTATAGAAAACATAAATTTTTAATAGCTATCAATTATCCTGTTTTGGCTAAGTGTCACACTTTATTAATCGTGAGCATTTAGATTGCTCTCATCTTACTTTTATTTTGTTATTATGAATTATAGGACTGACCACATATCTGCTAATATGTTAATATTTTAGAACAATATTTTTCTTTTTCTTTTGTCTACTCATAGAGGCATTCTTATTCATGGTAGAAAATACAGATGAAGAAAAAGAAGGAAATAAAAGTCTCTCAGGGTCCCACTCTATTGTATATTAATATTTTCATTCATTTGTGTGTTTATTATAAAATAACTTTATATTTTGGGTATTTATTTATTATTTATTTTAAAAGGCCTATGAGCACATGTGTGTTGTCATTTTACAACTTATTTTTTCCTTTCCAGTCTAGCACAGACATTCCTGACTGCATTTGATTGCTGTTTTCTTAATGCATATTTTTAGTAACAATTTCTGGATAAGAGGGTACACACATTTTTTTAAGACTCAATGCACTTTTTTAAAAAATTGTTTTTAATTTGTTGTAATTAGTTATCCATGACAGCAGAATGCATTTCGTTTCATTGTACACAAATGGAGCACAACTTCTCGTTTCTCTGGTTGTGCGTGACTGCAGTTGTACATGTACCTGGGGTCCCGATGTCCTCCTCATTCTGCCTTCTCACCTACCCATGCCCCTCCTCACCCCTGCCTCCCCTCTGCCCAGTCCAAAGTTCCTCCAGTCCCCACATTATGGATCAGCATCCACTTACCAGAGAGAACATTCGGCCTTTGGTTCAATGCACTTGACCAAATTCTTCTCCGGGAAACATTGTTCCACTGACCAAGCACCAGGAATCCCGTCCCCCACATCCTCCCGGCCTGTTGCCCTGGATCCTTCCTTTCAGGCTGATGATGTGCTCACAATCGGAAGTTGAGCCTGCGTAGCAGAGAAAGACCCCCCAGGGACCTCACCACGTGGGGGCGCAGGCCTGGGCTCAGGGAGGCCATCCAGCTAGGGCGAGGTGGCAGCCCCCGTGCATTTGGTTGACTAAAACCATCTCGGTGACCTTCAGGAGCACACCAGGCTGGGCCTGCTGGGCCCTGCTCTCACCTGGAGACTGGGGAGCTCGGTGGCCGAGCATTGTGCTCTGTGGTCCCCCATGGTCCCCCGTCCTGCTTCATTGGCTCATCCAGGCGCCCTTCAGTCCACGAGGTCAGAGTCCAGCATCCCCACAGAAAAGGAAAGGAGGATCCCAGGGCCCCTGTGGTCACTGCACCCTGACCACCGTCCCCCTCCCCGCCCCCGCTGTCGTCAGCTTCTTTCCACAGTGCGACGTGGTGAATTTCGGCTCCTGGTTCATCTTCGCGCTGCCGCTCATGCTGCTGTTCCTGCTGGCCGGCTGGCTCTGGATCTCCTTCCTGTACGGGGGCCTGAGTCTGAGGTACCGCTCCTCATCCTCCTGGTGGCCGCCTGGGGACGAGAGACACCTGAGCTCGGAGCCCGTGGGACCTGGGTGCTCTCAGCCCCCTGGCCCCCCAGGACAGCTGTCATCAAGCCCTGTCCCTCTCCTTGGTGAGCCAGCTTTGGTCACTGGGTGGAAACCCCTG
The DNA here is from genome assembly GCF_964194105.1 of Spermophilus citellus. Taxonomy (NCBI): domain Eukaryota; kingdom Metazoa; phylum Chordata; class Mammalia; order Rodentia; family Sciuridae; genus Spermophilus; species Spermophilus citellus. Next base: position 5,185,769 of record NC_138185.1, on the reverse strand, counting down.
GTGGAACAGCTCCAGGGAGGAGACGCTCTTTTGGCTTCAGCTTCAGGGGTCCCGTGGTCCCCTTTTCCATGGCTCTGGGCCTGAGGTAAGGCAGAGCATCTCGGTGGAATACCCAATACGGCGGCCAGGAAGCAGAGAGACCCAGGGAAGAGCCAGGGACAAGACCGAGCCCACGGCCGTGTCCCAGTGACCTCCTTCCTACCTGCCCAAACTCCCACCCAGTGGTCCCTGTAAACGACCAAGCCACCAAGTGGGTCAGTCCACCGACGGGATTTCACCCTGGAATCCAATCACTTCCCAACAGGCCTTGCTGCTCTCCTAACAAGGAGCTCTGGGAGGTGCTGCAGTGCCAGCCCTGACACCGTGTCTTGGCCTCCCAGGGTGTGGGATTGGGCTGGGCCGGCGGCCGGCTGTGCAGGCCCTCGGTACTGTCCCCTCCTCGACCATCATTCATAGCCCTGTTCTCTAATAAGGTCAACACTCAGGCCAGACAAGAGGGGGGTGCAGGGTCCCCGTGGGGCCCGCTGCAGGGTGTACTCTGGGCGGCTTGAGGACTGGTATTAATCGATGCTGAATCACATAACGGAGGAGATATTCCTTTACCCACCCTCATCAAATTGACCTGCTTTCGTTGAGAAGGCCCCAGCTGGGTGCGAGGGAAGACTAGAAACTTCCCTAACATGTTTTGGAACAAAGAAAGAGCGAGTTCCAGGCCCAGAGACTTAGGCCAGCCTTGGCTTCTAGCCAAGAGGCGATGATGGTGATTTACTTTCCGCATTTGTTTTTACGGTCACTTTATTTATGAGGGAAGCCTTACTTCCCTTTATGGGTGGATAAATTTTTCTACTTAAATACATTTCCTTAATTAAGCGGCGAGCCTATTAGGAGGAATATATTCACTAACCAGGAGCCTGGTGGGGTGCAGAGACGGCAGTGTTGGCTCAGGGAGGTGCGGATGCCCAGAACTTGGGGAGCAGGAGAAGCAGCTCCGAGCTGGGCCTGGCAGCCGTGCCCACTGTTCTTCTCTGACCAGGTCCCTCCCCTCATCTCCAGGCCTTCATGGGCTCATCTGTGAAATGGGACCAGCGGGAGCAACTCTGGAGCAGAGATGTACAAATGCTTGAAACAAGAGAAGCTGGGTGTGGTGTTGGCTGACTCAGATGCCTGCCAGGACTCCCGAGAGCGGGAATTCAGGGCTCAAAGGCCAGCTCAGGCCAGGGAAGCAGGCCCAGGGACTCGGATGGGCCCGAGTTCAAGTTGTGGCTCGGTGCCGTCCTACCCAACTCTGGGCCTCCCCGGGTTTCCAATGTCTTCGCTGTAGATTGAGGATAAGAACTAGCCAGGGCCCAGGTAACGACTGCATGGAGGGAAGGGCGGGCTGAACCGCGGCCCCTCGTCTCACCTCCCTGTTGTAAAAGCACCTGCTGCACCTATACCAGAGGAGGCTGAGGGAGGAGATGCGGTAGAGGGAGCCCAGTGAGAGGGATGTTCTGGGTGCACATAGGAGTGGTTCAGGCCAGCCCCCCAACTCCATCTTCACCTAGCAACGTCCCCTGAGAAGTGCCTGACATAGGAGCTGATAGGAGCTGAGGTCTCAGCCAGGGGCAAGGCAGAGACCCAGGCAGCCCCGGTTGAACTTGCTAGACAGGGAGGCCCCCAATGAGGAAGCCAAATCCAGGGAACTAGGATGGCAAGTACAAAGGCCCTGGGGCCAGAGGTAGCAAGGAGGTAAAGAAGGCTTGGTGACGTCTGGTGCACGGATCTGGGTCGTCTGTGCTTTTGGTGCCTTAAGAAACTTTTGCTTGATCCAAGACCATGAAATCGTACCCTGTTTTCTTCTAAGAATTTCATGGTTTTTGCTCTGATATTTAGGCCTTCAGTTCATTTTGAGTCAAGTTTTATGTATGGTGTGAGGTAGGGGCCCAAATCCATTCTTTTGCACGTGGATACACAGTGGCCCCAGCACTATATAGTGACAGATTGCTCCGTCCCCGTGGCAAGGTCTTGGCTCTTTTGTCAAAATGCAGTTGGCCTTGGAGCTTGGGTGTCTTCCTGGGCTCTCAGTCTGTCCCATCAGTCTGCGCGTCCAACACCCACCTCTGAACAGCTCGCTTGTCCACGCTGACCTGAGAGGCCAGCTTGCTCACAGGCTCAGCTCCCACTTGAGTGGGTCTGATCCCGACGTCCTGTTTTGTTCCGTTGATCTGTCTGTGTTCACGGGTCCGTTGGACCCATAAGAGGGTTTTCAGCCTGGGCCTCATGTTTTCAAACCATCAGCCAGACTCTGGGGACACAGCTGTAGGCAGGGGAGGCAGAGGCCCTCCCAGTATCGGGAACAGAGGTGACGTGGCTCGGCCAGGCGGGCGGGGGATGGCGAGAGGTGGGACTCAGTGCGTGGCTGCCCCTACCCACTCTCTCTGTTTCAGGGGCTGGAGAAAAAGGAAATCCAAGCTGAGAGCGGACGCAGAGGAGAAGGCGCGAGCTGTGATTCAGGAAGAATTCCAGAACCTGGGTCCCATCAAGTGTGTGGGTGACTTGGGGTGGGAGAGAGCGGGCTACCGCCTGGCCTGGCCCTGGCCGAGTCCCAGGAGAATGTCAGGACCTGGGAATGACCTGGGAGCCCGCAGGATGGGGACTGGGTAGACCCTGGACCAACAAAGCCCTCAGGGTGCTTGGGGTGGGGATCTGCCCCCTTCCCACCTCAGGCACCGTGTCTGACACCACCTCCGGTGGCTTTCAGGCTCTTGTCGAATGCACATTACCCCTGGGTGAAACTATCTAGGCTCCGCCGGTCTGTGTCCAAGACTGGCTGTGCCACTACTCCCCGTGGGGCTCTGGGCATTGTTCTAACCCTCTCTGGGCCCTGCTGCCTGGTCTGTGAAGTGGGTACACCAGGGAGCCATTTCCTCTTGCATTTGGAGAGTCTCCCTCCCCAGCCCTGCACCCCTCTCCACGTCTGTCCCTCCCCTGTGTGTGCTCCTCTCCGTGGCTGTCCCCTCCTGAGTCCTGTCTCCTTTGTCTCCGTGACAGTTCCCCTCTCTCTTCCCCAGTCTTTCCCTTTTCTCTCTGCCTTCAACCTCCGTCTCTTTTCCTCCTTTCTTTCTCTTTCTTGAAAATTCCCAGAAACCACTGGGAGGGGGTGGCCTGGTGCTGAGGCAGGGTCCTGGGCAAGGGCGGAGCCGGGGACGGAGCAGTCACACCTCGTCACCCTGCCCTCTCTCTGAGGCCTCCCGGGAGGGAGGGAGTCTTTTCAGCTTTCTCAGACGGACACCTGCCTGGGTCCCCCGCCCCTGCTGCTGTCACCTGAACCCAGGCTCACCTTTGTGCTTGTCTGTGCCACAGGTTCGCAGAACAGGCCGTTCTCATCCTGTTCTGCACGTTCGCCATCCTCCTCTTCTCCCGGGACCCGAAGTTCATCCCTGGCTGGGCCAGCCTCTTCCCCGCCGGGTGAGATTCTGGGATGGAGGCCAACGGGGAGGATTGTGGGGTGGGCCATGTGGAGCTGGAGAGGCTGCAGACCAGGACACCCGTGTCCGAGTTTACACCTGTCATCCCGTGTAATTGTGTCATTATTACCCTCTGAAAAGAGTTTAGGCTTGGATGATAGAACATGTATATATTCAGATATTTTTAAAAATAGCCACCTAGCTGGGCATGGTGGTGCATGCCTCTAATCCCAGCAATTTAGGAGGCTGAGGCAGGAGGATCACAAGTTCAAGGCCAGCCTCAGAAACTTAGCAAGGCCTTAAACAACTTAGTGAGACCTTATCTCTAAAAAATAAAAGGGGCGGGATGTGGCTTAGAGGTTAAGCCCCCTGGGTTCACCTCCCCCTCGGAGCCGCCAAGTCCTCACTGTGACTTGGGTGATAAAACTTTGATCTACTAAAGGTTGTTTTAAGGCAGAAACATGTAACTTCATGGAGTCAAGAGAATTGACTACTGTTATTCTTTTATTTTTCCAGAATAATTTTCCAGGTACTTTGTTAATTTTTTTCCAGATGCGTCATGGATGCTATAAGCATTTCAACGATACAGAGAAAGTGAAAAATAACTCCAAATCTCAATCCCCAGTTCTGATAGACATCTTTTCTAACTTTCAATAAAGCCTGACCAGATCTGTTTTACCTCTTGGTCAAGTGGCTGGTTACAGGACTGGGTACATGTGTCCAACCTGGAATTGTACCCAAGACTTTGTATACATTGTGTTGTGTATTACCATGGATACGTTCTATTACAAGTTCATTACACTTCAATAAAACTCCTGACAATTAGCTAGAAAGAACTCCAAATAGAAATGTAATCTAAGTAAACAGATTGTCATCCGTTTTTCTCTTTTTTAATTAGAAAAATTATGCATACTCACAAAAATTCAAACAAGACCAAATTTAAAATGAAAGAGTTAGTTGCCCTTCAACCACCCTCTGCCCAACTCCCGAGACAATCACAAGGAACAGTTTGGTGTGTGACATTCCGGATATGCAGACACATATCAATGTACACATGCATGCACACAGGAAAATTTGATCCTGAACAACTTGGGATTTCTGATTCACTTCATTCTTTTTAGGCCCTTCAAAGCATTCTGTGTCCGGGAGGATCTTATTTTATTTAACATGTTCCTTACTGAGCTATGTCCAATACCACAAATGAGCCCTTCCTTTTTTCTGTAATTCACAAAATCTTGGTTCTATTTCTATGTCGATAAAGATTGGTGCTATCTCTTATCTCTTTTTAAACAGACAGATTATTTTGTAATGTGGATGAAACACGCTTTACTTAAGCATGTTCCTATCAAAACTCCTCCCCGTTGTCTTACCGATAGTGAACACCCCTGTTCATAATCTGTGTGTGAGTCTCATAAATTATTCCTGAGGGTGAACTCCTAGGAGCAGAAGAGATCAAGGAGCGTTCGCAGGTACAATGTGCGGCTTGTTTTCCGCTGCCTTCTAGAAGGTTAAGCCCGTGTGTCCTCCCTCCCCCGCCCCCTCACCAGGTTCATCCCCCTTTTAGGTTTTGACAATTTATTAGTAGATAAGTGGTATTTTGTTACTGTTTTTATGTGTATTTTTCTGATGTCGGGTTACTGGCCCCTCCAACCCTCAGCTATGTGCATTCTCCCGTCTCTGCACCTGTGAGCCCAAAGCTTCTGTCAGGAACCGGCTCTGGGCCTCATGGAATCTGGAGCCAGGCAACCCCGAGTTCAGGCTCCTCTCCGCCACAGCCAGGGTCTGACCCTGAGCAAGCCCTTTCTGCTCCCTGACGGCCCTCTTCCTCCTCTGACACACAGGCCTGCCCTGAGGGCCCCACATCTGCCGAGCTCCCCCAGAGGCCCTCTGTGGGTGCTTAAGAGGTGGCATTAGGGGTGAGGTGGGGTGCATCCCTGTGGGGATCTCAAGTGTGCAGTAGAACCCCGGTACAGTGAGCCCTGGGGGCCCCGTGGACCCCCGTTTTTCGTAGCTCTCAGAGTCTCCCCTCTCTGGCCAGGTTCCTCCTGCTATGGTCCTTGAATCGGGAGGATTAGCATTTGGCACCAGCAACGTCTAAATGCCCAGGGGCTAGGGAGAAGGGCCTTTGCCTCCCTGGGGGTGGCCCCACACTGCACTCAGCATCCAGTGGCCCTGTCCCCAACAATGCCCCCTTCCCAGCGCGCTGACTCCCGTCCCCAGACCCTCACTGGCGGGCCTGCCAGCCACGGCCTGCTGAGAAGCCCAGGGTCACATGCTGTGGGCTTCTCATTGTAGGTTTGTGTCTGATGCTGTCACCGGCGTAGCCGTTGTCATCGTCCTGTTCTTCTTCCCGTCCCAGAGGCCCTCCTTCAAGTGGTGGTTTGACCTCAAAGGTAAGGTGGGCCAGGCTGGACCTCAGGGTCTGCAAGGGCTGTGGCCTGCGGTGTGGCCTCAGTGACCTGGAGCAGCACTGCACTGACCAGTGGTCCTGCGTGTCCCCCTCGCAGAGTGAGGGACGTCTGGGGACTTGGGACTGCCTGAGGTGGCATCCAAGATGTAGTTCTGGGCCAGGCCCAGCAACTGGCCGTTGCTGTACAACCCATGAGCCAGGAATGGTTTTCATATAATTGAAAAAAATCAAAAGAAGAATATTTCCTGGCACGTGACATTGTAAGAAATCCAGCGTCCCATGTCCACAGTCAAGGTGCCTTCTGCAGGAGAGCTGGGAAGCCGGGAGGTTCATTTTCCCTTTAGTTATGTAAGTGCGACCCCAAGGCCTGATGTTGCCCCTGGCCCTCAGCCAAACCTCCTTCCTGAACAGTGGCCAACCCCTCAGCCAAGGCAGGAGGCACAGCTGGTGGCCTAAGAGCCAGGCAGGACAGAGCCAAGCTGGGCGCAGTGAGTCGGAGGCAAAGCTCAATTAAAATCCAAATTTAGGAAAATCACCGCAGGCCCCTAAGCGGGAGCCTGAAGGCTGAGGGCCAAGTGCCAGTCTGCGACCCCACTAGGTGTCCAGCAGATGGCTGCCAGAAGGCGGCACCGGCACTTGCCACCTGTGACTAGCCCTGTGTCTGTCTCAGGCAGGGAATGGGCTCTGGACCAGGAGTCAGGGGTCAGGGGTCAGGATCTAACTGCTTCCTGTTGTTGGGGAAGAGAGACTTCTTTCGCGCGGGCCAGTCCCAGCTCGAGTGGAGACTGCACAGAAAGCCAGGTGTCCCCAGGGTCCCACGCAGCTGTGGCCTGGCTGGACCCCAGGGGGCCTGGCTGTGGGCTCCCCGCTGAGCCGGGCTCAGCTCTTCTCTGGCCCTGGCCGCGCTCCTGCCTGACGGCCCCTGCTTTGCTCACGCCTCATCTCTGAGCTTCGTGGCTGGGCGTCTTCCAAGGTCCTGCTGCCTCTTGGTGGCTGCTTCCCCCTGGCTCCGGCTTCGCCCCCAGCGCTTCTGCCCCCTGCCCTGCCAGGGCCTCTGCTAGGGCCACCCTGGGACATCTGCTTCGGCAGGGTTTCTGCCCCCGCTCCAGCTCCCGGCGGGACCCTGCCCGCGGCCCTCCTTGGGCACCTGCGTAGGCACCTGCGTGGCAGGACTCTTCTCCCAGTCGGCCCCCTCCCTTGGCGGCTCAGGATGGGGCTGCTCCGGCTCCTTCTTACTTGGGCGGATCTTCCCCCAGAGGCCACCTCCCGGCATCACGGGTTCCCGGCCTCCTGTGACGCCTGCGCAGGTCAGGTGGCCTCTCCTGAATGCCCAGAGCTTCCTCTGGCTGGGCTGCAGGGGGTGATGACGGAGACGGCCGGTGCCCGCTGCTGCCCTGTTCTGGTGCTCTCTACCCGGCTCCTGGGCTCTGGGGCCTCCTACAGGGAGGAGGGCCCCTGGGGGCTGCATGTCCTCTCAGTGGTCTCGGGATCAGGGTTGCTGGCTCCCAGTCCGTGCCCGAAGCACGTGGCCTCCTCCTCCATCTCCCCTGTCACATCCTGGTACAGAGAGCAGCGTCTGCCCCTGGAGGAAATGGCCGCAGAGAGGAGGACAAAGGACAGGAGCCTTGGCACCCTGGGAGGCAGGCTGTGCAGACCCATGTCGTGGGGCAGACGGACGCCCGCGGTTCCTGCCCACGGCCGGCGCGCAGGGAGGCAGCACTGGTTTGGTCCGATTTTTTCAAGAGAAGCAAAGATTCTGGGCTTGTATGAAATCTCCCAGATTTGAAATGTTGGTCACCAATTCAAATGACAAAGCCAACGCCACGCGGGCCAGTGGCAGTCACGCTAGGACACCCTGAGTGGAGCTTGGTCCAGGCAGTGTCACTGTGCCACCTTCGCCAGCACTGAGTCCCTGGTGGGCAGGGACTCTGCGCACCACTGTCCTCTGGCCACTGGTGTCCTGTGCAGACTGGCCGAGGTGACGCTTTGTGTCTTAGCCCTCAGAACTTGGACGGTGCCTTAGAGAGTGGTCTAATGGTTAGCGTCCAGGGCGAGAAAGTGACTTGATCAAAGTCACCTGATGAGCTTAAGCAGGATGTGGGAACCAAGCAACTTGGGTTTTCTCTTCACCCCAACTGGCCGTGTCCACTTTCTTCCTCCCCCTTCCCGGCCAGCCAACAGGTGGGGTGTCTCCTGGCTGGCCCTTTTGTATCCCAGGTGTCCAGAGCAGTGTGTGGCACATGGCAGGGCCTCGGGGTGAATCTGTCAATTGAAGAACCAGGACTTGCTATGGGCCATGTCCCCGGCTCAGCCCTTTGCCCACGTGGGCACATTTCATCTCAGCGCCAAAGTCTCTGAGGGAAGTGCTATCACCCTGCCTGGCAGATGAGGAGGTCGAGGCTCAGAGAGGTTGAGTCACCAGCCCAGGTCACACAGCTGGTGAACAGCAGAGCGAGGGTCAAACCTCATCCAAACCTGTGCTTGCTGCCTGTGCTTCGCTGCTCTAGACGCCAGCCAGGAGGAGCTTGAGCCAGAAGTGGAGCCCACCTGGCCAGAAGCGGGCTAAGAGGAAACAGTGGCAGGGCGTGGTTGGGCAGGACAATCGTAAAAAGGGCAAAGTTCCTGCCAGAGGTGCCTACCAGGTGGCTGGGGCCTTCCCCTCCCCCCTCTAATGAAATAGGGTGGTATCACCCCCAGTAGAGGCTGGGCCTCCTGCCACCTCCTCTTCCGAATCTGGCTTAATTGCATGTTGGTTGGTCCAGGAATCTCCAGGCTCTCCCTGGGGAGGTTCCTGAAGCAGCTCTTGTTGTTTTTACTTTCTGACCACAAAACCCTGTGGAGGCCAGGTGAACCTGGGGAAGCCGAGAGGGACAGGAATGTCAATGGGGACTTGGGAGCGGCTGCTCCCTGCTCCCTTCCAAGAGTGTCCGCCGCCCAGCAAGGGGGGGCCCAGGGTGACATGCAGATACTCACAGTGACTTGGCTCCAGGCCCTGGGGACGCCGAGGTCAGCTCCCCCACCCCGCTCTGCCTCAGGGAGTGTTCACAGGGACCTTCGGAGCGGAAAAGGCTGGGGTGCCTCCCGGGCCAGGCCCAGCCACCACCTGCTGTCGTGAACAGTCTCTGTCCAGTATCCCTGTGCCACTGTCTGGACTGTCCTGGCTGCTTCCCAGCCACAGGGACAGAGCAGGAGCTGGTAGCGGTGGCTCCTGCACCCTGCACCTGGCTCGCTGCCGCCCTCCTCACCACTGCCCACGTGGGCCCTGCTGGGGAATAGAGGCCCATGGGGACCGCCTGGACCAAGCTGCTCTTGGTTCCATGGTTCTAGGTTTCCTCCCCTTCTCCCTCTCTGGGCACGTTGGCGGCAGGACAGCCCTTCCTGCTGGGCCTGGGGATCCCGCCGGCACCTCCCCGGGGGGAAGATGGGAGATTTAGGGGGTGTCTGGCCTGTGGGGCGCCTGGTCCCCCACATCTGGAGCCGAGGCAGCCGGGCGTGGCTGGCATTCTGAATGGACACCCCCTCGTGACACTCACGGGGTTTCTCCAGCATGAGACCTTGACGTCCCGGGACCCCTGAGTGTCCCCACGAAGAAAGGGCTGCAGGGCTGCGGCCCCCTTCTCAGGCCAAGGCCCTTGCACATGGCTGGGTCCCTCTCTCTGCCCAGCTCCCAGCACGGACACGGAGCCCCTGCTGACCTGGAGGAAGGCCCAGGAGACGGTGCCCTGGAACGTCATCCTTCTGCTGGGCGGGGGCTTCGCCATGGCCAAGGGCTGCGAGGTAAGAGCCGCCGTGTGGGCAGGTCCCCGTCCCCACAGCTCAGACAGCAGAGGGGGTGGAGTGGGCGCGCGGTCCTGGATGCGCTTTCCTTGTTCACTCCAGGGCTCCCAACGACCCTGTGCGGATTCCCTTCTGTAGATAGGAAAGCTGGGACACAGAGAGGTAAAGTAACTTGCCTAAGGTCACACAGATGGGGAGTCAGGATGAGAAACCAGGGAGTCGAGAGTCTATGTCCTTGACCCCTGAGATCTGCATGTGAGATACTAGTAGCCCTTCGTTAAAGGCATCCCTAGTGTTATTCTAGAAGGCTCCCTGAGCACAGAGTAGGGCTGGGGCCGGGCAGTCGAGGCACAGAGCAGTTCCAGGAGGCGCTCACTCTCAGGCCACGCGAGTCCATGGTCAGTCTGCACTGCCCAGAGGCAGCGCAGCCTCGGCGTTCAGTACCTGTGTTGTATTATCTCATTTAATCCTCACACTGGCCCCCAGGGGAAGATGAGGCCTCCATCTCTGTTTTACAGGAAGGAAAACTGAGGTGTGGACAACTAGGGAGCTCCCCAAGGTCATGAGCTAGCGCTCTGCGGGGAGCTGGGGTCCGGCCCTGATCTAGTCCCAGGCTCCGCCCGGTGCCGGGCAGAGAGCTCACTGACGGCACCTTGAGAAACCTCCCAGGTGGGTGGCACAGGGCTGTTGCTGCCCTCGGAAGGCAAACAACGAGACAGGAGGAGGCTGGTGGCCCCTCGACACCTGCGATTCGGAGCCAGAGCTGGCCACTGGGCTCTGCCCCCACCTCCCCCGTGGTCACGCCCACAGCCAGTTGGGGATCACTCTGCGACGAAGGCAGAGAAAACCAAATCCCTGCTCACATGCCTTCTCACCTCACTCCCACTTTGATTTTCAGTTCAGGCCACGTTCCCGAGTGGGACACCTGTCACCAGGGTATATTGTTCAGGTGACCAGATTTGGGGGCTGAGCTCTGCCTCTTCTCACTGGGATGCTTTGACAGGCTTCTCGACCTCTCTGGGCTCCAGTTTTCTCATCTATAAATTATAGATAAATTGTTTTCTTCTACAGAAGAAATGGGGAGGAAGTAAGATAATAATGAACCCAGGTTGACAAGTGCCCGTCCACGACCTCACCCCCTCCTGGGGCCACAGTGATGCAGGAGGTGGACTCTGAGCTGTGTGGTGAGCAGCGGGCCCTTAGTTTGCGCCCTTGGAGGGAGAGAAGAGAGAGGGAGAGGGGGGCTGGGGGACACCCCGCCCCACAGAGGCCTTAGAGCGTCCTGACTGGTCAGAGGTGGCCAGGCCCTGGTCTCCCAGTGTCCACTGTCCGCAGACCTGAGCTGATAGGACTGTGGGCCAGAGAGCTCTTCTGGGGCCAGGTCAAGCTGACTGCACGCTGAACCTCCCCCGCGAGCCCCCCCCCAGGGTGCGGGAGGCACATACAGGTCCTCCGTGAGGTCCTCTGTGAGGCACCTGTTGATGAGGATTGTTTATTCCAGAAAGAGAAACGCACACAAGTGAGCAGAATTCAAGGAGAACAAATGACAGGTGAACAAAAGGACTTTTTTTGGTGTCCATTTTAGGAATTTCAAGGCCAGAGAGGTTAGGTGACTGGTCCCAGGTCACACAGCTCTCTGGTAGCAGGGCTGGATAAGAACCCTGGTTCGTCTGCCCCTCTCGCCGTCGCCTCCTGTGGGGGTGTATCAGGGGAGGCTTCCTGGAGGAAGTAACTTCCAACCTGGGTTGGAAGCAGAGCTCCGCCCTTCTTACTGTTTGGTCTTTGCCGAGTTGTTCGACCTCTCTGGACCTCGGTGTCCTCACCTAGAGTGGAGATCAGGGGCCACCGTAGAGTGGTCGGGATTTTGAAGCAGGCAGCGTCGGGGCACTGAGGCCTGACTCACTGGCTGCCCTGCCTGGAAGCTGGGGAGGGGGGCTCGGGGTCAGGAGCCATGGTGCCATCAGCACAGGGACCTGAGCCCAGCCCGGCCCCAGGCAGGGGACTGGGGGGGCGGCCTCGCCTCCGGAGCCTCTGGGCTCGGCGGGGAGGGGGTAGTGGCGGGGTCTTGCTCCACGGGGCCAGGCGCAGGGAGGCCGGGCTGGCTCTCGGCCCAGGCCTGGGCAGCGGCCCGGGGTTCTGTTCAACAGGGCCTTTGTGTGGTGGCCGCCCCTCTTCCCCAGCCTCTGCTGGTACCATCCTGTCCCCGGGCAGCTGAAGCCCAGCCCAGGAGTGACCAAGCTATGGCACAGCCCAGTGTGTTGGCCGGGCCACAGCCAGGCCACCCGAGGCTTGGAGATCCTGGGCTGGGGCCCGGCTGAGGCTGGGCGTGTGGCTTCCCCGGGGCTGAGTCCGAGGGCTGGAGGCCCAGCTTCGTGGCCGTGAGCTGGGGTCTGCAGCCTGTCCCCACTGCAGGGCTCTGCGGCAAAACCGTGTGCTCACGACTGCCCACACACATGAGCACAGACCCAGGGACCTCCCAGGCCTGCACATGAGCCCACGCACGGCCTGGCGCCTGCCTGACTCCCCGACCTTGGCACGACCTCTCCCTCCTTCACTACTCTCTGGTTCCTCTGACCGCTGGCTCTTCCTCAGCCACGTCAGACTCACTTGCACCCCAGGACCTTTGCACCACATTTCTCTGTTGAATAGTCTTCCTGAGATCTCCCCGTCCATGTCTCAGCCCCTTGGAGACGACCTCCCAGGCCACCGTAACTAGAGTCGCCCCGCCCTCTGCTCCTCTCTTCCCACCCTGCTCATTTCTGTTGTACCTCATCTACTCTCCGACGGATCCGGGCAGTGTTTGCTTATTGGTGATCTGTCTCATGGGGACAGGGACCAGACCTGTCCCAACCCCTCAGGTCCAGGCATCCAGGAGTGATGCTCAGCAAGCGTTTGTCGTTAGGATCCATAGATGGCGATTTTGAAAATGGATGACAATATAGAAAAGGACCTGGAAGAACAGCGCCCCCAGGTGCAGACCAGCCGCTATGGCCACAAATGTGTGACCATCTCAGGGCAGAAAGAGTGGCCTTGTTCATGGCCTTCAGATACACGGAGTCACAAGAGCCACTTCTCTACCGACAGATTGAAGTCACAGGCACCTGGTGCCGAGTGGAGCAAACCCTGGGTCAGAGACCTGAGCCCTCCCCATCCCTCTCCTGAGGGGAACCTGAGGCTCGTCCCTCTTACTGCCCCATCATGGTGGGGGACAAGAGCTGCGTGGCATGGCCGAGGCCCAGACTCTAAGCCCAGAATCACTCAGACGAGTCATTTCACTTATTTGGGCGAATCACTCACCCTCTTTGTGCCTCAGTTTCTTCAATCGTGACGTGGAGGTGTGTACCACCTACTTTGGGGGTTGTTATGAGGATCAAGTGAGTTAATATCAGCAGAGACTTAGCAGAGTGCCCGGCACTGAGGAAGCACTATGTTGTGTGATAAATTAAATATATAATAAGAATTTTATTCAGTGCGAGTATGTACAGGGACTCTTTTTACCTGTACTTGTTCACGATCACTTAAAGAAACCAAGGAACAGAGATGGTAAGCCGCCTGCCCAGTGTCACCCAGCTGGTAAACGCGGGGATGAATGCAGGGTCCCACAGGCGCATACAGGACTCTTTGTTTTCCTTCCTTTAATCCAAGTCACTGGTCTTGCTTCCTAAGATTCTTATTCAGGGCTGTAGAGGCACAGCGGAGGCTGCTGTTTTACGAGCCTTTTAAGGGATTTTTGAGGACCCCAGGAGAGTTGATTTCACACACTGAGCCACAGCGGCCTCCTCGTAAGATGTGGCCCTGCGTAGAGAGGAGACCTGGGAAGAGGATCTGGATGAAGTAGGAAGGGGGAGGGGGCCTCGTCACGCTAACCCAGCCTCCCTCCCTCCCGTCCTGCTGGTGGCCCTCGGTCTTATCATCCTTGGGGCCACCAAGGAACACAGTTGACCTCTGCATTGGGTGATTCTGAGTCCTGCCATTTCTGGCGTCTGGTGACTCCATGCTGCCCCGGGCTCTTCCCGGGTCCTTGGCCACTCTCTGGGCACTTTATACCTCAGTTCTCTCTCAGCAGCGTCCAGGACAGCTGTCCCCAGTTTACAGGTTCGGGAGTCAGGCACAGAGGGGCCTCGAGGCCTGGCCAGGGTGGCTCAGGCAGGAAGGACCCCGCCGAGAAACACCCTGACTCTGGAGGCTTCTCTCAACTTTTGGCCGTGCTGCCCCTGACTTGGCTCTCACTGGTTCCTGGCACCCCTGGGGACATCCTGGGGACACCCCTGGGGACATCCCTGGGGTGTGCGTTTCCTAGAAAACAGAGCTTCCAATTCCAAAGGAATGGGAAAGGGAAGGTGAAGTCCCTTTAGTGTCCCCAGCAGAACCCCAGGGAGCTGGGGGTTTTCCTCTCCCAGGAAGCTGCCAAAAGTCCCTCCTGTGAGGAGCTGCGCCCAGGACCTGGGTGGCTGCTGGGCCATTGGCAGGAGGCCCGGCTCTCAGAGGCCAAGAGGCAGGAGGGCCCTGGGCGTCATCCTGAGCCGGCGCATTGACATTCCCTGCCACCTCCCTCTCCGTCTAACTGCATGTGCTCGGCTGGTCTCCACCAGCGCTGTGGCCTATGGGAAAAGCCAGTGGCCCCATTAGCTCCTCGCAGTGTCCCCAGGCCAAGGAGGCCTGTCCTGGGCTATCGGCTAGTGCAGGTGGAGCAGAAACACCCTGATTTTCTACAGTGAAAACATTTTTTAGCCTTTATTATTCATGCATTGAAGGTAAATTGAAAGTCATGTTGTACAACCCAGTGTAGTATTTTATTTATGTAAATAAAGCAACGTGTTTTATTTACAACGTGTTCTAGAAGCCATCATGAAGTCTTAAGTTCTGAATAAACAGTGAATCTTCTATTAAACATGAAAGAAAATGGGCAAGGTTTCTTTGGCAAAACAATGTGAATTGGTAGCAGAGGATCCTGGGTTGATAGAAGGACTATGGCAGAAATGCATTTGATTTTAAATGTTAGGGCTTAATCCAACTCTGCCCTCGATCAGTTCCTAAACCTATACTTCTGTCGTTTTTGAGGAGAAAACAAGCTACAGGAGAGCCATGGAGCTTCGTTGTGATCTTATGTGGCACCACCAGGGGGCAGTGTGCAGCAGCACTGGCCCGAGCTCTCAGTCCCACGCAGGCAGCGCAGCATGGCTAGAGTGGTGGCGCAGGGGACTGTAGGGGGTTTTCTTCCCTTCCTTCCCTGGCCTGGAAGACTGTGGTCAGCTCTGGGTGCTGCTCTTAATTAAGAGATAAAGTGACAAAGTAGTGTGTCCAGAGGAAGTGGGGTGTGGGGAGCTTTGCAGAAGCATGTCAGCTCATGAATCAGATGTGGATCTCAGTCACTATTTGGGGGATGGACCGTGGGCAGGTAATCACAACACCTTTCCAGGCTCGGATTCCCCACCACCACCCTCTCCCCACAAAACAGGGACAATAAAATCCACCGTACAGGATGGCTGGGACGAGTCAGCAGGTAACGTAGCAGGTGCTGGCCCCAGAAAGCCTCCGTCATGACAATTCTTATGACAGGAAACAGTAGTACAATGCTAATAATGTTAGTATTTACATTATCATTGTAACAGGCATCCTTATTATGGATCATAAATATCTTTATTCTTAATAATCATTGATTGTGTTGCTTTTGACATATGTTCATTTGTTCCATATTTGTGATATTTAGTATATCTTATATATAATACTTCGGTACATATCACCATATTATTATATAATGATTACAACAATAATGAATATTTCGCATAAGCAATTGTTGAGATTTTGTTAATTGATCACCATCGTTGGAGGAGTGAGACTCGTGGGGAAGGGTCTGATCTTCTCCCTCCCGCTCAAGTTGGCGCCTCGGGGTGCTAGAGCCTATGGAGATAGAATTTCTGATTCTAACCAAATGGGTCATGGGGACCCTGGGTTCCAGCCCCTGGCTTGTAGGGTGTGAAGTCTGGGAGGCCGAGCAGCTGGCTCTGATGGTGCCCTTGGCCGTGCCCCCGCCTCTCTGCCCCGAGTCTCCCGTCTGTGCAGGGGCAGCGCTGTCCCGGCGGCAACGCCCCGACCCCCTGGGCAGCCGGGCGGGCTGGTGTGAAGGCTGTGCCCACCCGCAGGAGTCGGGGCTGTCGGCGTGGATCGGGGGGCAGCTGCACCCGCTGCAGAACGTGCCCCCGGTGCTGGCCGTGCTGCTCGTCACCGTGGTCATCGCCTTCTTCACCGAGTTCGCCAGCAACACGGCCACCATCGTCATCTTCCTGCCCATCCTGGCGGAGCTGGTGAGGGTCCCTCGGGCCGAGGGGGGGGCATGCCTTCCCGGGGCAGGGAAACCCCTCCCTGCGACAGAGCCCTCCTAGGAACCCTGGTGTCACTTCTGTCTTCCAAAATGCGTGGAAGTGTCAGAACCACAGTGTCATTTAAAAGATAGGGTTTTTTTTTCCTTCAAGAAATGCATAAATATGAGTTAATATGTTCAAAGTGAAAAACAAACAAACAAACAAGAAATTTCCCCTCGTTGGGGAAAATGAACCCGCGGTGACATGGAGAGTTTTCTGAGAAGATATAAATTTCCAAAGTTGGATGATGTGGAAAATCTGAGATTCTAATAACAGGCAAAGCTGTAGCCCCTCTCAAAAGCAAGCCTTTTGCACTGTTGAGAACTTGGGCCAGAGAATTCTCTGGGGGTAGGTGGGGCTGTCCTGTGGGCTGTGGGGGTGTTGAGCATCATCCCTAGCTTTGACCCTGGGGGGACTCATCACACTGATTGAGAACCTCTGCTCTAAAATCACCAGCCCTGGGGGGTCTCATCAGGGACCGGCTGGAGCGATTTATCCAGAATCTACCTTTGCTGGTGAGAGGGGGCAAGTCTTCAAGGAACAGAGAGTTCCCACCTCACCCAGCTGGTCCCCAGCACAGAAAGAGAGAGGGCCTGCAAGCCATCCAGGAGGTCAGCAGGACCTGATGCCAAATCCAGACAGAGAGGAGAGGGGGAGAGAGAAGGGAAAAGAGAGAGAATCCAATCTCATGTGAACAAAGATGCAAATACTGAAGCGAAGTGAGTCCAGGATCATATGCAAAGAACAAGAATAATCACGATCAGGTAGATGGTATTCTAAGAATCTGTACCAGGGTTAGCCTCAGGAAACCATCCGTGATGTTTTACACTTAAACAGATTAAAGAAGACCAAGCCATACAACTGTTTCAATATGATCCCAAACTGACCAAAGCAATGTTGCGATCATAAATGGTGTCTATGCCTGGAGTGCCAGTGGTGGCACACAAGCCCTCTTGCCTGCTCTGTCTGGTTTGGGTTTTAGTTTGCTTATTTTATGTATCAATTTGCAGAGAAGTCACACTGAATCAGCACAGAGCTATAATGTATGCTTTTTCAACCACTGGGGAATATTCCATTCTAAATGGTTAGTTGCTGATGAGTTTAAGCAATCTTGGGCTCATGATCATACGGGTGACTCCAGGCTGCTATTACCCAACAAGGCTGCCTTGATCTTGCTGGGTCTGTGCATCCTTGATTACTTTTAGAAAAAAGGCCTACAGCTGCGATTCTTGGATCAAAGAGCATGTGCATTTAAAAGGTTAGGTTTGAGCAAATTGCTCTTCAAAGCGACTCCCAGCTTACCCTCCCACCAGCAGTGTGGGGTGGTACCCCTCACACCCTCAAGTGAAGTCCGATTCAGTCAGACCCTTTCCCAGGATCTCAGGGACCTGGCAAGAGGGGTGCTGTGGGGTGGGTGGGGGAGGGGAGGGAGCCTAGAGCCTGCTCTTGCTGGAAAGCTTCTGCAGGACACATTCTCTTCTCATCGAATCCACAGAGGGCGGTGTCAGAGCTTTCCCAGGAATTTTCTATGCTTCTGGTTGCAGAAACTCCTTAGAGGGGCCCCAGTGTCCTATCTTAAGTAAAGTGGCAGAGATTGACCAACATGAATTGCTGGTGAATATGTCATGTAGCAGAGGTGACGCACTGGTGACGGCTGCCTGAGGTCAACCCACAGACAGCTTGCTCCACAAGGCTTAGAATGTGGGAATGCTTGCAAGTGATGCCAGCCTGAGCTCTCCTTGTTACTGAAATGCAGCCAGCCCCAACACAGGTGCCCAGAGGGGAGGACCAGGTATGGAGCCGTTATGTCAGTGCCCTGGTTCTCAGTCCCTGTGTGGTCCCTGGAAGCGGCAGCAGCAGCATCACTGGAGAAACTGTGAGAAACGCAGTCGTGGGTTCTGCTCAGACCTGTTGGATCAGCCCCTCTGGGGAGGCAGAGCAGCCATCAAGCCCCCCGGGTAGTTCCGATGCTCACTCACATGAGAAGGTCCAGGCTAAATCGCCCCAGCTGCTCCCTAATGAAACAGCCACGTGGCCCTGCGATGTCACTGACTTTGGGAACCTCTCTCCATCTTGTCTTGGTCTGCTGGCCCCTTCCTGCCTGTGTCTGTCTGTACTTCTGGCTGCATGTCTCTGTCTCTCTGTGTCCCTGTTCTCTGTCACTCTGCCAATCTCTGTGCCTCCATGTCCTTCTCTTTCCAACTGTCTCTATCACTCATGTGGTTGCTCGGTGTCTGTCTGTGTCTTGGTCCCCTCCTGGCCCAGGCCATCCGCCTGAGAGTGCACCCGCTGTACCTGATGATCCCTGGCACGGTCGGCTGCTCTTACGCCTTCATGCTCCCCGTCTCCACGCCCCCCAACTCAATCGCCTTCGCCTCCGGACACCTGCTGGTCAAAGACATGGTGAGTCTGGGCATTCCTAGCCACAGCCTGGGAAGCAGGAGGAGGGGCACCAGGCAATGGGCAAAGCATCCAGGCTGGACCCCATGCCCTCCACCTGCCCCAGTCTCTGAACAGCTGTTCTGAATGAGGCTGGGGACAGGTTTCAGCAAACACTCTGGGCTAGGCTCACGCTTAGACCATTCCAGCAAACACGCCTAGTGACTGCTTCCCACAGTTCGCTTCAGGGACAAGGGACCTGCCCCCTCTCTGGGCACTGTTGTTTTCTTGGTTGTTTGACCAACAGCTCCGTGCCCAGAATCTTTAGGAGAGGGGGCAGCAGACACGCTCTGGGACTTAGGGGGGTGGCTTCAGTGCCCAGGAGTGAGACAAAGGAAGCAGAAGCCTGTGGGTGGCTGGGGAGCTCAGCATCTGAGCAGGGCTTCCTGTCCCCTCTCCCCAGCTCCGGCCCAGACCCTCCCTCCCTCCCTCCCTCCCGCCTGCCGCTCTCCTCCAGCAGCTCCTCCCTCCCCACTGGCTGCCTGGAGCATTTGTTCAGTGTCCTGAGCTGACACAGCCAAGAAGGGTGATCAGCGTCAGCAGGCAGGAGACCACAGCAGGATAACTGGAGAGACAGGGACCAAGGGTGAGAAGAAGAAAGAGCAGACAGAGGAAGGGCTGGTGCATTCTGTGCTCTGACCACTGGGGGCAGCAGCGTGGCGAGGCCGGGAGACAGGTGGCAGAGTTTTTAGAACGTGAAATGTGAATATTGCTAAGCTCTAGAAAATGGACAGAACCCGGCATGGGGGATGGAAGAGGTGACTTTGATGGGATGGGAGGGATGGGATGCCTCTCAAGCAGGTGACAGTAGCTGAGACCTGATCTTGAGAGGCAGTCAGTCTTCCACAAAAAAGGGAGAAGAGCTCTCCAAGTAGAGGGTACCGCAAACACCTGGGCGTGGGGCAGAGCTCCGCGTGCTCCAGAAGCACCCAGAAGGCTGCTGTGCCTGCAGCGGCGGAGAGCGATGGGCAGAGTGCAGGCACAGGCCTGGGTCGCCGCTCGAGCTGCAGGGGAGGCTCTGTGGGGCTCTAGGCAGGACAGTGATGTCTTTATAGGTGACTCTGCACTGAGTGGAGTGAATGTTAGGGCAGGAGGGATGTGTGGAGCAGAGAGGAAACAGTGGGGGCAGACGCACAAGCTACAGGGCTCCAGAGAGCAAAGAGGCAGCCAGAGGAGCAGAGAGACCCGGGGACGGGTGAGTGACCACCACAGACCGCCCACTCGCCTGCAGCTGCCCAAGGGGACATCTTTGTCCCCATGGGATGCAAGCCTGGGTAACACTAAGGTGAAGCAAGCAGAAAACCAGATGGGAAAGCAGGCGTTTTCAACCCAAGGGGACCCAGTGGCCTGGAGATTCCAGGGGGAAGCGCACAGGCAGGTCCTCTTCAGCTACTCCAAGAGGCGGACTCTCCAGGGGGAAAATGCGTCTCCATAGACAAGTACAGCCTCCCCTGGACCTGCAGAGTGTGCACGCCCGTGTGTGTGTGTGTGTGTGTGTGTGTGTGTGTGTGTGTGTGCGCTCATGTGTGTCTGTGGGGGAGGGGCATCACGATCAAACGCGGTTGCTCTCCAGTGGCGGGACCTCGGCATGCCGACCTCCCTGGCTCTGGGGGGGTGACTTCCTGTCTGGGATCTAGCTTTCCTCACCTGTATGCGGGTCTGTGCTGACCCCTCCCTCAGCCTGGGCTCCATTTCAGGTCCGGACAGGTCTCCTGATGAACGTGATGGGCGTCCTGCTGCTCAACGTTGCCATGAATACCTGGGCCCAGAGCATCTTCCAGCTGGGCACCTTCCCGGACTGGGCCAACAGCCACTCAACCAACATCACAGAACCACTCACCTTGACCAACGACACGTTTCGGACCCTCTGAGCCTTCCTGGGGGTTTCCCTGTGGGCTGGGCCCTCCCAGAGGACTGTCACTATAACTTGCTGCTAGGACCCTGCAGGATGATCCAGCAGTTCTTTGTTGTCATCCAGTATGCAGCAGAGCAAGGGTAACCTCTAGTGGTCCACTTGGGCCCACAGGTTCCTCTCTCATGTGGTTCAAGGCCCCGAGACCTCCCAGGTCTGCGCCTGAGGATAAGCTCTGGGAGCATTCTGAGGCGGGATGCAGAGAGCCCACTTTAGCCACCTAACAAATCTAGAATGGGGTTTGTCCTGTACGCTGGGGTGAGAGGCCCCCATCCCCTGGAGCGCAGCCAGCCTCCTCCCCAGTGGGCTGCTGGGGGCCTCTCTGGAGAGACCATCTCATCTCCAAGGACGCGGCTCCCAGAGAGGCTTTGGGGCTGCGCAGTTCTAGGCCCGATGCTTCCTGACTGGGGGTTCTGCCCGCTGGGGCCTGATCTGGGACCACTGTGTGGCTGCCACCCCTGGAACGGAGGGGCCTGGGCAGGGTCCCCTTGCTGCTTCTCCCAGCACACCCGGGTCTGGGGAGCCCAGCCGCCACGGCTCCCAGGAGCTCCGCTTCTCCTCCTGGAATCCTTCAGTTGGGCCATAATCTGGGGTCGGGCAAGCAGGGGCCCTGCCCTCTCACAGGTGACCATGGCCCCGCCAGCCAAGACCCTCCTGCATGTGGCCCCGCGGGCCTCTGTGGCAGGGGGTCATCACCCATTTCTTGTCCCAGGAACTGGTTGTCATCTCCCCTCCCTCCCCGCCCCTCGCCCCTAGCCCCTCCCGGGTGGTGAGTGTGTTTATTCAGCAAAGATCGCATCTGGGTGGGGGAGAAAGTCTAAGGAATAATCAGGGCCTCGTGGGTGGCCTGGGGGTGGTCTCAGGCAGGCACCTGGGGAAAGGGACCTTCCAGAGCAGGTGGCGGGGCGGGCAGGCCAAGGAGGGCCAGGAGGGCGGTGCATCAGCAGCAGCAGAGGCTGGGACCTCCCGCTTCCCCTTCCTGCTCCCTGAGCAGGCTCCCTGCAGCGCCCGGGGACACAGGCTCGCGAATACAGCTCAGTGCTTCAGAGGTGTTTCCCCGAGGGCAGGGCGGAGGCCCCTCGGAGCTGCAGACTGGGTTCCACTTCCTTCCTGGGAGCAGTCAGTGTGAACTACAGCTTCAGCCCACTGGGGTTGGGTGGCCCTGATCCCTAACGTGGTAAAGTGAGAGGCTCATGCACAGAGAAACCCATGGACTTGTCACCAGAGGAATCATGACTCAAATACTTCTGATCAAAAATGCTACAAAATAAAGAATGTTAATCAACACTGGCTCTGGAGATCCTTTGCCTCTGTGAACATGAGAGAGCCACTAACCCCCAAATTCCTGGACTTCATGGACGTCTGTGGCTCCACTTGCTTCCTCTCCCCTCCTCTACTCCAAACACTCAAACTCTCCTACCTCAGGGCCTTTGCACATGCTGTCCCCCTACCTAGAACACTCTGTACCCAAATATATGCTTGGCTCCTGGCCTCACTTTATCCGAGTCCTAGGTCACCCTTGTTACTGTCCACCTTCTTACGCTGCCCTAATCATCCTCTTAGTTCTCAGGATGCCAAGTCATCGCCTTCTTTCCTTCCAGCACATACACTTAACAAAAATACAAATTTTATTTGGTTCGCTGCCACAGCTCTGGCACACAGGCCAACCTCTGCCACATGCCACGTGTTCAGCAAATATTCAACACGTGGACCTACACCAGAGTCAGGAGACAGTTAACTTGGCCTCTCTTGTGGGGTCTCGATCTGGTTCACTTCTTCCCCCATTTGTTCACCCAACAAATGTCTAGTTAGAAGCTGTGATGTGCTGGTTCACTGTCCCCACCCACATGGAACTTCCATTCTAGCAGGAGGGACAGGCAACAGGAAGATAAATAAATAGAAGAAATGACTCTGAGTCATGATTCGGGTGAAGAAGAAAATGAGACTCCCCCGTGGGTACAGTGATCAGAGGCCGCGCTCAGGACTTCCATGAGGAGGCAGCAGGGGGCTGGAACAGGTGGGCAGGAGTCCACCAGAGGCAGGGAAGCCTGCCAGGCAGGGACGGCCTCCACCCAGCGGGGCCCTGAGTTTCAGAGTCCAGCTTCTGCCCATTCTGGCTGGTGACAACCCTCTCTGCAGCTCCCCATAGGAAGCAGCTCCTTCCTGGCCCTCGGGGGACAGCCCTCAGTGGGTGTTGCTGGCCCTGATGCTGAAGGGCTTCGCTGTTCTCAGCACGAGAGAGGACCTGGGACAGAGGACCTGGGGCAGAGGACCAGGGGCAGAGGACCTGGGGCAGAGGACCTGGGGCAGAGGACCAGGGGCAGAGGACCTGGGGCAGAGGACCTGGGGGACAGAGGACGTGGGGGACAGAGGACCTGGAGCAAAGGACCAGGGGCAGAGGACCTGGGGCAGAGGACCAGGGGCAGAGGACCTGGGGCAGAGGACGTGGGGCAGAGGACCTGGGGGACAGAGGACGTGGGACAGAGGACATGGGGCAGAGGACGTGGGGGGCAGAGGACCTGGGGGACAGAGGACCTGGAGCAAAGGACCAGGGGCAGAGGACCTGGGGCAGAGGACCTGGGGGACAGAGGACCTGGGGCAGAGGACCTGGGGCAGAGGACCTGGGGGACAGAGGACCTGGGGGGCAGAGGACCTGGGGCAGAGGACATGGGGCAGAGGACGTGGGGCAGTGGACCTGGGGGACAGAGGACGTGGGGCAGTGGACCTGGGGGGCAGAGGACGTGGGGCAGAGGACCTGGGGCAGAGGACCTGGGGGACAGAGGATGTGGGACAGAGGACATGGGGCAGAGGACGTGGGACAGAGGACCTGGGGGGCAGAGGACCTGGGGCAGAGGACATGGGGCAGAGGACCTGGGGGGCAGAGGACGTGGGGCAGAGGACCTGGGGGACAGAGGACCTGGGGGACAGAGGACGTGGGGACAGAGGACCTGGGGCAGAGGACCTGGGGCAGAGGACCTGGGGGACAGAGGAGGTGGGGCAGAGGACCTGGGGGACAGAGGACCTGGGGCAGAGGACCTGGGGGACAGAGGACCTGGGGGACAGAGGACGTGGGACAGAGGACCTGGGGCAGAGGACCAGGGGCAGAGGACCTGGGGCAGAGGACCTGGGGCAGAGGACCTGGGGGACAGAGGACGTGGGGCAGAGGACCTGGGGGACAGAGGACCTGGGGGACAGAGGACGTGGGGACAGAGGACCTGGGGCAGAGGACCTGGGGGACAGAGGACGTGGGGCAGAGGACCTGGGGGACAGAGGACCTGGGGGACAGAGGACGTGGGGGACAGAGGACCTGGGGCAGAGGACCTGGGGCAGAGGACCTGGGGGACAGAGGACGTGGGGCAGAGGACCTGGGGGACAGAGGACCTGGGGGACAGAGGACGTGGGGACAGAGGACCTGGGGCAGAGGACCTGGGGGACAGAGGACGTGGGGACAGAGGACGTGGGGACAGAGGACCTGGGGCAGAGGACCTGGGGCAGAGGACGTGGGGGACAGAGGACCTGGGGGCAGAGGACCTGGGGGACAGAGGACGTGGGACAGAGGACCTGGGGGGCAGAGGACCTGGGGCAGAGGACCTGGGGGGCAGAGGACCTGGGGGGCAGAGGACGTGGGGCAGAGGACGTGGGGCAGAAGACCTGGGGGGCAGAGGACGTGGGGCAGAGGACCTGGGGGACAGAGGACGTGGGGACAGAGGACCTGGGGCAGAGGACCTGGGGCAGAGGACCTGGGGGACAGAGGACGTGGGGCAGAGGACCTGGGGGACAGAGGACGTGGGGCAGAGGACCTGGGCCAGAGGACCAGGGGCAGAGGACCTGGGGCAGAGGACCTGGGGGACAGAGGACGTGGGGCAGAGGACATGGGGCAGAGGACGTGGGGGACAGAGGACCTGGGGGACAGAGGACCTGGAGCAAAGGACCAGGGGCAGAGGACCTGGGGCAGAGGACCTGGGGGACAGAGGACCTGGGGGACAGAGGACCTGGGGGACAGAGGACCTGGGGCAGAGGACCTGGGGGACAGAGGACGTGGGACAGAGGACATGGGGCAGAGGACGTGGGGCAGAGGACCTGGGGGGCAGAGGATGTGGGGCAGAGGACCTGGGGCAGAGGACCTGGGGGACAGAGGACGTGGGACAGAGGACGTGGGACAGAGGACGTGGGGCAGAGGACCTGGGGGGCAGAGGACCTGGGGGACAGAGGACCTGGGGGACAGAGGACCTGGGGCAGAGGACCTGGGGCAGAGGACCTGGGGGACAGAGGATGTGGGGCAGAGGACGTGGGGGACAGAGGACCTGGGGCAGAGGACCTGGGGCAGAGGACCTGGGGGACAGAGGACGTGGGGCAGAGGACCTGGGGGACAGAGGACATGGGGCAGAGGACCTGGGGCAGAGGACATGGGGCAGAGGACCTGGGGCAGAGGACCTGGAGCAGAGGACCTGGGGGACAGAGGACGTGGGACAGAGGATGTGGGGACAGAGGACGTGGGACAGAGGACCTGGGACAGAGGACCTGGGGCAGAGGACCTGGGGGACAGAGGACCTGGGGGACAGAGGACCTGGTGGACAGAGGACGTGGGACAGAGGATCTGGGGCAGAGGACCTGGGGCAGAGGACATGGGGGACAGAGGACATGGGGGACAGAGGACCTGGGGGACAGAGGACGTGGGACAGAGGATCTGGGGCAGAGGACTTGGGGCAGAGGACATGGGGGACAGAGGACCTGGGGGACAGAGGACGTGGGACAGAGGATCTGGGGCAGAGGACCTGGGACAGAGGACATGGGGGACAGAGGACCTGGGGGACAGAGGACGTGGGACAGAGGACCTGGGGCAGAGGACCTGGGGGGCAGAGGACCTGGGGGGCAGAGGACGTGGGGCAGAGTACCTGGGGCAGAGGACCTGGGGGACAGAGGACGTGGGACAGAGGACATGGGGCAGAGGACGTGGGACAGAGGACCTGGGGGGCAGAGGACCTGGGGCAGAAGACCTGGGGCAGAGGACCTGGGGGACAGAGGACGTGGGGCAGAGGACCTGGGGCAGAGGACCTGGGGGGGCAGAGGACCTGGGGGACAGAGGACCTGGGGGACAGAGGACCTGGGGCAGAGGACCTGGGGCAGAGGAGGTGGGGCAGAGGACCTGGGGCAGAGGACGTGGGGACAGAGGACGTGGGGCAGAGGACAGGGCTCTATTGCAGAGGCTCCATGGCGAGGTGGGAGGGGTGGTGCTGAGTCCCTGGAAAGGTAGCAGGGTTGGTGTGAACCACACAAGGAGCCATGGCCCAGGAAGAACAAACCACCTGTCCTGATAGCTTGTCGCCCTAATGAGCCCCCGGACAATGGCCTCGAGCTGATCTATTGGCTCCTTTTTCTCCTTGGACAGAGTCCTCAGGGATGGCTGCTTCTGCCCTTTGTGACGTGGCTGGAGGTAAGGAACTAGCAGCTGGCATGTCGTGATGGCCACTGAGGCTCCAGAGTCCCTCTTGGGGTGGCTTCTCCAAGATCTGAACAACAGTGTACCTCAAGGACAAAAGCTAAAGTGCAAGACATTGACTCTGCCCAGAATCAGCGGGTTTCCAGGGGCTGGTTGGCGGCTGTTTGTGGACCCTCCTACACAGCCCCCTGGAGGAAATAAGCAAGAATATGAGATGCAACTTGGAAAAGGGATATTTCTAGATGGCCACAGGTTATGAAGAGTGGCCAGACGCACTTGTTTGTAATCAGGGAGATGCAAATTAAGAGAAGATAGAAACAAACGTCAATAGGATGGGAGGAGCCAGGCAGTGGACACTAAGTGGTGGTGGCCGTGAGGAAACCAGGCCTCTGCTCTGCAGGCCAGACGGCGGCCCGGGAGCCCGCCAGAGACTCGGCATGGCCAGGAGGGTCATTATCCTTGCTCCCTGGACCCAGTCGTCCTACTCCTGGGTTTATAGCCCAGCCAGCTACCCCACGGGTCCCTAAAGAGACAATGTCAGAAGGCCACTCTTCTTGAGGTTCCAGGGACCTGGAGGCTACCTCGGCAGCCGACATTGGTGAAGCATCACACCCAAAGGGCTTCGCTACCCGGCCGCGCCTCGGACGCATGCACACTCCAATATGGGTGCCAACAGATGCAGAGTCAAGAGGGCAGAGGAATGGGAGCCGCCACCCACGGGGAAAGCCAAAGGTGACATGAAAGTCACTGGACATTGTCCAGGGGGCTGTCCAGGGGGCCATGCCGACTCCACCCCAGCATGCTGCGAGGGCTTGAGGGGGTCTCTAGTTACTTTGGACTTCAGTTCCTAATCTGAGAAACGGGAGTGCAGGGCAGGGCTCAACAGGAAACAGGAAACAAGCTGGCTGGTTGGAGGAAAGTTCAAACCCATCATCTGCAGCCAGGGACAGAGGGCGGGCGGCTGCAAGGGAGGGCAGGAGGCTGGGTGCAGCAGCACCTCCCAGCCCAGGCCTCCCAGGAGACATCCGCCTGGGCAGGGGCTGGTCCAGGGACACAGGGAGCCCCAGGTGACGCTGCAGGCCCTCATGGATGGGTTCCCAGAGCCCCGCGGTGCCTACGCGGTGGGTAATATCGAACCCCACATATACGCCTCCTCTCCTCCTCCATGGCTAGGATACAGTCATAGCCCCAGGAAGAGGTGGACACTGATGACGAAGATGAAAGTCATTTAAAACTGGTGAGTTGTTTGTTTCTGAGATTTTCCTCTGAATTTTCGGGGACGGTGATTCCTGATGGATGAGGAAACCCAGGGAGCAAAGCTGTGGGCAAGAAGGGAAGAGCGAGGGAACGTTAGCCCTTGGTTCACAACTGCGGGCCTCGAGAGTCCCACGTCCAGTAGTGAGGCTGGGACTGAAGGCAGGAGCCGCAGGTGGCTCTGAGGCCGCCTGCTGCAGAGTCCCCGACTCCCAGGTCACCTTCGTTCCGTCAGGCTCCCACTGATGGGCAGGACCCCCCATCCTGGAAGGCAAGCTGCTTTACTCAGAGTCCGTTTATTTTAAGCGTTAATCTCATCAAAAGCATTCTCATGGAAACATCTAGAATAACCTGGGACCAAATATCTGGAACCACAAAAGGCAGAATGTGACGAGTCTTCAGTGCGGCCTACCCAAGCCCACCTCCGGGGCCAGGGGACCAGGGGACAGGAGCCGGAAGCAAGTCCAGAGGCAGACCCCACACACGGTGACAGGCTTTAGTCACCACCAGAGGTTGCCCCCTGGTGCCCCCCTCCGCCCCCCCCCCCCCCCCCCGCCTGGGTCAGACTCTCTGCCCCCCCCCTCCCCGGTGAGTTTTCAGCTGTTAATGGGCTGCTTCCCCCCCTCCCCTGCTATTTTTTTCTTTCTTCCTCTTTCTCTTTCTCTTCCCTCCCTCCCTTCCTTCTCTCTCTCTCTCTCTTTCGGTCTCTCTCCCTCCCTCCTCCCTCCCTCCCTTTCTCCTTCCTTCTTTCCCAGGGATTGAACCCAGGGCCACTTAACCACTAGCCACATCCCAGCCCTTTTTATTTTTTATTTTGAGATGGTGCCTCACTAAGTTGCTGAGGCTGGCTTTGAACTCGTGATCCTCCTGCCTCAGCCTCCTGAGCCGCTGGGATTACAGGGCTGCACCCAGCTGGGTTGCTCATCTTTAAAGTTCAGATTTCACTTAAAAATCTGGATTCCCACTTCTCTTGGGAAAGAAAACACCACAGGATCTAGCAATGTGGGGGGCACAGCCTGTAAGGGTGCGTCCCTGTCAAGGGGGCCGTGGGTCCTCAGCTCTGGCCACCTGCTGCAAAGGCAGGAGCCCTGACCCAGATGCTCTCCCCTCTCTGAGCTAGCAGTGTGGGGCCCTCGTGCCACCTGGCGACAGTGGCTGGGAGCCAGGACGGTCACCTACCCCAGTCCCGAGCTGCGTGTCCTTTCACCCTGGCTCCCTTCTTCCCCCTCAGCCACCTTCCTGGCCTGGGAGGGCGCTGGAACCCAGGATCCTAGATCACACCATCGGGAGGGTCCATCTTGGCCTCAGTGTCCCCTGTCTCTGATGAGCGGGCAGCTGGCTCCTGCCCGGCCCAACACAGAGGCCACTTGCTAAGTGAGGGCCTGAGCCCTCACCATGTGGCTGGTCTGAATCAAGGTGTGTCACAGAACAAAACGCCGAGCAGATTCTAAAAGCATGAGAAATACAAAAGGGAACTGTCCTAGGAGCAATATTTTCTATGTTTCACATATGAAAGGATAATATTTGACAGGATAGTGGACATTTGAAAGGATAGTATTTTGGGTATACTAGACTGAATAAAATAGCTTCACTGAAATTAATTCCATTTTTTATGTGGTTATTTGAAAATCACATCGTGTGACTCATTTCCGGGGCTCCCGTTCCGTTTCTGTCAGGTGGTCCCACCACCTCGCTGCACTCCTGACCATCTGGATGGCGGCCTCATTCTACACCCACGAGCTAAAAAACCCAGTGTCACCAGGAGTTTACAGACCTCTGCTTGTGATTCTAGACCAAGCCCCCGGGAGCCGGGGCACCCAGTTCCCCTCTGTCTCATGCCTCTGAATCCTTCACCCAGAAATTCCCCTCGACAAGGCTGCTCTGTTTTGATGATTCAAAGCCCCTTCCGGATGTGGTGGGCCTTGAGGTCAGGCCAGCCTTAGATGGGCAGGGGTGACTGCCCACAAATGTCAAAAAAAGCCAAAAATACCTTCTGCTCTTTCCTTTCCCAAGTCCCCAGTCCCCAAATCCATAGACCTTCTGGAAACAACTGAGTGGTTCTTAACCACTCAGCTCTCTGGTGGTTCTGTGGAACTCGGGCCAGCGCTAGTGGGTTCCCTTCTGACCAGCACAGTGCCTTGACTCCCTGTGTGAAGGGACCCAGTGAGGGTGGCCTAGGGGGTATCACAGAGGCCTGCATGAGCAAGTCTGAGCAGCCCGGAGCTCACTCAGGCAGAGCTACCAGTCCAGGTGGGAGGGAGCAGGGCATGAGCATTTATCTACTGCTTACTGGATACTCTACACATTATCTCCCTGGGTCCTCAAACAATCCTAAGAAGTAGGTAATAGATTCTCCTTGCTATAACAGAGGACACACAAGTTCAGAAAGGGACTCTGTCTTGCCCAAGGCCACATAGCACAGTAACTGGCACAGCTGGCATTTGAGTTCCTGTCTGCTGGGCATAGCCCAGGACCCCTGCAGTTCATGGAGCGCTCCCTGTTCCCTGCAGCTGGACAGCTGGACAGCAGGCCTGACTGCTGCCCCCTGCAGAGGTTGCAAGTTGGTGACCCTTGTGCTGCCTTTGGCCCTGGCACCTGCTGATGGATCAGCACCATCCATGCCTCATTTTTGTGGGGCTTTAACATTTGGCTGGGGCCGTGGAGCAGCTGCCTTTCCCAAAGGAGCCCACACGGTCACAGTTCTCCCTTCCATGGGACCTGCTTTGTGTGTGAGCTTCCCTCCCAGCCCTGAGGCACATGGCGGCTGCCTTGGAGATTTTTGTGCCTGCTTCTTGCGGATGTGGAGGCTCCAGGCTTCCAGGGACGCATGGCCCAGGAGAGTTTAGCCACACTCAGCTATGAGACTATGAGAGGTCACGTCCCTTATTGGGAGGCAGGACACTCCTCTTTAGATCT
This sequence comes from Spermophilus citellus, assembly GCF_964194105.1. NCBI lineage: Eukaryota > Metazoa > Chordata > Mammalia > Rodentia > Sciuridae > Spermophilus > Spermophilus citellus. The sequence goes on along the minus strand of NC_138185.1, from coordinate 5,155,813 downwards.
AAGCAAGTGGCCCAGGGAACGTGCCTTTTAAGGGCAAACGACAGGCAGCCTGGGATGCCATCTAGCTGAGTCCATCCCGACATGGTGGGGTGCAGAGATGCTGGGGGAGATGTCTCTACTCCCGGTGGGACTGGCTTTCAGAACAGCCTGGAAGTGACAGCAGCATGAGGTACATGCGGGTGATCGACATTTATTGAGTGCCTTCTGTTTGTAATGCCGGGTATACAGCAAGGTGATCACAGGTCTGAATTATTCCCTCCAAGGCAGTAGGACAGTGGACAGGAGCAGTGACCAGTCACAGACCTCTGTGACCATCAGGGATCCCACTGTCTCCAGTGGATTCCCCCCCCCAGAAGAGTTAGGGACCAGGGTCCCTTGGGGCAATAACAAGGGACCCAAGGGACAGGGGAGAAAGGGGAAGCGGAGCTGACTTCTTTGTCTCGCACTACTGTGAATGAGCTGGTTTCTCTGAACCTCGGTTTCCTCCTCTGTAAAATGGGGCAAAGCCTACCTCCCTGCTAGTGGGATTGCAGATATTTCTTGGGAAACTTCTTGCTCTCCTCCCACACTTCCCACTGGCCCTCTCTATGGGAAAGGGTGAGGCAGCTCACCCAACCCCCAGGAGGTGGGCCCAGGCAGGCGGGACAGGCAGCCAGGAGGGCTTAAAGGGTAGAAAAGCAGAAGCACAGGGTTCCCCCCATGGCCACTCCACCTGCCACCACTGCCAGACACTGACTGCCATTCAGGGACCATGAGGGGCCTCTGTGGAGCTGCTGAGCACCTCGTCAGGACTGGGTAGGTCTGGGGACTTTGGACAGTGAGGGCCACAGGTGAGAAAAGGTCAGCAATCTGTTGTGAGGAGTATAAGCCCTCAAGGTCTTCCATGCCCTGGCTGCGAGACCTTGGGTCCACCCTCCCCCTCTCTGAGCCTCAGTTTCCCCATCTGTGAAGTGGGAATGATAATGGTGTCTATGAAACTGTTGTGAGCGTTGAGTAAGGAAATGTACACATAGGGATTGGCTCAAGGGAGCACTCGATGAATGTCACCAGGTGTCCTTGTCATTTGTAATTCCCAGCATGGAACTTGGCTCCCAGGGCGACCTCGTACTGGTTTTTGTGATTATATGATTAGCTGGTATTTCATCAGCTGCCCTGTTCCAAACACTAGTAAGACGGTAGAAGGGGCATTTAGTCCCCCCTCCAAATGCCTTCAAGAGCCAGATGGGATTGTGCTGGGCAGGGCCCCTCAGTCCTGTACCTTGAAGGGTGGGGCACAGCCTGTAAAGGTGCCTCCCTGTCAAAGGGGGCCCGTGGATCCTCAGCTCTGTCCACCTGCTGCAAAGGCAGGAGCCCTGACCCAGATACTCTCATTTCTCAAGAGAAGCTAGAAATCCCAATTTCATTGTGAAACTTCCTGTATCCAGATGACGGCAGTTCTCACACACCCACGGTGTGGACCAAAACAAAGCAAATTTGCACACTGGATTCAGCCCTTGGGACCCCAGGATGTGGTCTCTGGTCCAGTGCCCCAGGCCTCATGCACCACGGCGTGTTCAAGTCCCCCAACCCTGTTTCCTAAGGGAGCAGTAGAGTGCAGGAATTCTCATGCTCTGCTCCTTCTGTTCGGGACACCCAGCCTCCTTTCCCCACGTAAGAAATGACACTTGTTCTCCCAGCCCTAGCTTAAATATCACCTCTTCCAGGAAGCCCTCCTGACTCTCCCAGGTAAACATGACCCTCCACCTTCTCCACCCCAGTGCAGACCCAGGCTGACCATTCCTGAGAGACCTTTTATGGTGGACTTACGCTCTAATGTCCTGTTCATATCTCCCCAATTTAACTGTGAACTTGTCCTGTGTGTGGCCCATGACCTAATTCACCTCGGTGCCCAACACAGGGACAATTATGCCTTTTCTTTACCTTCAAGCATTCATTACCTCCTCCAGCATCCTGCCCACACTGCTGGCCTTGATTCCTGCTGATCTGAGCAAACAGGAGCCATCCTGCCATGCTCCATGAAGATTTATGAGTACCATATCTTTATGAATACTTATCAGGCACCATTCCAGGCCCTCGGAATGTATCAGTGACCCAAAGATACAAAGCCCTTGACCCGCTAATGATAGATAATAGCTCAGGTGGTGCTCATGATGTGACCAGAATGACCCTAGGAGGCACATTCTACAGATGAGAAAACTGAGGCACAGGGGGTTAAGGAACAAGGCCACACAGCTGTGAGCGGTGGAGCAGGGGTCTGAATTGGAACAGACCAGAGGCGATGCCCTCCATCCTTGCGCTGCGTGTTTCAGGGGTGCACACCTTGTCCATTTCCATCATTACCCGTTTCCTGCTAATGGCGCACCTTCCTTGCCCCTAGATGATAAAGGCCAGGGCCACAGGACGATGAGCTCAGGGAAACAGCTTCTGTCTCCGTCCCTGCCCCTCCCACTCCTTGATCCTTCTCTCTTTGTCTGGGCTTCAGGCTCCCTGACTCCTTCTTTCAGGCCAGTTGTCCTCACTAGGTGACGGGCTCCGGCAGCCGGGCAGGCGCCCCCCACCCTCAGGAGCTGCGCAGGACTGGGCTCTTCGCCCACCACTCCCGCGAGACCCAGCCTGGGGAGGGCTGTGATTGGTTCAGCGTTGTCACGTGGGTGGGAGTGGTTAGCTCTGATGGGCCCATCTGGAAAGTTGGCCTGCCTCCGTAGCAAAAGGGTGGCGTCGGCTAGCAGGCCTTGGCATTGAGCGGCAGGGACGGTGACAGGCCCACCCGCCCCCTGATGGAGCGTCCTCCCATTTCCTTGTGTGCAGGTGGAGGTTCTGGCAGTTGGGGATCCGCAAGGCCCTTGACCCACTGCAGGCTGCCTGGGATGCCTTCTCCCAGCCTGTCCCAGCCAGCTGTGGCCAGCTGCTGACCCAGCTCCTCCTCTGCGCTTGCCTGGCTGTTGCTGCTGCAGAACTGGTTTGTCATTGGCTGGTCTCGTCGTGGCTTTATCCTTCAGGACCCTCGGGCCTCATAGCCACTGTGTGTGGACTCCTGGTCTTCCTGGGCCTGGGCCTGGTACCCCCAGTCCGCTGCCTGTTCGCGCTCAGTGTGCCCACCCTGGGCACGGAACAGGGACGCCGGCTGCTCCTGTCCTACAGTACTGCCACCCTGGCTGTTGCCGTGGTGCCAAACGTCTTGGCCAACATGGGTGCAGCTGGACAGGTGCTTAGGTGCATCACCGAGGGCTCCCTAGACAGTCTGCTCAACACCACTCACCAGCTGCGCAATGCGTCCACAGCACTGGGCCCCACCAGCCGATCGAGCAGCCGGGGCCTGACATTTGAGAGCCAGGGAAATGGCTCTGCCTTCCGGCTTCACATGCTCAGGGTCACTCAGGGGGTCCTGGAGGACTTCTCTGCGTTGGAGTCCCTGGCCCAGGCAGCAGCACTGGGGACTCAGCGGGTGGTCACGGGGATGTTCATGCTGGGCCTCCTGGTGAAATCTGCCTGGTACCTCCACCGCTACCTGACTGACCTGCGGTTTGACAACATCTATGAGACACCACAGCTGACCCGGCAACTGGCCCAGGCCCAGGCCACCCACCTAGTGGCTCCTCCACCCCGGTGGCTGCTCGGAATAGCCCGGCCCAAGCTGTCCCGGGAGGAGCTGCTGCGCTGTCTCCTGAGGCTGGGGCTTCTCTCCCTGCTCCTGGTGGTCACAGCTGTGGCAGTGGCCACAGACCACATGGCCTTCCTGCTGGCACAGGCGGCAGTGGATTGGGCTCAGAAGTTGCCAGTTGTGCCCGTCACACTTATGGTTAAGTATGATGTAAGTGCTGGGAGGGGAGATGACCTAGGTCAGTTCCTGGAGGGAAGGGGCAGCCTCACTGACCCCTGGACTTGCAGAGCTGGGCGCAGTGACACACACGTGTAATGCTACCCAGGAAGATGAGGCAGGAGGTTCGAAAGTTCAAGGCCAGCCTCAGCAACTTAGCAAGACCTGTCTCAAAATAAAAAGGCTGGGGTGCAGCTCAGTTGTAGAGCATCCCTACGTTCAGTCCCAGTACTGGAAAAAACAACAACAAAAAACCACCTGATATGCAATTGCATTTACTTGCCTGCAAAACATAGGCCTTGGATAAGCCATGTGGCCTGGGCAACGGCAAATGAACCCATTTGATCCCCACAGGAGGCCTAGGAAGTGGTTCTATTTTCACCTCCTGTTGTAGGTGCAGATGCCAAGACTCAGAACCCTGAAAATCACTTGCCCTGCAGGAGTATCTAAACACTCTGGCCTCATTTCCTGCATTTGAGTTACATGCCACACAAAAGAGGTTTAATAAATAGTAGCTGTTACTAATAGCTCACGCCTGGATAGGAATGGCCTAGACCATCAGTCAGTCAGCTGTGACTCTCAGAGCAAATCCAGCTGGCTTCCTGATTTTGTAAATCCAGTTTTATTGGAACATAGCCTCCCATCTGTTGTGTATTATCCATGGTTGCTCTGCAAATGCGGCGTGGTCGAGGAGATGCAGGACAGACCACGGAACCACAAAGCCAGCAGTTACTATTTTAAATTTCCCATCTCCTTACTGTTGGTTGTATTTACTTTCAGATCACAATTTGTGGTTTCCAATCTTTTCTTTGTATTTATTTATATTTGTTTGTTTATTTGTACTAGGGATTGAACCCAGGGGTGCTTTACCACTGAGCCATATCACTAGCCCCTTTCTATTTTTATTTACTTATTTATTTTTGAGACAGGGTCTTGCCAAGTTGCTTAGGGCCTCACTGATCTCCTGAGGCTGGCTTTAAACTTGTGATCCTTCTGCCTCAGCCTGCCGAGACACTGGGATTACAGGCATGTGCCCCATGTTCAGTTTGTATTTTTTATTTTTAATAGTGAGATCACACACAAAAGCCTATTGCATAAAAAACACCCAAATGTCAGACCCTGAGCTAATAATATTAAGAGCTTATATTTATCAAATACTTATTATATATTATAAAATTATTTTTTGAATTGCAAGAAATCAGTTTAGGTGATCATGACATAAGTTGTCTTTTTTAATGAAATAAACTAGAAAATTATGAGAGTATATTGCAGATAATAAGGCTATGTATTATTTCGTGAAACTTTTCATCAATTATAATATAATATGTGTTTGGAAGGTGCTGTAAAATGCATTTCCTACCACAGGTCACAGGAAAGAAAGGTGTCAGGGAATGGTCTAAGAGTGTTCCCTGATTGACGTAGACTTCATTCATCATATCCAAGATGCTACCAATTCCAAGTCACACTCTTGTTTGATATATCAATAAGAGAGGAAATGCTATCCATCAAACCTGACTCAATGCTTTATTTTCACTTGGACTTCCAATTATACTCATGTAAAAGTAATTTACTTTTATTTAACAAAGATGTATTTCACCACATCTCCTCTCATGTACACATAAAAGAAAAGTAGAAAGTGATTGGTTAACTTTCCTAGGATGTCCTTCCACCCAAGCCCAAACCTGAATGACGCTGGCCAAGTCACAAGTATCCTAGGCTTCTGGCCAACATCTCGGTGTCTTCAGGAGCATGGGTGACGCCCCTCTATTTTCTCCAGCACTGTTGACCAAGCTTGGGCCGTGTCTCTGCGAGTGTTGACGCTGGTGCCTCTGACCCTCTGGGGAGCATCTGGGCCCAGCCCTCCTCCTAGCTTCGGCCACCTTGTCTCTGCCAGGGCTCTGGGAGCTCCTTCTGCTTTCGTTGAGCGCTTCGGGGTGTGGCAGGCCCTCACACAGGGGTTCGTGACTCAGCCTTACTTAGCACAAACCTCCTTTCCGTGGGTTGTCACTTGGCAAGAAAACATAGGCTAAAGTTCACCCCTCAACATGAATACTTGCTCCACTAATATATCTGTGGCTTGCTGCTCGGGACTTTGTTTCAGTGGACATAACCACTCACTTCTTTTTTTAATTATCATTTTTAATTTTCTCATTTGTTCTTTTTTAGACATACATGACAGTAGAGTGCATTTTGACGTATTATACATACATGGTGTAGAACTTACTCTAATTAGGATCCCATTCTTACGGCTGAACATCACGTGGAGTTACACTGGCTGTGTATCATATGTGAACAGAGACCAGTGATGTCCAACCATTCACTTCTGAAACAGAGTTTCTTTTGGAGACATTTTGAGATGGCAGTCAGACTCTACACAGACCAAGAATGCACATCACTTTCTAAAACCTCGGTGTGGGCACTCAGGCTAAAGGGATACCTGAAAGCAAAATGTGACCTGCTGTGGCTGCTGAGAGCAGTTACGGGTCATATTGATTTCAGACACGTCCTGATTTTAAAGACGTTATAAAGTAAAAAAAAAAAAAAAAAAAAAAAAAGCATCTCAGAATGGATGAAATAAGGTAGTTTCCTTAATCGCCACCATGATCCTTGAGATAGGAATTATCATCATCACCCCCATTTACAGAGAAGGATACCAAGGCTCAGTGAGGCTGGGGGAACTTCCCCCAAATTCATCAAACCCAAAGTGGCAGAACCAAGCTGCTTGCTACTTTCATGGGTTCCTTCCCCCATGAAAAAAAATTTAAATAAATGGATGCAAATACATTACATATTGAAAATAATGTTTGGCATAAATGTTCATTTTTTTTTCTTCTAACTTAAAGCAAAATAAAAACATTTTCATGATCCCCTAAAAATACAGCAGTGTGAGACCCCACACCTGCCTGCCAAGCTACTGAGATGTTCTCCCTGAGGGGAGACCGCCCTCCTTGGCTGGGACTGCCCCCGAGTTGGCCACATGTGAACCCACCCAGTGGCCCTGGGTTTCCCATCTCTTAAATGAGGCTCCTGTTGGCCCCCACCACATAGGATCACTCACATTTGAGGGGACAGTACATCAGAATAGTCACTAGGGGCTTAGCGGAGGGTAAACGGCCTTGAGCATGAATTTGCCTTCTCTAAAGCATTCTGCTAAAAGGTCGTCGTCATCATCGTCGTCGTCATCATCATCGTCGTCGTCATGGTGACGCCGGTAAGATGCTTTTTAATTGGCAAAAGCGTCAACTGCGTGCCAGCCTCAGTTACCTTTGGCCTCCCAGGAAGTGGGGGTCATCTCCGCACCCATTTTGCAGATGAGGGCCGGGAACTTGGGCTGAGGTCCCCAGGCCTCGCAGGGCGGGGCGGCCAGTGCCAGAGCCCGCGGTTGACTGCCCCTTCTCTCCTTTCAAGGCGGCCTACACCGTCCTGGACTTCGTCCCCTTCCTCCTCAACCGGCCCCCTGCCCAGAGCCCCTTCCTCTCCGCCCGCCACTGCTTCCAGTGGGACCTGCGCTTCACCTCCGCGGGCTGCCGGCTGCTGCCCGCCCAGCGCCCCCAGGACGCCGCCGCGCTGGCCGCCGCGAGCCTGCAGCTGCTGGCCGGCTCCACGGTGCTGCTGGAGGCCTACGCCCGGCGCCTGCGGCACGCCATCGCCGCCGCCTTCTTCCCTGCGCAGGAGGCGAGGAGAATCCGGCACCTGCGCGCCCGGCTCCAGAGGAGGGACGACCGGCACCAGCGCCAGCGGCTGCCCCCGGGGCCTCCTCCCTCTCGCGACCTCACGGACCGCACAGAGGCACGTGGCAGAGGAGCAGGAGGCCGCGGGTAGCGCGCACTTGAGCCGCTACCTGGCCCTCGGGCTGCCTCCCTGGGTGACCTGGGGTGGACACCTACCTCTCTGAGCCTCAGTTTCCACGTCTATAATGACAATTGTTGTGACCTACTTTCCACACGAGAATGTGCAAGGAGATATTGAGCGTGAAAGGCAACTAGCCAAGGGCTGTGCACCGGTCAGACCAGGAAGCAGGAGGTGGCCATTCCAGGCCTCGAGGTGGTCCGGGGCCTCTCACGCACCCCCTGATCCACCTGTTGGGGGGAGGCTTTGCATCAGGCAGGAATTGATCCAAATGCTCCAGGGACGACTTATTTATAAGCCTCTGACCGCTCTGGACTTATTTATAGTAACCTAATGTTTTGTTTTTATAAATGAATGTGTTTATTAAATCTTAGATTAAATGTTATTCCTCTGCTTCCCCAGGAGCCTCCCAGCAGGATTGCCAGGTTCAGTGAATAAAAACACAGGAGGCCCAATTCCATCTGAATTTCATATAAACGGACACAGTTGTTCAGTATGAACCCCAGGGTCATCCACATGTAACCCACCGTGTGACCTTGAGCTTCCCGCTGTCCAAACACACACACACACACACACACACACACACACACACACACTATAGCACATTAGATAATATTCTTGATTGGCTTTTATGTGAGTATTAGAAACAAATTAGACAACAAATTCTAGAATAAGTGCTCTGAAGGGTTGAAAAAAGGAGGTTGGTTTAAAAGACAGAAATGGGCTGAAAGAGAAAGAAGAAAAAACAAAAAGCAGATCAGCCCATACATCCTACGTTAACTATCAGAAAACACCTGAGTTGACTTTTTCCCCAAAAAAGGGATATGAAAAAATAAAGCAGGCATTGGCAATCTCTTCCTCGTCACCCACATACCTGCTTGCCAGGTCTATTTCCAGGCCTTTCTTTGAGCAGAATCTGAGTTATGAGTAATGAAGAAATAGGAAACTCTAAGTCGATCTAATTTTAAAAACAGGAATGTGGGCCAATTGGAATGCCCAAAGTTTAATTATAGGTAAAAGAAATGGATGTAGCTATCTTAAGCCAGGGAGGATTTAATACAGGAAATTGGGTTCTTATAGAGCTGGAGGAGGGGACCCCAGATCTGACTCACCAGGAAGCTCACCTCTTCTATCCTCAGAAGGGTAAGAAAATAGGAAGCCACTGCTCAGAGGGTGGGCCCTGGGTGTACTCTCTTGGCTGACACAACATGCAGGAGACACCAGAACCATGCTGAACGCATGAGTTCTGTCCTGGCAAAACACGAAAACCCCCAGGACTCCACAGAATCCCTGCCTGGGCCCGGAGCTCCCTGTCACACAGCCCACCAGCACCTTCGGCTGCCGCTGTGTCACATGCCTCTGAGGTTCATGCTCTCTACACACTCACTGTGAGTGACGCTCCCCAGTTGACATGCAGGACGCTAAACCTAGTAGCCTGGCTCTCAGGACTCAGGTCACTGGCAGAAATAGGAGCAGCAGAAATTAGGCCTCTGCTTCCCTCCGGTTTCCATGTGTTACATGGTTGCATGGAATTGTTGGAAACTGAGCTACACTGGAACCCTGGCTGTAAGAGGATTGGGGTGTACTTTTAATTTTCCAATCCAAATAGTTGGGGAAGATCTACTAAAATATTGATTTTGAAACATTTTCGACCACCACTCAAAATACTTTTTCTTTTGCAACCCCCTCCATGTGAAATAAGTTTAATTAAAGACACTTGTTTTTTTTTCTTAATTTAAATTTTTTATGGGTGTATTATAATTATACACAGTAGTAGGATGTATTGTGCCCTATTTGGACGTGCACTTAACAGTTTGTCCAATCTCTTCTTCATCTGTGCAAGGTATTCTATTTCCTCTTATCAACCTTGTCCTTCCTATGCTATTCCATTTCATCATGTTGTTCTAGTCTCTTATCCTACTTAAGAAGGTTACTGGTAAAGACTCCCAAATTGCAAGCCCTGCTGAGCAGGAGGTGGACTGTGTGTTGAGCGGGCCCTTGAGCTGGGCCTTTGGACATGAGGGACAGCAGCACAGACACAGCAGAGAAAGGCCCGGGGGCAAAGCTGCCTGCGGTGTTCAATGCTGAGACCCAGAGAGGGGGAAAGAGGAGTTTAAACGCTGTTTTTTTAAACCTTAGGATTTTCTTGAGAAACTCCAGTATAAATAAAATGGCCTTCCCTTTGGCTGTGTTGTTGCCCAATGAACCCAATAGGGGCCCAGCTGACACTGCCCACGTGTGCTCCCAGGGGAGGGACACAGGTCAGGCTCCTTCCGGGAACTTTGCATTCAGGCCTCTTTCCCATAGCTGACCTCCAAAGCACATCTAGGAGGTTGGGTTCTGAGGAGGCTGGAGAAGAGAAGCTCTGAGACCCGCCCCTGGCACCCCACGCCCCCAGCTCTGGGGTATTTTTAGGCTGTGAGTCACCACCTGTGGGGAGCTGAGCCACACTCCATCCGCTCCTCCTCCCACTCCCAAGGTTACTGAGCCCCTGTCACAGGGCCTCGTCGGCCTGCCACGCCTCCGAGCCCCCACCAAGGCTCCCTTTCCACATCGTTGCCCTGTTGTTGTTTAGGTGGTGACTCAGCCACACAGTATTGCACAGACAATATATCAATCCTCCTTACAAAAATCAGAGCATTGCAGATAATGATAGTTAGCCTGTGTCAGTGCTTAGGAGTGCTGGGAATGTACTAGAAAATGCTTAAAAACTGATTCTAAAAGGAAACAAAGAAAAAGAAAGAAAGAAAGAAAGAAAGAAAGAAAGAAAGAAAGAAAGAAAGAAAGAAAGACAGCCCGCCCTCATTTGTAGTATTTGCTGAACCCCATTGTATAAATGCACCACCGCCTCCACCCCACCAGGGGATTTCGAACCACCCACAAATATTCCTGAATTGGAGTGGGGAAGACATGCCCAACATGTCCAAAGCTCTACTGAAACCTGTGTGTACAAAAGTGTCTGAGTTGCTTGGTATTATTATCATCCTTCTTTTGAAGGTGAAGAAGTTGAGATTCAAGGAGATTAAGTACTTTGCCCAATGTCACACGGCTAATAAGCTGCAGAGACAGGCTTTAAACCCAAGTAGTCTGTCAGAATCCATGGTGTTAACTGGCCTTTCAAATAAAGAGAAAGCCCCTTTAAGCCTTCTTTATCTCCCCAGATGGAGCCCTATCACCTGTTGCCTGGGAATCTTTCAGATATTATTTGTTGAGTCTTAAGTGACACAATACTTACACATGTTGTTCTACAACTTATCTTTTCACTGAAAAATAGGCCATAGCCTTTTTCGCATTCTGTTTCATTATTGAAGAGCATGAATATGTCGTTAGTTATTTGGAAGTTATTGGCTGGTGGATGGAGAGGTGTGTCCAGGTTTTGCTCTTGTATACATGTTGCAGTGGACATCTTTGTGCATGCCTCCTGGACCCCATCAGGAGCTCCCCTTACAACACTTGTGAGAAAGTACAGGGCTGGGGCTGGGGATGTGGCTCAAGTGGTAGCGCGCTCGCCTGGCATGGGTGCGGCCCGGGTTCGATCCTCAGCACCACATACAAACAAAGATGTTGTGTCCACCGAAAATATTAAAAAATTTTTTAAAAAAGGCTGCTTTCCAGGCTTCAGATGGCAGGTACCTGTGAGCTGGTGTGGCAGACAAACATCTAAGTTGGCCATAGTAGGCCCACCTCATGGAACTCATACCTGCCCTGTTGAACGTGAGCAGACCTCGTCCTGGTTCTGGCTAATCAAATATGACAGAAGCGATAGTAGGTCACTTCTGGGACTAAGGTAAATAAAATCAGAAGGTCTATCACACTCTCCTGTGCTTTCTTCATGGCTTGCATGCCCCTCCAGGTGGAGGGACGTGGGACCTGCCTGTCATCTGTATACCACCTACCCAGCACCCCACACGGTCGGAGATTGTAATCTCCAAACCCTACAATTTGGTGGAGGCGTCCTTGTGTCGGCATGATGGATCGTTAACTCCATCACTGGCCCCTCCTCCCTGGAGGGTGGATGGGGATGAATGTACTAAGCTCCTGACCAGGAAAATCCACAGGATCTGAGAGCTGCGTCAGGAACCGAGGTCTAAGACCCAACATCAGAGCAAAAGATTCTCCCAGCACCGTGTTCTACAAGGGTCGCGAAGCTGTAAGTCAGGAACTGGGGGTAGAGACATACAGATCTTTTAATTTCACACACTGGACGAATGTGTCTTCCTCCTAGGGACTTCCAGTCTGCGCTGTGCTTGGGACAGAAAGAAAATGCCTTCAGGTGCAGGTCACCTAGAAGAGCTGACAGTAGGAGCCCCACAGCCTGCATGGGAACCGGGAGCCCCAAGTTGAGGTGGGTGAGGCTCCCAAGCAGCTTCCCCCCAAGTGTACTGGGAAGACTGTAAGATCGGGAGCAGGAAGTTCTGTGTTTACGGCCAGTCCCCCACTTAGTAGTCACATGACATTGAACAACTCATGCCTCCCAGAGCCTCATACTCCTTCCCTTCCAACGACGATAACAGAACTTCCCTCCCGTCCATGTGAAGAGCAGCTCCCGGCCACACACGCGTGGCTTCCACGACCACCGGTTCATTCCTCAGCTGGGACTTACCGAGCATCCCCGTGCACCAAGCCCTGAGCTAGGGTCCGTGATACACACGCTCCTCCAGGGCCCCATTCTAGAAGAAAACGGGCTGCAAAGGCATCAGAAAATAAACGAGGTGGCTGCGTCTAGAGGGTGGGGGGAGTGCCACCAGGGGCCAAGCGCAGCCTCAGGCTGGGGAAGGAGCGGCGAAGCCCTCTCTGAGGAGAGGTGGAGACGTCATGTGGATGGGGACCTGAAGGATGAGCAGCCCTGCAGAGAAGGAGAAAGAACCTTCCAGGAAGAAGACTCAGAGTACAAGGGCACCAGGCCGGGACAGGCTGATGCTTTGGAAGGGCTGAAGAGAGAAGGGGACGTGGTTACACAGCTGGTCTGAGGCCCTGACTCCTCAGGAGCCCCCCAGACCACCTGCTGGGCGTCAGGCCAGGAAGGCCAAGGCTGACCCTGACCCCAGCCTGCCGCCGACAGTCTCGCATTTGGTTTCAGTGTCTTCTCTCTCTCTGGCCTAGAGACAGAGAACGCGGGCTGGACCCGCTGTGTGGGGCCACCTGCTTCCCCTTCCTTCCCAGTAGCCCTCTGAGGTAGCCAAAGTCCTTACTGAGCCCATTTTATAGATGAGAAACCTGTAGTTCCGAGAGGGTGATGTGATCACCCAGAGTCACAGTGGTAAATTAACTTTTCTGCTGCCTAAGGAAGACTCTCAGACTCCCGGAGAAGTAAGATGGCTCAGGGGCCCTCATTTCCCTTGTCTGAAATGGGGCGCTAGCCCTGGGGTGACCCAGTTGGAGACCTTGAGGTGTCCAAGGACTTGGAAACACAGCAGCGTCGGGCGCCCTCTGCTGGCTGCCAGAGGACCATCCCAGGGCTTGCTTCCCACGGGTGGGCCGGGCCAGGCCTCTGCCCCTTTTTCCCAGCTTGCACTTGGTAGGGGGACACGTGGGGTAAGGACTGAGGAAGGGAGTGCTGCAGTCACTGTTTCAGCGGCCCCCACCCTGCCTCAGCAGTCCTGGAAGGTGAGCCATGAGGTAGTTAGGGGAGATGGAGATCCATCTCAGCTCAGGGTAAGGAGCTCCTGCACCTAGACCAGGCTAATGTCCTTCACAATGCAAAGTATATAATTGAAACCTTGTGTCTACTGTGATGGACCGACCCTGCACATCCTGCAGGGAAGCAACACGCTGAGGCTGCTCCTTCCCCTGTGTCCCAGCTGGGTTGGTCAACAGCACAGGAGGCCGTCTCTGACCCCAACACAGCGCAGTGGAAGGACACGCATTATGGAGTCAGTGGTGTTCAGATACACAGAGCTCTCAGCTCTGCCACTTTTTAGCTTGGTGACTTTCATGTCACCTTATGAGTCCTCATCTATAAAATAGGGATCAGAAAGGTGCTTCTCTAGTGGACATTTGTTATTTTTGTCTGTCTGGCAGATTTCCCCACCATTCAGCATTTTTGCAGATAAACAGGTACTGCTGTTCCACCACTACCCACTTCAGTAACCTGGTGCCCAGTCCCAGCACCTTGCCGTCTCCTGTACATGGGTCTCACTAGTTCTAGTTCCCCAGATGCCAAGACGAGGGCAAGACCAGCCAGGAGCCTAGAGCACAGAATTTAAGGGGGCACCCACTCTCACATACCCTGGGGCCCTAGGCTCTCACAGGTGGAGAAGTGCATCCCACAGGGAGTGGTGCCCCCTTACACTTTGCACTGAGGGCCCTCCCTTATCTTCTCCTAAGCCTAGCACTGGTCCCCGTTTCCTTGGTTACAGTGACCAGTCTAACCCATGACAGCCCAGAGATCTTTCCTGAGAAAATATGTAGGTTTTAGGACAAAAAATTAATTTCTTTCTCCCTAGTTTGCAAGCCAATAAGGTGGTAACCCCAGAACTTTTGTGCTCTCTTCATGTACAGAAAGCTTCCAAGAAGAGAGAACAAGGCAGACAGGGAGGACGGGGGGGGGGGGGGGGGGGGTGTCCTGTCAACACATCTGAGTTCCTGGGTCCAGCCTGCACTGCTCCATCCCTCCTGGTTCTATGAGCCGATTTGTTTTGTCTCATCTAATCTGGGTTGTGTTTCTGTCACTCACAACCAAAGAATCCTCACGAACGAAAGCTAAGTCAAGAATTGTGGGAGTTCCGAGGGCCGGACTGCGGGTCTCTTTGCGGCGGCCGCGAGTCCAAGCTGTGGTGGTGCGAGTCATGGCTGGACAAGCATTTAGGAAGTTTCTTCCACTTTTTGACCGAGTATTGGTCGAAAGGAGTGCAGCCGAAACTGTAACCAAAGGAGGCATTATGCTTCCAGAAAAATCTCAAGGAAAAGTATTGCAAGCAACAGTAGTAGCTGTGGGATCACGCTCTAAAGGGTGGAGAGATTCAGCCAGTTAGTGTGAAAGTTGGAGATAAAGTTCTTCTCCCAGAGTATGGAGGCACCAAAGTAGTTCTAGATGACAAGGATTATTTCTTATTTAGAGATGGTGACATTCTTGGAAAGTATGTAGACTGAAACAAATCACTGTTGAAATGGCATCCTGTGAAGCTGCCCAGTCCACTGAAGTTCTGAGATCTGTCATCATGTAAATGATTTCCATGTGTCTTTTATAATAAATGATGATAATCTAATAACATCCACTGTCTCAAAATCTTAGTTTCCCCGTGTGTAAACAAATAAAATATGTAATAAAAAAAAAGAATTGTGGGAGATCAAATCAGGTGGTGTGCACACAGCAGGACGAAACGTGTTTTCCCAACGCACCCGAATTTCCCTGCCGAGGCACTTGGGTCTTGTTTCCTGAAGGCTTCCTGCCACTGTGACTGGGGCTGGGGGGTGAAATCTACAAGGGCTACCCTGACAGGCAGGAAGGGGAGTGGGGGGGGGGCCTGTGAAGCTGTGGGAGAAGCACGGGAAGGGGAAAGAGTGAGACCCAAGGACCAAGCCCTGAGGGAGATGCTGTCTGGATCCTTGCAAAGAGAACGTTCAGCCCCCATTACTCGGCCCAAGGGTAGCAGGTGATGGTGGAGGCCCTAAGAGGAAACTCCCGTGTTCTGGGGAGAACTCACACGTGGTCCACACAGATGGTTCCCTGCCCAGCACCGTTCCCTGCCCCCAGCCCACATTCTTTGCCAATGTCTTGGCTGGGCACAAGATCACGAGCCACTCACAGCTTTGTCGATTCAAACAGCAATTCTTTATTCCTGAACTCACACCGGCCTCCACACACGCTCTGGGGCAATCCCAGTTCTCCCCGCCCAATTCCCCTACTCCACGAGGCTTTTTTCCAATATACTTTCTGAATCTCACGAGAACTCAACGGGAACAAGCAGCAGGAACGCCCTAATCCCAGCAGCAATAATCTTCAACCTCTAACTTCCCTAAAACCCCTATTGTCTTAAACCGGGAACGCCCTAAACTTGTCTTAAACCAGGAACGCCTTAAACTCAAGGAGCGGGATACTTCCTCAAACCTGATCAGCTCTAAACCCGGATCCGCCCTGGTCCTTGAGCAAGGTCACCTTACATGCAATGTCAACAGCGAAATTCCAAGGAAGTCCATTTAACATGGGGTACGCTGGCAAGGAAATTTCGATGCGTCATTCCTACTTGGCAATGGCCCTCAGCAATTCTTAGTGGCTTCCCCCTGTGGAAGTTGGACATTCCCGCTTCCCCTCACCCGGCTTCCTTCGCAAGTAGGCTGGGGTGTGTGGTCCAATCCTGGTGATGGAACCCGACAGGAAGCCTTCTGGACAGACTGTCTGCCTCCCTGATAGCTAGACATCCAAAAGGAGACTGCCCTTGATGTCTTCAAACATGATTTCAAGTGCATCTGAGGCTTGGTACTCACGAGAGGATTTGTTTGCAGGAAAAATTAAAGAAGCCAAAGATGGAGGAGGGGCAGGACGGGAAGAATCTGAGCCTCTGATCTCATCATTTAACTGTGAGCTCAACCAGCCCCGCTGTGGCCCTTCCCAGAGTCCTTGTTCAACTGAGGACATAGGACATCCCCCTTTTTAAAAATAAATTTTAAAAATTGAGAATAGCTTTAGATCTTCCAAAGATTATTAAAATACTAGAGAGCTCCTGTGCACCCCAATCCTCTTTGCCCAGTCAGGGCTCTCTTGTTCTAATATGATACGATTGCTATGAGGAGTATTAATGCTTACTATTTTAAAACATTAACACTTTGTTCAGATTCCTCTGATTTTGATCTGCAATCCTTTTTATGTACCAGGATCCCACCCAGAGTGCCACATGACATTTAGCTGTCCTGTCCTTAGGTTCCTAGGGCCGTGACATTTTCTCAGACTTTCCTTGTCTTTGATCATCGAGGCAGTTTTGAGGTGTGTTGGTAGACTCCCTCCATGGAGACTCGTCTGATGTTTTCCTTGCGATTAGATGAGACTTTTTTTTGCCCAGGAAAACCACAGAGGTGAACTGCCCCTCTCATCACATCATTTTGAAGACACACACTGTCCTGGATTACCTAACTGAGACAGTGGTTGTCAGAACTTTTTGCTGCTGTAAAATAGACCTCTTTCCTTCTCTTCATACTTCTTTTTCTGGAAGGAAGTCACTAGGCACAGCCCACACTGGGCAGTGGGCAGCTGTGCTCTACCTCGTTGAGGGAGAAGTAGTTACATGAATTACTCAAAATTCTTTTGCATGTGAGATGTGTCTATCCATTCCTAATTATTTAGTCATTTATTTATATCTGTATGAACTTGTGGGTGTTTATCTTATACTCCATGTTATAACCTAATACTACTCTATTTTGTTTCTCAAATCGTTCTAGCTTTGGCAGTTGGGGGCTCCCTCAGTTGGCTCACAATTCTTCGACGTAGCCCATCAGCATGAGCATTTTTAAGATATTATTCCTGTCACTACAAGGTGCTCGAGGCTCATCTTGTATATTCCTGCCCCAGGATTCAGCCAGTAGGATTCCTGACTCAATTCTCTGGACAATGGTATTAGCAAACAAGATCCGGGTGCTAGGTCTGAGGTCCCTGTTCTTAAGCCATTTTAAATCAAGTATTTAGTTATTTGTGGCTGAAAGCTCCGTAACTTATTGTCACGACATCTGGTGAATGCTGTGAAAAATACAACTCAGGAGTTGACAGACTAAATGTCTTTGTAGAGTGTCCTAAACAACACTACCAAACATCCCTTGTTTCCATAATGGCATCTATGGGATCCAGAAGGGCCTCTGTTCCCTTGGGGGAAGTGGGGCGAGGTGACTGCTGGGAGACACTGTAATCAGGAGCCTCATTGCAGGGAGCATGAAGATATCTTGTATCCAAGGTCCAAGTAGAGGTCCAATGGCACTCCCCACCCAGCCAGCCCCTCGGGAAATCTGAAGCACCTGTAAGTGCCTAAAGGGAAGCTCTGTCAGCAAGGGAATTGTCTTGAACTTGTCTGAAAGCAAACACTGTGCCTTTCTTATGATGAACAAAAAGACCTGAAATTAAATCAGTGATCAATGCCCAGTAGACGTGAAGATTTTTTCCTGTTTTTTTTAAATACCTTTTAGACTGAAGCCTACCATGTCCCAGTAGATTCAAGTCTCTTATGAATTCATTTAGAGATATTCTGTTAAGGGAAATTGTCTCACCCCAACTAGCCTGGGGTTGGGACAGGGGCAGGGCAGATGCTCAGTGAACTTGTGAACTAAATAATCCAGTTTGGGAATTAAGAAAAGAGGTGAGAAAAGAGCTACCCCAAGGGGATAGGGCAGTGGGGTGATCTGAGTACCCAGGATGCCCGACTTCCCTCCTGAAAAGCCTTTTGATGATTGCATCGAGTTCCAACCTAGAATTCAGCACCAGGGAACTCTGGACAGCTCCCAGGTCTTCTGGCCTTAAATGAAGGCTGGTCTTCCAGGTCAGACCTTCTCCATAAACCACACCTTGTTTTCCAACTGATTCTGTCCTGTCCAACACGAGGAACTAAGCTAGAATTATTCTTTTCTTTCTCCTCCTTCATTGGACCCATCCCAATTTTTCTTTCTCTTGTGCCTTGTATAATGTTATTGCATGTGTTCAGACATTAGGGAGTAGGGGGAGTGGGATTTATATCACAGTGACTGTAATCACAAATGTATTCACCCTTGTATTGGTTACCTGCATGCCGTGATTTTATCAGCATCACTTGTGGAAACCTCTGAAGCACTGGGATGAGTTCGGTTATGATTCCTATATCAGAAATGAGGGAATGATTTTTAGAGAGCATAGTCGATGGGTTGGAACAAATTCTCAGCACCTACTATGTGCAGGCAGGAAGCCAGGCCCCATGGAAAGCAGCCTTCCTGCCTTTGTGAAGCTTAGTGTGGTCCAGCCTTCAGGAAGCTTCCGCCGGTGCAAAAAAGCATCCATCCATCCCCTCATCCCACTACCATCACGCGCCTTTCTGTGCCAGGCAGAGAACCAACGATTCTAACCAGCTAGGTCCTCTGGAGCCTGGGGAGGGCCTGGGCTTCATGGCTGCCAACACGTAACCCCAGTCCCCATTACTGTTGGTAGTTGCTAGCCAGCACCTGGCTGTCCTCTGCATGCGCCCCAACATCTCAGCGCAGCAGCCTCGGTCACTGGAGAGGCTTCCACTCATTCATCTCCTGGGCCTCAGTCCTAACAGCACACAGTAGGGCTGGCCACTGGCTTTCTCTGCTGTGGTGTCCTGTGGGGCCTGGCATCAAGGGACCAACATCTCTGCTGTCAGACCTGCCTGTGGACAGGCCAGGAGGTTGGGAAAGAAAAGTCAAAAAAAAAAAAAAAAGGCCCCAAGAACCAAGCTTGAGTGTGAGCCACAACTCAGCCGACACTCACCATGTGCCTAGTGGTCAGGTGCTCCTCTGAACATATGAGAACAGCGTCCTCCTGTTCTCCCTCTCTTTATGTGGGGTCAGGGCGCAGCCGTCAGCTCTGAACCAGGTCCCGCCTAAACCTCACCCTTCCCCGTCCCCCGCCCCGTCCTTGTCTTGATGGCTTCAGCTCCATCAATGTGTCCAGCTTCCAGAGGAGACTCCATGGGCCGTTTGCAAGGCTGACGTGGCCCTGGCTGCACCAGGGTGGGGTCAGGGCCTCTGCTCCCCGTCCCCAGACGGTCCTACCCACTACTCTCAAGTGATGCAGGTGGAGAAGGGTGTCTGCCTTCAGCCACGGGGGGGACCAGGAGGCACCTGCCTGACCTACGCGGAGCCTGAGCCCCCAGGTCCTCTGCTCTGACCACGTTCTAGGACCACCCAACTGACCGTGTGAGGAAGGGGACAGCGAGTGCTTCCAGGACTAGCCTCCCTTCCGGGCAGGGTGCCCAGGTGTCAATTTAAGGAATTTGTCACGACCCCTCCTCGAAGCCATCTACCACTGCTAATTCTTGGTGGACGCCTCGGCTCCCTGTCGGTGCCCATCTCGGTGCCCCTGGTAAGCATGGCCTCCTCCGGCGAGACACGGCGCCTGGGGAGAAGCAGGGTGGACGGTGATGTCTTGAAAGCTGCTTCTCTAAAAGGAGGGGTTGGGGCCAGAAGGGAAGGGAACCCTGACAGAAGATGCGTACAAAGGGAAATCAGAGTGTGGCCGGGAGGGGGCTCTCTTGGTGGCCCAGATTGCTATATGACTTGGGCAAAGCACTGGGGCATGATGGGTTCCTTTGGGGACTCCATTTCCCATTAACGATGGCTCAGGAAAAATTCAGAGACACCTCCCAAAGTAAGAGAGTTGACTGTGTCAAGAGCAGATTTGGAGTTGAGGCTCAGAGAGAGGAAAATCCATGGGTCCATCTCAGGGCACCTGTCCGGTGGTCATTGTGGGTCTGAGCTCTGGGTCCTTGCCATATCTGGGTCCAGCCATTGACCCAGCATGGTGGTAGCCGGGTCACTTATTTGTGAGTGTCCACTGTGCCTGCGTTCCCAGGACGGCCCCCGTGTTGGCACTGCAAGTCCTGCATCTTCCTGTCTACGAAGCAGCACCCACACTGTGCTTAGCCCACAGCCTGCTTCCGAGGATGGACTTTATAGGGCACAGAAGTGCCTGCTCCTAGTCAGCCTAGCACAGATGCTCCCTGCTTCTGAATGTCTTCCCCTGGCGCCCACTCTTGCCTTCGCGATTCTCACCAACATTCGGTGCTCCACCTGGGACCATCCATATCCTGGGGTCTCCTCACCAGACACTAAGTGGGAGGTTCCATGAAGGCAAAGCTCATGTCTGGTCTCTTCACCAGTGCATCCCAAAGACCAGAGCAGGGCCCGGCACATAGTAGGTATGCCAGGTATCTGCTGGATGCATTAATGAATGGGTAATAATGGAGAACAACCTCAATCCTAATACCCGAGACTTTTGGCTAAGACCTGGATACTGGATTAGGGAAGGTTCGAGGTGCAGACTGACTCATTGGGTCCTTTGGTTGCTGGTAACAAAGTTTCTCTAAAAAATCGAAAGAGGAATATTGGGGTTGGAAACAATCAGAATCAGCTGGAGATCCAGTTAGTTGGAAATAACGGGAAGAACGAATGTCAGAATGAGCTTCACATTCTGCTCAGGACTCAAACTTGAATTTATGATATGCTTGTTTGGATCATGTTCCTGCACCTTAACCAGGAGTAAGGTGAGAAACTCTTTGGACCACCCTCCTATAACTGCCCTTGACAGTTGTGCAGATTGGGCACTGCTCAAATGCAGTAGGCACCACTTAAACACCATCTAAATGGATGGATCCTCTGAGGTTGTGCAGTGCACAGTCTGTGAGAGCATGTGTGGCAGACCTGAGTGGGAATTGGGTGGTTCCCTAAAGGACATGTGTTTGTGGTCAGAAAGAGAAGGTATGAACATCAGGGGAAACAGAAAAAAGAAGAAAGAAAACGATGCTCCTACAGATGAGTTGGCCCGAGTTAACAGCGCGGGAGAGTGTCATTATTTGATGTATCAGCAAGATCTCCGCCTTCCTGGTCCTTCCTCAGTGTTTTCCTTCACTTGTTAGCTTGGGACCCTGTGCCCTCTCAGTGGGGCCTGCTGACCCGCAACAGCGTCCATGCAGAGCTGGCCCGCGTGGTGCTGCCCTCCTGTGGCCACCGTGGGGACTGCACGACCCAGCGTCCAGGGCCGCTGCGGTTTTACTCTCATCTTTCTCTTCCCGGCTTCCTGGCCTCCGCCATCCCTCTTCTCCTCCTTCCTCTTTCTTCTCCCTCCCCTCTCCTTCTCCATGCGTGTTCCTCCTCGTCTTCCCCCCCAGGGCTGGACATTCCATTGTTTCCCTCGGTATCCAACCCCACTCACATCTTTCTCTGGCCTGGAACTTGTGTCCTGGGTCACCATGTGGCCGGGTCTACCAGTTGTCTGTGAAGTGTGACTGACAGGGGACAGACACGGGCAGTGGGAACCTGAGGGAAGGGAACAATGCCATTAGCTGGGCTACTGTGCTGACCCCCACTCCCACCCCTACCCCCAATTTCTCTTAAAAACAACAACAACAAAAGTCATTTACCTGCAGCCCTGCCTGGCTTACCTAAGTGGGACGTGTTACATCCCTCAGCAAATTACCTGTTATCTGCAGCAGAAATCCAGCCCCCATGCAGTGGGGGGATTTTTGCAGCCTTTACACAGACCCCATCCCAGAACTCAGGGAGATAAGGAAATTCCCACGAACCCTAAAACCTATAAGAACAGGTTCCCATTAGAGCTGATCAGCATGGGCCAAAGTGACCTCAAGATGTCATGCACCACGGAGACTTGATAGTCTGACGTCATCTTACTGACAATCAAAAATCAAGAGGTGCCCCTAGGTGGCTGTCTGGAAACTTCCCTGGGATCCTCAATCAAATCAGAGGTCAGGAGGAATGCGCCATGCTTCTCCTGAGGGACCCACTGTCCCTTGAGAGTGTCCCCTTTTCCCTTTTCCTAACCTTCTAAGAATCTCATGCCTGTTACTCTGAGCAACATGTCTGAGATCCTTCTGGCCTGATTGCAAGAACCGGGGTCTGAAGGGGCCCCTGTGCTGCCCCAGCCTGTGGGCTCCCCGTGCCCTGTGACAGGACGGATGGCTCCACACTGGGCGGCGTAAGCAGCAGCATTTGTCATTCTCTCTCGTGGTTCTGGAGGTCAGCTGGAAGGTGTCTACCCTCAGGGTCTTTCATGCAGTCTCAGGCAGGTGGTGGCCAGGTCACCTTGAGGCCTTTCTACCTAGGTAGTGGGTGATCTGTGTTGGCTGAAGCCTGAACCCCAGCTGGGGATTTAGCCTCACCTGCACGTGGCCTCTCATGGGACAACTGGATTCTAAGAGTGAGCACCCCGACAGCTGATGGACACCCGTTACCTTTTTGCCCAAGCCTTGAAGTTGCTGAGCATCCTTTCCACTGTATTCTGTAGCAGTCACAAAGGTCTGCTCAGGTTCAAGGCAGGGGAGAGAGTCCACCTTTTGGTTGAGGGGGTGTTGGAGGGCCTGATTCTGGACCCTCGTGGAGGAATGCTTACCTTGTTCACTGGGTAGCAGGGAAGTCCTAACAGAACACCGTGTTGGGGACAGAGTGCTGTCGGAGCCTGGGCAAGCGCCATTCCCTGCTCCTTTGACAGGAGGTTATTCCCCTACGGGCACAAGGCCAGCCTGCATGGCAGTTTCTGGACCCGTGCTGTCTGGACTCCTGTGAGGTGACGTGCCGTGTATCACCAGTGGCCTGTCATGACTGTTATGTATGAACTGGCACATACCCACCCTAAAAGCTATTGCTGCACAACAAAGCTGACGCAGTTCTCTGAGACCATCTCTGGAGGGTTTCAAGCTCCAAGGTCGGTGTGGAAGGGCAGGCCCTCGGCAGGGTGGAAGAGGAAGAGAGATGGGAGACCCTGTGATGGCATCCTTGGAGAATACGCCCTGCTCCAGCATCTCAAACAAGACACCAGCGGCCAGCGTGGCCTTCACGGCCCTCCCCCAAGCACTTAGGGCAGTGGCAAGTGTTTTTATCATGTGTCTCGTCCGTGACACGCAGGTTCGGGGGATCTCATTAAGGAAATCTGCAACCTTAAATTCTTATATTAAAAGGGAAGAAGAATTTTGAAAATAAAAACGAGCTGTGTCTAACTCAAGTCTGTCAAATAAGAACAGAAAAAACCTAAAATAATAAGGAAGAATTGAATACAGATTTTAAAAGTCAAGGAGATAGAAAATTTAGCCAAACCAAAAGCCAGATTTTTAAAAGTACGAAAGGAAATGTACAAGTTTCTAGATATAATGACAAAGGAATTAAGAACAGAGGGCCCTCTCACCTTCCTCTCCCCAAATTTAGGCATGGAAGATTGGTCTTGTCCACAGATTCACAGAGGATATAAAAGCTTTCAAAATAATTTCATAAGTAATTTTGTGTAATTGATTTTGTTAGGTTTTTAAAATTTTTTAATTGACATGTAATTCTTGTACATATTTATGAGGTACAGGTAATTTGAAAGCTTAGTTGGAATGGACAGGAATCTACAAAAATATAAGTGAAATGAAGAGTAACAGAATTCTAAATGTAGGGCTGGGGTATGGCTCAGCGGTAGAGCGCACACCTAGCATGCATGAGGCACTGGGTTCGATCCTCAGCACACCACATAAAAAATAAATAAAATAAAGGTATTGTGTCCACCTATAATTAAAAAGTAAATATTAAAAAAAAGAATTCTAAATGTAGGGCTGGGGTTGTGGCTCAGCAGTAGAGCGCACGCCTAGCACGTGCAGGGCCCTGGGTTCAATCCTCAGCACCACATAAAATAAATAAGTGAAAGTATTATGCCCCACTACAACTAAAAAATAAATATTTTTTTAAATGAATTCTAAATGTATCTACAAATAGAGTAAAACACTAGGCCTAGGAAATCTGACAGGTGTATTCTAGGTGCATAAAATCAGTATTTAGAAAACTCCTTCAAGGGAGAACAAACAGGGAGAGCTCGCAACTCAGCTTATGGTCTGTGTAGCTGCAACACTGAAGCCTGACAAAGAAGTATTTTTACCCATAAATAAATGTTTTTAAACATGAGTCACTCATAAACAAATGTTTATTGATATGCTAGAATCTGCATGAGATTCACTCTCTCTGCTGTAGATTCAGTACATGGATTTCTACTCTTCCAAGATGTAGTTTGGTTACACTGCCCAGATACCTCTGAAGATAGATGTATATACATATACCCACGTGAAAATGCAGTCACCTCATTACCTAGAAACTAGGAGAGAAGCTGAAGAGGTACCTTCACAGCCCCCAGTAGCAAGCAATCCTATGGACACCTTGGCTTCAGGCTTCTGACCTTGGCACTGTGAGACCATACATTTCTGTTGTTTAGGCCATTCAGTTTGTGGTACTTTGTTACAGCAGCTCTCATAAACTAATACAAAAGGCAAGCTAGAGGAAAGAATGATTTGAGGACAGACAGAAGTTAATGAAAACTGCTAGAGAGATTTTTAAAAGGAAAAGACAATATCAAAGCCTAAATTTGGCCATATACTTAGGCCTGTAAGTAATAAATATTAAATATTTATTCCAGTCTTTTCTTCAGTGCTTATCTCAGTGGGGATTCGTATGTGTATATTCTATTCCCTCTCTTTTTATGCGAGTGGGTACACACACACAATTTGAAATTCAAATTCAATTAAGTTAAGAATGCCTTATTTTCTTTCTCATCCTCTGTATCAATTATATGCAAAAAAAAAAAAAAAATAGAAAACCTACTCATTTTATTTCTTCATAGAGGAAATGATACAGATCCACAGGGGAAAGTCTGTCTTCTCCCTGAGGGAGCCCATGGATTATCATTGTGACATTTGGGGCATGCCTTTTCTTAACCTTATATAAATTGATGCTGTCATACCTATGTCTATTTAAAGATGGATATCTTTATCAAAACATACATATGCAAAAGAATTATGCTTTATGTATTTGTTTTCTCTTTGTTTTATTTCACCTAAGATTATATTCAAGGCATTTTTAATTGGATGACAACATACACACATCTATTCTTTCTTAGTGCTGGCATAGCATTTCATTGTGTTCCTTATGAATACTTAATGAACTTATGTATTCATTCCCCACCAGTGTACATTTATACAGTATCCTTTTAAGACTCTAAGCAGTGTTCCAGGCTGGGGACATAGCTCAGTGGTAGAGTGCTTGCCTCACACGCACAAGGCCCTGGGTTCAATCCCTAGCACCACAAAAAAAAAAAAAAAAGTAAACAATGTTGCAAGCAAACCTTTATGAAAGTATCTTTGTGAATATAACTGGTATGCTGAAAAAGCACATCTTGAAAAACAATTTTTAAAAAGCAAACTTTAGGGTTCTGCTGTAGCAGATCCCAAAACACAGAACCCACCTAAGCCATGTCCAAAAATACTTTTTTTGAGGAAACTCCCCATGGATTAAAAACTCAGCAGGATCTGTGGCTTTTATGCTACCTTTTAGGTAACTGGCAGATCTAGAGTCACTCAGCGTGAGCCCAGTGTCTATCTGGCAGTTAGAATGTCAGAGACCTGGCTATTAACTCACAGTCTGCATTCAAAGCGGACGCAGGAAGGGAACTTCAGCTCCGTGATCTCCAACTCAGATCTTCACCTGCCTCCTCCTCTGGTTGAAAATAAAATGTTAGGAAAAGAGGGAAGAGGACAGTATGCAGTGTGACCCACCGTGTCACGTAAACATGCTCACACCTTCATGGGGTTAGAGGATGGGAGATGATGCCAGGAAGCAGGAATGAGGGGCTGGGAGGACGCATGAATGGCGCCAAGCTGACATGAAGGTGTGTCATTAAGGCCACTGCTGTAGACCTCAGTGTTGGATTCTTTTTTTTTTTAAAGGGCGGGGGGAGAGAGAATTTTTTATTCATTTCTTAGTTCTCGGCGGACACCACATCTTTGTTGGTATGTGGTGCTGAGGCTCGAACCCGGGCCGCACGCATGCCAGGCGAGCGTGCTACCACTTGAGCCACATCCCCAGCCCCTCAGCTTTGGATTCTGCCTGAAACTCTGAGAGGAACGCAGAGTGTTGCCAGAACTGTCTCGTGAAGGCCTGGACTTGAGGACATTTATTCATCACTGAGTTTCCAACAGACTGTCCCCCCTTCCCTCTCAGACCCCAAACCTCTATTTTCCCGGAGTGTGAAGGGTGGGGATGGGAAACACAGACTCTGCAAGTGGGAGTGATGGGGACAGGGTCAGTCCTGTTGCCACTCCTGCTTTCCCAGCTGCTGGGGATAGGACATGATATGTCTGCCATTGGTTCAATGACACGCCACATCCTGGGGGACAGCACCCTAAGCTCTCAGGGTGTGATTCCAAAACCTGCCTTAGCAGAGCCTTGAATAAGCCGACCGAGTCCCTGAGGATGGCTCTTCAGCTGACGCCTCATATGACAGGACTAGCAGGTCCCTAGAGGGCCATATGCAGCAGCTGTTGAGGAACTGCAGCCTCGCTCTGCACTGAGATTAGAACCTGTGACCTAAGACCTCTGTCACAGGGACGCAGACCTTATTACTATTATGCACTTAGGCGGATGTCACTCGTCACTTGGAGACTTGAGTTTCACATGGCTGTGACTCCCCCTGCCTCAAGCTGCCATGCTGGGAGCTGCTCTCTAGAATGGCTCAGGAGGCAAGGAACCAAGTCCTGTCAACGACCACGTGAGCAACCCGGGAAGCTGACCTTTCTGGAGCTGGCCTTGATGTCACAACAGGCACAGCTGACCCCTTGAGTTCAGTCAGAGATCCCAAAACACAGAACCCACCTAAGCCATGTCCAGAAACTCTGAAATAATAAATATCAGTGTGTTAAGCCCCTGAGTTTGGGGGCAGTTTATTATACAGTAATAAATAATTAAAGAAACCAGCTAATGCAGGAAAAATGGTAAGTCAGTCAGAAATTACAGATCAAAAAGAGAAATCACATCACCTGTTATCTCCCTTCCCAGAAACGACTGTGCCTTATAACTGGTCCAATTTTTAATACTTCAACAATAGTAGGATCCTAAAGGTATATGTTTAGGATAATGCTTTTAATAAACATACAGGAAATCTTAGCTTTATAACCTCAATTGGGTTTTGGTTTGCTTTTGTTTGTTTTGATTTGGGTTGTTGGGGTTTGGTTGTTTTGTTTTTTAGTTTGGTTGATGCCAGGAATACCCTACCACTGACCTGCATCCCCATACCTTTTTATTTTTTATTTTATTTGACACAGGGTCTTACTAAGTCATCCAAGCTAGCCTCGAACTTGTGATCTTTCTGCCTCAGCATTCTGAATATGTGGGACTGAGGCCTCTGTACTCAGCATCAATTGTTTTTATATGGCAATGAAAATAAGTTAAAAGGAAATCCCCATTACAACAGCAGCAGAACATTTGAAATATCGAGAACTTGAATAAGTAGACATTTATTTTATGTTCCTTGATGAATAAGAAATTTTATTTTTTAAGTGAAATTCCAATAAAATAATGTACATTTTAGTACATAAAGTGTTTTCTCTTTCTTTGCCTTCTGTTTTTCTTAATAGAATATTTAAGATACATCCAGAAAATTTTAGGGAAAGCAGAATAATGTTAGTATATATGAAATTGGTTTAGTTTATAAAATAATTAAGTGCTGGCTCCTTACAGGATTCTGTGTGGACAAAACATTTTCAAGAACTTAGGTGACATCTCAAAGCAGTGCATAACAAATGAGGTTATCAATAAATCATATTAAGACAAACAGCTATAACTGAAAATGTGAATATTATACCCATAATTCACATGGTACATCAAATAAATCTAAAACAGCTATCAGGCCTTCTATCTTAAACTATACATTACTGGACATGCAGATTGATTCTCTCCACCTTTTTATTGCTGTTAGGATTAAAATCATTATGAGGAACTTTTTTGATATACATATTTTCATACTGATTCAACTATTTCTTTGAGATATTCATAGAAGATGAATTGCTGGAATAAAAAGGGCATATAATATCCAACTTGGGTACAGAATGTCTCCTAGAAATATAACAGGAATTATACTCTCACTCAGCCTCTCTGGGAGCAAACTTTTTCCAAATTCATGACAACACTTTATTATTCTTTTTAATCCTTGCCAAGCAAGTCTGCCAAAAAAATTCATATGGAATTTAAAAGATCATTTTTTGCATTTATTGCCTGTAGTATTACTGGCTGTTGCTACATATAAGTAACTCTGGCTCATGTACAATTATTCCGTATTAATTGTGTCTTTCATGTTCTACTCCATCTCTTTAAAAATAATTCAGATTCTAATCCTTACTAATTTCTAAAGGAGCTGTTAATAAATTGAGCCTTTTGTAATTCTTATATTTTCCTCCATTAAGTTGGCTTTTGAATCTTTTCTTCCTGAAGTGAGGGGTTTTTTTTTTCAGTATTTAACAGTCAAATTTACCAACCATTTCATCTACATTTTTGCTTAAGGCATCCTATATTCTATACCTGAGGATGCAAAAAAAAATTACTTAATCTGATATTCTGTTTTTTAAAATTTCAGCTTGTATAGCTATGTAAACAACCTTTACTATAATTTGCAAAGTGAGAGTTTAATTTTTTACTCCAAATGTTTGGGGAATTGTGTCACATGATTTTTCAATAATCCATTTAACAATAAGTCTCTCTTGTTGATTTAGAATGGCATATTTTCATATAAATTTTCATAAATAATCATTTGTTGATGGATAACAAACTACCCCCCCCCCGAGTTTATGTGCCTAAAACAAAAAATGCATTATTTCTTGCACTCTGTATATTTACTTGGATCAACTGGGTAGTTTTCCATGTGATTTCATCAGGAGCCAAGGTCATCTAGGGACTTCCCTGTCCTCTATGTTCAAAATGGCTCCACTTATTTTGTCTGATTTCTTTGTGTGGTAGCCGAAGGTGAGGTATAGCTGGTTGCAGGGACAGATAGGTCTCTCTTTCTCTAGGTGGTCTCTGAACCTTTCTTTCTACTCTTGGTCTATCCTCTTGGTCTCTAACAGGGAAGCTGGATTTCTTATGCAATGTGGAAGAACTCTCCAAAAGGCAAAGCTGAAGCTGCCAGAGCTTCTTAGGTCTAATTTTCTAAAACTGGTAGCGTCCTTTCCAATGCATTCCCTTGTTAAAGGGAGTCACAACATCAGTCGAATTCAACACAAGAAGGAAAATATACAAGTCTTGAATACTTGGAAGTTTGGTCCATTGAGGGCCACTTTTGGAGACTAGCAACCACAGTTACTTATATTTCTTTTCTGGAGCTTGACAGTAATATATAACTTTCATGCCTTCCAATGAGTAAAGTAACATACAGCTTTATTTATTCAACATGTATACAACACATTCATCGTTGTCCTCCTGGAGGAACATTTTCCATATTATTTGTGTTACACGTGAGGTAATTGACGTTGTTAAAATATATTGACATGATATTTTTATTAAAATAAACCATAAATTGTGATTTCCCCTCCTGTAAAACTGTCAGAAGGGCATCTAATGTTAAGCTCGGGCATCTGGGATTCGGGATCACGGCTAATAGATTGTTTTCTTGAGCGATATCTGTAGGTACTCTGATTTATCTTCCATTTGCAGCCGGTTCTTGTGTCTTCTGGGAAGCCGGCCATTACTTTTTATTCTCTGGGGTAAACCCTGCAGCTCCTTCCTGTTCTCTTTACACACTGCTGGAGCTTCTTCCAGTCTGTAATTTCCCTTTCTCATCCACAGCCATCGGGGAGACTGACACGAAGCTCTCCTCTTTAAATTCGTGGTTCACAGCTGTCAAACGAGAGTGGGGGCACCAGCACGGCCGCTCCTCAAGGGATCCCTTCATCTCCGGGCGGCGGCCGCGGCGCCTTGTGGGTAATGTGGTCCCGGAAGGGCGGAGAGCGCCGCGTGGAGAACCCTGGGAAGGGAAGCCCGGCGGCTTCGGCTGCGCACGCGCCGCTTCCGGCCTCTACCTGGACGCCCTTCCGGTTCTCCGGCTCTTCCGGGGGAGGGTCCTAGAGCCTCAGCCTTCCCGCGTCCGGGCGTCGACTTGGCCTGGGGCGGAGTGACAGCAACGCGGGTGTGCCCGCAAGTTAGAGGAAGGGCTGGCGGCGAGCCCAGAGCACGCGGGGGTCGGAGGGGAAGGTGGGGCCGGGCGCAGCTGGCCTCGGGTCAGCGAGGTGCAGGCGCGTCCCTCTCGTGGAGGCCCGCCGCGGGGTTCCGATGGTCGGGAGCCGGGCAGGGAGGGCAGCGCTGGGCGCCTGTCCCGCAGGCCTCGCGGCGGGCGCGCTGCAGCCCTTCTTTTCCTGAAGACGGTGCTGGGTGAAGGGGGGAGGTTTGTGCATCAAGTGCTAAAGTCTGAGCCCAGAGTTCCACAGATGCCCCTGGACCTGCACCCGGGGGTGACTGTGGCCCCACAAAGCTCCAGTTCAACTTGGAGAAAAAGGATGCGAGCTGCCATGGAGGGAATGGGCAGGGCCCAGATTTGACAGGAGGACCCTTCTTTGGAGGATCTGCGAGGTTTTGGCTGGAGGGGCGGGGAGCTGGCCATAGCTGAGGAAATGGTTTCTTCCTCACTTCCGAACCGCGTACATGCCATTCCCTATGATCTCCACTTCTGTTTTATTAAGAGCCGCTCAAACCATGACAGTCACCACTCCTGGGATTTATTGAATTTCCCCTGTGTAGAGTCACACCGTGGAGGTAAAAGTTTTTAACAACCTTTTAAATTTTCCTTATTTTAAAATTGGAATTTAGAAAGTAAATATTCTATTCATCTGTGCGATTTGCTAGTGACAGAGCCAAGAATTGAATCCTGGTTTCTCAATTCCCAGACCAGAGGTCTGTCCTCCACCACGTTTAGGTTAAAACAAGTTTCTTAGCAAAAAGTTCTTTTGTGAACTTGTGATTAAGGGAAACCAACCTTTAAAAAAGATAAACATCTTAAAGTGCTTGGATTCCTTCTATCTGGATCCTCTGATCTCATTGACTAAATATAATTAGTAGGGAAATGGGTAAGTGACATCAATATTTTCCCATGACAACAAATATTTTAATCCTAGAATCAATTTTAATGCTGAACTACTGTTCCAAATTTTGTATATAATAACTTTTGTTGATCCAATCTCCTATTACTTGACTCACATGTTATTTTTAAATTTTTCATAGGAGGCATAAATTGGCAGTAATTCAGTAGAAAACATTTGTTTACATTCACTCAGAGAAACTCCATGAGGGGAAAAAAAGAAAGAAAAGGAGAGAAGCTCTATGTCATCAATTCACAACTATAAGTGGACATTCCCCAACCTGTTGCTTCTGTACCAGGTTGGTCAAAAGACCATTTCCTTACATGGAAGTGTGCCTGTCTTTGTAGGTAACTGTAAGGGCTGCTGTCTAAGCTGACCTCTCATGCTTCCCTTCCCCATTCTTCCTTACTCAGCTCTGCTTTCACCATTCTTGGCCCTTTCTCAAGAGCACCTGAAAATGAACAAATCGCAGGTAAGTTGTTTAGGGATTTTCGTCCCAGATTTTACAGTGGGTTTTAAGAGGTTTACAGTTTGTGTTCAGGTGAAATCGAAACAGTATATAAAATTTGCCATCAGAGAGTAAGAGTATCAAATCAATTTTGGAAAAGTCAGCCTAAATAAACAGAAATCCTATAGATGAATTCAAGTTGTTCCAAAAAGGCCCAGACAAGGAGATTCGATTTACATTGGCTATTAGCATGGGTTTTCTTTCATTTATATACATTGACATTTTCTTAAATAGTCTTTGAATAAGTAATACAAAGACAGCATTACGAAAAGCAATTGTCTTGGGGGTGGGGGGGGGGAAGCAGTGGGTTTCCTGTGACTTTGATAGCCAGGCAAAGTACATTAATCATAGAGAACTAATTCATCGTCATCCAAGTAGATGGCAATCTGATGATTGTCTGTGGTCCATTGATGAAACCGAGAATAAATCGATTGCACATTCTGCAGATAATAGTCTATAACTGTTTCTCTCAGATATACTTTTAAGACAAGTTTTACAAGTAGCAATTCAATGTTATATTCTGTAGGTAAAACTTCACTTGCTCTTCTTGATTTAACTCACTTTGTGTGGTCTTTGTCTGCTCCTGCCTCTCCCATAGATCTCTTCTAGTAGAGTTAGCAGCAACCTAAATATTTTCAAATGCAGTGGGTTGTTTCCAGTTCATGTTTTATCAGATTGATTATTGCATTTGACAGTCTGACCCTGCCCCAAAATGCACCTCCAATAATATCTTTGAAATCACTGATTCTCTGTCTAACTCTCTAATCATTGTCTCTGTTATATAGTCTTCTTCCCTTTTGTACCTCAAAATCATTGTCCCATTGCTATCCTTTTACTCTTTCTGGTGTTTTTCATGCCATTTATGGTTTAACTTATAATTCTTTGTACTTTGAAATCTTTTTCTACCTCCAATAACCTCAGCTTGAGGTCCTTGCTAAACATCTCCATAAAGATATTCAGAAAGTTCTTGGAGTCCTCCTGTCCAAAATAGAAATAATATTTGCAGTCAGTTTTCTCTTCTTCTTTATTCCCTATCATTGCCATTATCATCCCACCAGTTATGCAAGCCAGAAAATCGGATACATCTGAATTTTTCCTGTTCCTTACCTCATACCATGTCTAGTTACCAAGCCTTGCTAATGTCTAATAGATACTTCTTGAATTTCTTCCATACTTACTTCTTCTGCCCAGTTTCTGTCACTTGATTGTCATAATAGCTTTCTGCCTGCATACTGTTCCCACCTGAAAACTTATAAGTGCTTAATGAACCCTCTAAAATGCCAGTCTGATCATGTCTTTTCATATGGAAACGACTTAAGTATGACCATATTACTTACAGGATAAAAGTTTAGTATTCTTAGTTAGTGGGACTTATAAGGCTATTCTTTTTAATTCCTGCCACTCTAGACCTTTCATTCAACAACTGTGTTTTGATCAACTTTTACATGCCAAACATTGTGCTAGGTACTTCGTGTATAGTGTGGACAAAAGAGATATTATCTCTGTTCTCATGGAGCTCACAAGCTAGTTCAGGAGAACGGCATCAGACCAAATATCCTTTGATCTAACACATTTTGGAGAAGACAAAAACTATGCATGTTCCACCATCTCCTACTTCTCTCTTATTTGATGATGTCTACCCACGCCATCGCCTTCTCTTTTACACAAGGGTGGAACAACATACCATGAGGTATGGTTTCTGGCCTCATAAAGGAGCAATAATGGAACTAGATGGTGCAACCCAAAGGTGTAGGCAAGGTGACTTCCCTTGGGAAATGAGAAGGAGGCGGGCAGATAAACTGACACATCTTTTTCTCATCCATGGACATTCCAAGGTCAGTTTCACTTTGTAGTCCTTCTGAAGTCCCTTGGGTCACTACATGCTCCTGCTGAGGTACCTGCTGCCTCTTTGGAACCCATGTGAAGTGGACAGTGTGATAGGCCTCTCACATCTCATTGCTCTTGCCTGCCCTTTCCTCTCTCCCTTTAGTACTTTAGTCTTTGCCTTAGGCTCTATTTTCTGGAGATCCCAGCTAAAACACTTCTTCCCTTTGTCTTGGTTTGGAAATCACAGATAATCTTATATAATTTTATATAATCAGCATAACTGTATAGGAGAAATAAAAGCCAAGTAACTTAAAACATGTTTTAATATGGATTTGTACAGATACATGAAAAGTCAGAATAATAGCTTGATGTTTAAACCTAGAGGTTGAGAGACTGGATAATAATTACAAATTTACAACTTGTAGGTGTAGTTCAAATATCATTGGCAGCATTTCCATTAGAGATATTTTTCAAAGAATGAAAATTACTAAAGTTCCAATCCAAATCAAATAACCATGTTCCTTGATATATTCAGTATTTCATTTCAAGAAAATTTAGTCTACATGAGAAAAAAATAAATATAAATACATATGTGTTCAAATGTAAAATGGAATAAGGGTCTAGGCTCAGATCATTATGAATAGATTCATCATCTATAGGAATATTTAGGACACTAGAAAACTACAGAAGACTTGGGACATTTCTTTCCTGTATGAAACTGTCCTGTGTTGTAGGAAGTCTACCATCCCTTGTTCCCTCTCCCTCCAAATTCAGCATCGTGCCACAGAACATTGACAGTCCAAACTTCCTGAACAGAGGTGTAAAATGCCCCGTGTGCCAGGTGTCAACCATGCTGAGCACTGCTACAGTGCTGAGTGAGTGCATTTAGTTTCCTCAGCATGTCCCAAATTTTATGCTCCTGCATGTGCCTAATGTGCTGATTGTTCCCTGGCTCTTTACCTTTTCACCTTCACTTGTTTGTGACCACAGCCAGGAGCCATTTCTTCTTAGAACCCATTCCTGACTCTTGTCTTCTGCCCCCTGGGCTGTGTCCAGCATTATAGCTGTCTGCATTTCTGCATCAGTGTAGGGTCTGCACATTACCTGTGGGTCTCCACACAAGTAAGGCCATTGTTTTTGGCGGTACAGGCCCATATTGCATTCCTCTCTGTGCCTGCTGAGAGTAGTGCTCTACATTTCTTTGTTGAGGGTCACCTGTGAACTCTCCTCTGCCCCGAATGAATTATCAGTCCATTAGAGTTGCTTTCAGAGTTGACCTGAGTCACCAGGAGAATCGAGCTTATTATAAGGTGAGTGTGTTACTGTTCTTACTGTGGACCTGTGTTATAGGCCACTATGTCTACTTTTGTGAATACAGGACTCTAGTGACGGCTCTTTACTCTCACAGGCCTTTTGCAGTTATTAGGACCTTACATGTCTGTTGTGCCTGCAATTGTAAGACACTGTTTATTGTCAGGAGGCTTATAGCTACTTTAGAGGATATAATTCTTAGAGGAAATAATATGGGTATTGTGACTGTTTGTAGCTTATGTATGGGAGACAGTTATTTATGGAAGGAAGGGTGTCATTAAATTATCTAATAAAGTGGGCCAGTGTGAAGATACATAGCAGGCTGAGGAAGGAGAGACTGAGGTGAGCCAGGACAGCCATGGAATGAAGGGGTGAATGTGCAGGATACGTACCTAGAGTACAGGATACGTCTGCATACCCTCTGCATGAGGGTATACAGAGCTGGAGGTGCACTCTGTTTTTTTACTGCTTTATTTTGCAATAATTTTAGACTTAAAAAAGAATTAGAAAAAATCACAGGCAAGGTACTTGCATACCCTTAACCTACTTCCCCTGGTCTTTTGAAATCATAGTACAGGATCAAAACAGAAAATGAACACTAATTCATGGTGTTATCTATCGTCTCAGATTTGGCCAGTTGTCCCACTGATACCGTTTCATTTCAGGGATCCAGCCTAGGAGCCCACCGTGCATTTAGCTCTTATGTCTCTGTAGCCTCTTGCAATCTGCCACAGTCCTTCCTTGTCTTATGACCTTGACACTTTATTGGCCAGTACCCTGTAGGGTTCATTCTAGCCTTCCCCTTTCCTTATTTATAATTCCTTTGTCTCAAAGGAATGAATCTGGCTCTTGTAGTCTGCATTCTGTTTACTTATTTTCTCATCCAGCTATACACAAGAGGTAATTTTAAGAATTGCCAATCCACACCCCATATGAGAAACAAATTTCCTAACTAAAGTATAATTGTATACAGTTGATTTTACTTAGTCTTACTGAATGTGGTCAAATGCTCTTTTCTAAAGTTACTTTGGATAGTTCTTTCCTTCCTCATCCCTTTCACTGTGGGTGTGACTTATTGTTAATTTGGGTGTTCAGATGTCACTCTTTGTGTTCTGTTTGGAGTTCCCTTCCCTATCCCGTGTGATCATAGTTACTTGTTTTGGGATGGATATACCATCCTTACAAACTGGAACTGTACAGAAGGATATGTAGAGAAGTGCCACTCCCCTTGCTCTGCCCTTTCCCTCGCCCCCATACTTTTCACCTGTTCCCACTCTTCCCCTGTAACCAAGTTTGTGGGTTTCTGGTTTATTCTCACTGTATTTCTTTTATACACACATAATGGTTGCGTGTTATTTTCTTTTACATAAAATATAGTGTGTTGTACATATTCTTTTGCACTTTGCTTTTTTCACTTAACAATGTAGCCTGGAAATCGTAGAGACTTCCTCACTGTTTATGCCTTCAGATTTTCCTTCCAGTCACCAAATTTCCACCTGCCAACTGATGTCTCTACTTCTGTAGTCCACAGGCACTTCAAGCACAGCACATAAAGATCAAAGCTTTAGCTTCCTATGCTCAGTTTTTTTCTTTTTCCTGATTCCCTAATCTCGGCATACAGTGCTTGCATCTACCCAGATGATCATGCAAATAGTCTGGGTGTTGCACCTCCTACTGCACAACCAACCAATGACCAACTCCTCTGTCCTTCATCGTGTTGGATTGATGCCCTTCTTCTGCACTGGAACTTAGTTGGACATCTTAGTTTTCTTCCTACTTGAGGACATCTTAGTTTTCTTCCTCCCAATCTGACCTTTAGGCCACTCTCTTTTTCAG
This sequence comes from Spermophilus citellus, assembly GCF_964194105.1. NCBI lineage: Eukaryota > Metazoa > Chordata > Mammalia > Rodentia > Sciuridae > Spermophilus > Spermophilus citellus. The sequence goes on along the minus strand of NC_138185.1, from coordinate 5,119,104 downwards.
AGACTGGGTCAGCAGATGTTTTCTTTAAAGGACCACAAGATGATTATCATTGACCTTGCTGGCCACATAGTCTCTGTCAGCCTGTTTGGCACAGCAGCTTTAGCATGGAAGCAGCTGCAGACATGTGAACGACTGAGCATGGCCAGATTTGGCTCTCAATAGCTGTATTTGGCCTACAACCTGGAGCTTGTACTTTGCCAGCCCTTGTACTTTAGAGCAGTGCTTTTGGGGGGCGGGACAATAGTGGGGGTGATGGAACCCAGAGCTTCTCTACCTCTGAGTTCTGCCCCCAGCACTTTTTACTTGTTGTCTTGAGACAAAGTCTCACTGAGTTGCCAATACTAGCCTTGAATTTGCATCCTCCCGCCTTAGCCTCCCAAGTAGCTGGGATTATAGGCATGCACCATGCTCCCAGTTTAGAGCATTACTTGTGAAATACAAATTTGATTGTGAAACTCCAGTCCTTGCTTGCAAATCTGTCTATGGATTTCCATCATTTACAGTAGTGGTCTCCAAAGTGGAGAGAATAGGGGGCAGCCCTGGGCCCCTGGGCTTCTTTCTATTCATATATTATCTTTACTTAAAGAATAAAAATTTCAGGCTTTATTTGATATTAATATATAGCTTAAAGTAAGTCAGAATTACATTATAGTTTCTAAGTAAATGTATATATTGGTTATATGCAAGAAAGTTTTACTGATGAGTTTTACGATCCCAAAATTCAAGACTACTAATTTAGGGAAAGGTCCCTCAGTCCAGCTCACATTCCTACAAAACAGTTTTTATTTCAGGACAAACATTGACCCCTCTAAAGGAAGACTCCTTTAACATAAATTAGAACTTTCCTTTTGTGACTACCCTTTATCTTTGCTGAAGGTGTGTATTTATATTCATATCACCCAGTGAGAAGGTGTGCTCCTAAAGAGCAGGGTCGGTATTTCATGTGAGTAAGTAATCCAGGAAATCAAGCACTCCAGGGCATGGTGTAAACTCAGTACACTTAAATTTTTTATTTAAAAAATGAGCATAGTGACAGGATATTTCCAATGCTTTACAGTCCCGCAAAGCACATCTCTCTAAGCTTACCATAAGCCTTGGCAGTGGTCTCCTTATTTGTGATGTTCCATAGATTTGGTGTCACTCAATTCTAATCATCTCAGATTAAACAAATTCTTTCAGAGATCAGTTTCATTCAAGGACCTGACTGTGAACTTCACCCATGAAGAGTGGCAACAACTGGACCCTGACCAGCGGCTTTTGTACAGGGATGTGATGTTGGAGAACTATAGCAACCTCATCTCAGTGGGTGAGCAACGTTTCCTTGTGCACCTCCTAAGAGCATGCTTTTCTTCTGTCACAAGAACATGTTGAAATTCTAGAATTTAATTACATAGCCTTCAGTATCAGAGAAGAAAAATGTTAAAGCCATTTTAGGCAATAGAAGTAGGTATGTTGTGTGTTTGTGAGAGAGAGAGAGAGAGTGCACACACATGCTCCCTGTCCTTTCCTGCCCTTCACAAAAACATTCTGGCTTCACTGAGCTTTTTCTGGGCATCTTCATTGCATGGCTTCTGAAACTATTTTCTTCATGTTTCAGAGATCCTGAAGTCCAAAGAGCTTGGTCCAAATTCTGTGTCATTTACCATTAACAGGGTTTCATGTTAACAAACCAGATGTGATCTTCAAATTGGAGCAAGGAGAAGAACCATGGATAGTGGAAGAAATCTCAAGGGAGAGCTACACAGGTAAATAAATGATAACAGAGCAGGTGGAAACCAAAGGAAATGAGAGTTTCCAGATGCCCAGCAACCACAGTTGGCATCTTGTTGTTGTGGTTTTTTTTTTGTTTGTTTGTTTGTTTGTTTTGCGGCAGGGGAGGGTTACTAGAGAATGAACGCAGGGGCACTCAACCACTGAACCACATCCCCAGCCCTTTTTTTGTATTTTAATTAGAGACAGGGTCTCATGGAGTTGCTTAGGGCCTTGGTAAGTTGCTGAGGCTGGCTTTGAACTCTTGATCCTCTTACTGAGCCTCCTGTGCTACTGAGATTACAGGCATGTGCCACCACACCCAGCTACACAGTTGGCATCTTTATAATTTTTTTTTTAAGAATCTATTTATAGGACCCAGATCTTTGGAAGTAATTGAGGAAAATTAACTGTAGTTACTGAAAATATTGTTTGTCCCCTAATAAATATATTCCTTTAATTGAAATGTATAAAGATTATTGCTCTTAAGTTACCTAGCCCCAGAATCCAAGTTCCTCTTTCACCACGCCTCAGCTTCTTTTATTTTTGTAGTATTCTCCTGCCTACCTTGACCTATCCAGTCTCGTCATGGACATGTTTTACACCTAGACATTCATCAGTCTGTCTTAATAAATCTTGCTTGATTTGCATGGTTTCTCTAGTTCCTTCTTCTGTGTGTGATTTAACTGAGAAATAACAGTTTAGAATTAGGCAAACAAAGCTCCTAGCACTCCAGCTGTAAGTCCCCACCCCCTCAGGCTTGTACAGGTGTCTGAGGGGCCCTGCCTCCCTCTAGTCTGGGCCATGCTCCACTCCCAGTTTCCCACCCCGTTCCTCTTTTTATTTGTACAATTCCCATATCGCTGTAAAAATTCCACATTCACCTCTTCTTTCTCGTACTTTTCGATAACACTGATCGTCTTCCTGAGAACTGCTCTGCCTAGTCTCACTGCACCACTGTCTTTCCCTGAAGCCTTCACTAGACTCTTGTCTATTTCCATACCCAGTCGGCCACACTTGTGGTGTGCTTGGTGAACTGTTCCCTGTGACTTTTATTTTTCCACCCTGTGTTTAGAGTATAAAGTGTCAAAGGTTCTTTGCTGGTTTCCTCTTCCTTTGACACTGTTAAATAGACTGGCATGGATGGGTTTGCTGTTTTCTTTTCCAAAATCAACCAAGTAGGAGATATTTGCACTTGAAATTCTTTACTTCTGTGAGGCTTGGCCTGCAGTCTGATCCCCTACTACAAGGCATTTGTGGGGATTCCTTTTGCATAGAAAATGTGTAAAGACTCACAAATTATTGTTAATTGTGCTTCTTTTTAGAAGATGATGATGCCTTAGAGAAGGACAAGGAAATTCAAGACAAACATTTGAGTCAAAACAGCACAACACTCATTACAAAAAGAGTGAATGCATTTGGAACAACGTTTACTCTGGGCATGAATCTTGTTCCCTCAAGAAAAATACCCTACAAATGTGATCCAGGTGGCAACAGTTTCAAAACTAGTTCAGAAATAATTGTTGCAAAGAAAAGCAAAGAAAATATAAAGGTTCCTGATGAACATGGTGGATGTGGGAAGGCCCTGCTCCACGCTAAGCATGAGGAAAGTCATTCTGGAATGGAAAAATGCAACTATAATCAAGCAGTGGAAGCCGGCAGTCAGGAGGAAGATCTTCTGCAGCAGAGCATTCAGAGTTGGAAACAATCTTTTGACCATAATAAGTGTGGGGAGCCCTTCTTCAGGAGGGCACTCCTCTCTGCAGAGAAGACAGGATGTGCTGAAAAGAAGCCAAATGAATGTGATGAATGCAGGAAAACCTTTTCTAAGAGGTCCACCCTCATTGTGCATCAGAGAATTCATACAGGGGAGAGACCCTATGTTTGTAATGATTGTAGGAAAACCTTCCGCGTGAAGACCAGCCTCACTCGACACCAAAGAATTCATACTGGAGAGAGACCCTATGAATGCAGCGAATGTGGGAAAGCCTTCATTGACAAATCTGCCCTCATCGTGCATCAGAAAATTCATGGAGGGGAGAAATCCTATGAGTGTAATGAATGTGGAAAGACCTTCTTTCGGAAGTCAGCCCTCGCTGAGCACTTCAGGTCACACACGGGGGAGAAACCTTATGAATGTGACGAATGTGGGAATGCCTTTGGCAAGAAATCTTACCTCATGGTACATCAGAGAACTCACAGAGGAGAGAAGCCAAATGAATGTAAGGAATGTGGAAAAACCTTCTTCTGCCCGTCAGCGCTCACTGCACATCAGAGAATTCACACAGGAGAGAAGCCCTATGAATGCAGTGAGTGTGGGAAAACCTTCTTCTGCCAGTCAGCCCTCAATGTGCACCGAAGAAGTCACACAGGAGAGAAGCCCTATGAATGCAGTCAGTGTGGGAGATTCTTATGCACCAAATCAGCCCTCCTGGCACATCAGATAGTTCACAGAGGAAAGAAGTCTTACGAATGCAGCGAATGTGGGAAGTTTTTCTGCCATAAGTCAACACTCACCATACACCAGAGAACCCACACAGGAGAGAAGCACGAGGTGTTTAATGACTGCGGTAGAACATCCGTGGTGAAGCCGAACTGCAATGACCATAAGAGAATGGACACAAAGGAGAATCTATATGAGTGTCAAGAGCATGGGCATGCAGCCAACAGAAGTTCACACCTCTTTGCACACCAGAGGACCATGTGGGAGAGACCCTACGCATGCAGTGAGTGTGGGAGGACCTACTGCAGGAAGTCGGCTCTCACTCACCATCAGAGAACACACTCGGGGGAGAGGCCCTACGAGTGCAATGAGTGTGGGAAAACCTTCTGCCAGAAGTTCTCCTTTACTGAACACCAGCGAACTCACACTGGGGAGAAACCATACGGATGTAGAGAGTGTGGGAAATCCTTCTGCCATAAGTCAGCCTTCAGAGTCCATCAGAGAATTCACACAGGAGAAAAACCATATGAATGTAACCAATGTGGGAAAAGCTACCGTCGGCTATGGACACTCACTGAGCATCAGAAAATACACACAGGGGAGAAACCCTATGAATGCAATGCATGTGAGAAAACATTTCGCCACAAATCAAACTTCCTTTTACATAAGAAAACTCATAAGGAGTAAGTTCAGCAAGGCAACAAATCAAGTAATTACATAAAGCTAGAACTGAATATGCATGGGGGAGTGAAATCTTTTCAGTGTAAGGAACATGGGAAAATTTTCTGCCGCAGGTCGGCCCTCACCATACTATCAGAGAGCTCACACAGCGACAGTTTGTTTAGTACACGCATATCACATTCAGTGTGAACTCTGAAAATGTCAGCAATTCAGACACTACGCCAAGTGTGCCTACCTTTAAAAAAAATGAAGTGTTATTTAAGTTTGTTACTTTATTGTTCTCTTCAGTGTTACTTGATAATGTGTCAGCAGGTATGAAGGTCTAATCTTACTTCATTTTAAATCAGTGCCAGTTGTTCTTATGACAGTTGATTAACTGCTAATGTAGAGATTTATAGTATATTAAATCATCAGGTTAGACAGTTTGTTTTCTGTCTTCTGTCTCTATCTGTTCTGGTAACAGACCCCTATCCCTTTATCTGCAAAGGTGACAATTAAGAGGACTAACCATACTACTACATATCATAAAGGTGTTTTTTAGAATTCATCTATCAAATTCTGAGAAAGGGCCTCTGTAATGATGATTAAATTATATTGTATGGGTGCATGTGATTAGGCCGTTTTTATGGAGATCATGTTGTGTCCTGATTTCTGAGTGGGTTTTTCCCTAAGCCCTTTCCTGGCCTCTCTCTGCCTCTGTGCATTCTGCCCAGGGAGGACAAAGTGAGCTCACCTAGTTGGTAAAGCTGGGGAGAGTAACAGGCTGCTCAACTCAGCGGTTTCCTGTCTTCATTGTGGGCTTTCCTGAAAGTATGATTTCCTGTCATGGGTATTGCCAGTGACTAAGTAAGCACATTGGCCTCATTCTGTCATTGAGCTAATTGGCCCATTTGGTGGTCATGCCATGTTGCCTTCTCCAAATCTGTCTTCATCTGTAATAAAGGCCTCATCCTGACCCGTAACTGCTGTTGCTGCTGCTTTTAATTTTTGATTATTCAGGTGGGAGAAAATGGTGCTGTTTATTTGGGGCCCTTCAGAGAACCCAGTGTAAACATTATTTATTTACCTGATTATTTGGTTCTTATTTTATGTCCTTCAGCACAATGGACATAAGTATACACATGTGCATGTATTTTATATATGAACAATATTAATGTGAACAATATTTATCCCTTAATATTTTTCTTTGATCTTGTAAAATGTATTATTTTAAGTGAACCCAGTGATTGCTCTGTGTTTCTTGACTGGTTTTGCATACTGGGGTCTGTATATCATGCTGTGCCTTCTGTTGCCCACTCGCTCTGGGTTATGTGAAAAACCATGATTCTACCCATCACTGCATTGTTTTTCTTTTTGGTTTGATTTAATATTATATATGGAAAAGCTATGTGTTAAGAAAAAATTTTTTCAAATCTGGTGAAAAATGTAAATCCTCAAATCAAGAAATTCAATGAGCCCGGAACAGGAAAGAAACAAAAAGTACAAGTCCAATCAAAATCAAATTTCAAGACATAAAAATCAAAACCAATTTAGTAAAAAAAAAATTTTTAAAGTAGTAGCCATCCTTGCACGTTGGTGCACACCTGTGATCCCAGCATCTCAGGAGGCTGAGGCAGGAGGATCACAAGTTCAAAGCCAGCCTCAGCAATGACAAGGCACTAAGCAACTCAGTGAGACCTGTCTCTAAATAAAACACAAAATAGGGCTGGGGACGTAGCTCAGTGGGCAAGGGCCCCCGGGTTCAACCCCCAGTACACCCCCACACACAAAAAAGGAATAGCCAAAGAGAAAAAGACCACATACAACAGAGCCTATTCATTTCCCAGGTTGCCATAACAACTACCATAAACTGTGGGTCCAAAACAGAAGTCTGTTATTGTTAGACCAGGACGCAAGAAAAGACCACTGACTCCAATTAAAATCAAATTAAAGCAAGCTTATTATTTCGACCGGCCGGGCTGCCTTTCCCTCCCAAAACGGCGGGAACAAGACAGCAACCCCACCTTTCCTACAGCCCAGCTTTATAGCCCAGAAAGTTACACAAAAGGGGGGTTACAGATAACAGAACTCTGACAAGCATCACACTAATGGTAGTTTACATTTTTTTTTTTTTTTTTTGCTGGCCCCAACATCAGAATTTATGAGGACCATTAGAGCCTCAGAGAGGGTCGTTGTCTGGCCAGGGAAGGCCAAGATTTATGAGGTGTCACTAAAGTTTCAGAGAGGGCTGCTATCTGGTCAGAGAGCCGGGCATGGGTGAGTTCAAGGCACGGGCAGGCATACCAAGCAGGTTCAGAATTTGCAGTAATTTATAGTAAAGCCGAAATTAGCTTTTCATGGCTTTGTGGCAAGATGGCTCCCAATTTTAATAAAAGATCAGGTTGGGTCTATCATTATCTTGCAGCTCTGGAGGCTCGAGTCTGAGGTCGAGGGTTGAACAGCCTTGGTGTCTTCTGAAGGTGCTGGAGGAAGTCTGTCTCCGGCCTCTCCTGGCTTCTGGTATTTCCGTGGCTTGAGGCATTTTATCTCCAATGGCTTCCTCATGGTGCTCGAGTTCCCCTTTTCATAAGGGTATACTGGATGAGGGACCCCTCCTGTTCAGGTAGGACCTCATCTTAACCAGTTGCGCCTGTAACGACCTTATTTCCAGATGAGGTCTCATTCTGAAGTACTGAGGGTTATTAGGACTTCATCATAAACTTGGGGAGACAGTTCAACCCATAATACAGGATAATGTGTTCATTTCCTGTTAGTGTACCACAAGTTACCCCCAAACTTAGCAACTTAAAATAGACATTTATCATCTCCCAGTTTGGTGGTTTGGAAATCTGAGTAACCAGCTAGGTCTGGCTCGGGTCTTTCATAAGGTTGCGGCCATTTAAAGACTAGACTGGGGCTGAAGCTTCCTCTTCCACGGTGGCGCTCCTGGCTGTTGGCAGGAGGCCAGTTCCGCTTCATAGAGCTTCTTGTCCTGCCTCTCAGCAGGGCAGCTGCATCTCTAGAGCAGCGATCCAAGAGTGACGCTCTGGCACCTCTTGAAGCTCATCGTCTTCACTACATCCTGGTGGCCCCACAGACCAGCCTTAGCATGGTGTGGGAGGAGCCCGCACTGGGACATGGAGGCCCACGGGTGGGAGTGCCGAGGCCACTGTCACCAGGGAACCACAGAACAGTGGGGTGGTTTCAAGAAATAGGCAGCAGCTGCATTGAAATTTATCTTAAAATGTTCCTTTTTTGCCAATGAAATGGGGAATTAGACCATTTTGTGAGAAAAAATGGGGGAGAGGTTTTATCGATTGGTATTATTTATATGACTAACACATTTGATTTCAGTTCAGCCATATTGCTTTAAATTGATATCTTCCTATTCTTCTCCCCCAGGATAGCACTGTGGGCTGTCTTTGGGTATTTAAGAAAGTTTGTGTTTCCGTTCTATCAGTTACCATTATACTAATGTCCTTAAACAATGCCTTAATGTCTCCTGTTTTTTTCAGGGAGTAGGAGGGAAGACACAGTCTATTAGTTTCTTACTCTCAGTTCATGATGAAATTGGTTGGTAATCACTTCTTCCCTTTTCTCTCCCTGTTCACCTAGAACCTGGAGTTACTGTGCTCATTCTGTGCCTGGGGGCTTTACTTCATCTGAAGATCGGTTTGGTTGGGACTTCCTGGTTAGCTTTTTCTGTCATTGAGTATCCTAACGTGGCTAACCCCAGCTTATCTGGATCAAGGGTCATTCTTCAGAGGTCAGGTGCTTCTGGATATCCTGGTCTCTACCCCTCCACACAGTTAGGACAGACTTCCATGACCTGTGTCACCGTCAGCCAGGGCCTCTTGCCATCAGGCATCTGGTTGGGGTCCTAGCCAGTCGCCCTCAGAAACCAAAATAATTTCTTCCCTGTGTCCCTCAGGGTTCAATCAGAAATAGAGGTGTATGTCTATAGATGACAGATTGGTAGATCAATAGTTTTGTTACCGAGACCTGACCTTAGACAATTGCAGGGAAATTGTCACATGGTTGACCTATGTCCCATGCTGGAGCTTAGAATCCACAGCCAGGCAGTCGGGAAGGAAAGGTGAACCTTAAGTGGGCAAAAACAAAGACAAGCAGACCCCATAAAGACAGAGGGACCTGTGTCAACCAGCGTCCTACAGGAGAAGTTGGTGCCCTTGTCACTTTCCTAATGACTTAGCCCAGAGGCTAGATGAGCAAAAGGAAGATCCCTGGTCAGGGAGAGGACTCTTGGGCCTTCTCCTGGCCCAGTCCACCAAGAGAGCCAGCAGGTAAGGAACAGCAGACACCTTCGGAGAACACAAGCAAAATGACTGCTGCTCCATCTCTCTGGACGTCAAGCAGAAATGTCCTCTGTGGCCTACCCTCACTGGAAACTACAGCAAGGGAATTCTGAGGAACACAGACTCAGCCAAGCTAAGGTGACACAGAGTCACCACGCTCCTGTTTTCCCATCAGGGCTAGCGATGGTGGATCCCTTGTTGATTTCCCAACCCTGCCCCCACTTTTGTACAGTCTCTATTCAGTTCACTTTCGTGACTCTTATTTATTTATTTTTTGAGGGGGTACTGGGGATTGAACTCATGGGCACTTGATCACTGAGCCACTTCCCCAGCCCTATTTTGTATTGGATTTAGAGACAGGGTCTCACTGAGTTGCTTAGCGCCTTGCTTTTGCCGAGGCTGGCTTTGAACTCGCCATCCTCCTGTTTCAGCCTCCCAAGCTGCTGGGGTTACAGACAGGCATGCACCACCACACCTGGCTCTTTTATTAATCTTGAATGTGCTGTTTCTTAATGGGGCTGGTTCTGTGATCGGTACCAGAAGTGGCCCAGGGAAACAGATCCTCAAAGTGGAAATGATGGGGTCCTTGAGTGGGGCCTAGGCCAGGTACCACCACCGGTAGATCAAAGGGACACAATTATCCTACTGTGCCTTATGACAGAGCGATCATTTGGTTTTGGCCTGCCAGAGACAGCTAGTTGATCTTGAAGACCCTAGAGTGGACTTAGACGGGCAGCCTTCCGAGGTGCAAGCTGATGTGTAGGTGACCCATGTCTCAGTCCCCCAGAAGAAACGTGACTGCCTGTTGACAGAATTCACAGCACTCCCTCCGGTTCAGACCTAGGCCATTTCTCACACCTCAAGTGGCTTTGGGAAGGACCTTTGAAGGAGGTCCCTGCCCTGTGGTCATACAGTGACTGTGTGACTGGTGACTCTTCCTCTCTGCCTTCCCAGGGATGCCTGTCGTCACTTGCCGCATGGCTGTGCTCTGGAGAAAGGGAGACACCCCGACATCCTGGGCAATGGCAGCTCAGTGGTGGCCTGGAACATGTGCCGATTCTTATTTGTTTGGTACCAAGGATTGATCTCAGGGGCGCTTTACTACTGAACCATATCCCCAGCCCTTCATATTTTTTACTTTGAGACAGGGTCTTGTAAAGAATAAATAATAATAAAGGGTGACACAGAGACAAGGTGCAGAGGCAGGGAAGGTGGCAGAGTGGCTCCTTGTCCAAGCAGTCACATTTATTTATACCAATAGATCCCATTAGGTCATTAGAGCCATACCACATTGTTGTTTAGAGCATCAGGAAGGCTGCTTACTTTGCAGTTACAGTTTACAGTTACAATATGCAACGTGAGGAGATTTGTGCGGCTCTCAAGAAGGTGCATGTCTGAAGTTACTGTTAGGCAGGCGGCTCCAGGAGCACCTGAGCTTGGTGAAACATTGTAGTTATCAAGCCAGCAACTTCCTTATTCCCAGGAGTTACGTGCCTACCAAGGTGGAAACCCTGGTGAAGAACGTCGCTACAGCAGCCAGGCAGCCCATATCTCATATTCGGAAGTTCCCCAGCAGCCAGGCACTCTGTACCTTGGCACAGAGACTTCCTAGCCACCAAGCAGGCCACGATCACGAAGTTTATCAGAGACCCCAGTCCCAAACACAGAACCCCTACAGGGTCTCACTAAGTTACTTAGGGCCTTGCTACGTTGCTGAAGCTCGCTTTGAACTTGGAATCCTTCACCTCAGCCTCCTGAGTCAGAATATACTAATTCTTAAAGTTCCCAAACACCACCAAGGTCCACAAAGTGGACACAAGAAGGTCAAGAGATAGAGTTTGGACCTGAATTCATCTCACAGAGGATTAGCTTCTGCCAGTGGAACTACAGGCCCTTCCTGCTGTTATTTCCTCAGCCCCAGAATGCATAGTAGAGACAGGCTAAGTAATTAGGATAATCTTCATAGGCTCTCTTCTCCCAACCCCCAGTACTGGGATTGAACCCAGGGGCACTCTTACCATTGACCTACAACCCCAGCTGTTTTTATTTTTTGAGACAGGGTCTTGCTAAGTTGCTGAGGCTGGCCTTGAACTTGTGATCCTCCTGCCTCAACCTCCTGAGTTGCTGGAATTATAGGCATGAGCTACCATGCCCAACTCCCCAAAGGATTTTTTCTTCATAGAGCATGGTGACACCAGCCTGTATTTACTATGTACACCTAGGCTATGTGACATATGCTACAAACTTCTGCAGCACAATACTGTACTGAATACTGTAAGGCAATTGTAACATCCTAATTTAGTGCCTAAGCATATCTAAATCAAAATGCTACATGATAGAAATTTTTCACTTCTGTTATAATCTTATGGGGCCACTCTTAATCATATGGGTCCTTTGTTGGCCAAAACATCATGAGGTTGCACATCACTGCATATATCAAAAAAATGTCTTTTTTGTTAAAACAGTTAAATATCGGTAACTAGTCCCTTTGACTATTGGAAGTGTCTGTCATCTCCAGAGAATTAAGTATTGTCACATGTTAGCATGCATTATTCCTAATTTCCAAGAATTTATATCCACACATTTGAAATGAATCTGTAGAATATATCTAGTACACTGCCACTTAGATTATAGCAACTTCAATTATACAAATTTGAAATAATGCCAAAAAAATTATAATATTAATTAAAATGTCTCATATCAAGTTCAAATTTCCAATATAGTATATGCCTTCCAAAGTTTCTAGAAATTGTAAAGAACCACAAAGCTTACAAGCAGCAAAGAGCACTATTGTGAACCTTGATATTGACACTTGGCTGCATCACTTTAGCATATAAACTAAAACATATCAATTTAGCAATCAAGTCCATGATTGTTAGTGTCCTGTGAATTAATACATTGTTACTAATGCTTTAGAATGTTTTTGAATGATTTTGTAACTTGGACAATTATTTTAAAATGAACTTTTATTAAAATTTAAAATATTTTTGGGCTGGGGATGTGGCTCAAGCGGTAGCGCACTCGCCTGGCATGCGTGCGGCCCGGGTTCGATCCTCAGCACCACATACCAACAAAGATGTTGTGTCTGCCGAGAACTAAAAAATAAATATTAAAAATTCTCTCTCTCTCTCTCCTCTCTCACTCTCTCTTTAAAAAAAAATTTAAATATTTTAATTACTACATCAGTCTCATCCAACACTCACTAAATGATAGCATTTTTAAGGTACCTAAAAAATTCATGGAGACCAATTACTTCAGGGTGGAAATTAGATGGTATAACATACAACAAAGACACTCAGACAAACACAGGAGGCATCGTGCAGTTAATTTAGTGGAAGACATTGGATTTGACCTCACGCTAACACTGAGAAAGTCAAGACGGCAGCACAGTGCTTACCCAGTGGATGTAGATCCACGCTCCCAAGACTGCAGGCCTTCCTACTCTGTCTGTCCCCCGGGGAGGGTAAGTATTGAACTATTCAGGTTTTGAGGTTTTCCAGGTCTTTATAAACAAAATTCGTTCATAAGACTGCTCTGTGGGAGACCAACCTTACATGTGACTGGGTTACACTCCCAGGCTGGGTGCTGAGGCACTCAGTCGCAGAAATGTGGCAGAGCTTTCCCCACCCTTCTTGGGTGCGAGGGTCGGTGTCTCGTGCATGGGTGTGTCTTCCTGAAGCCCCATGGGTGAAGCTATGCTCACCTGTTCCTTTGTAATATAACCCCTTGCCCTGTTTAGGATAGAATCTTCCATGGAAGTGCCTTGTGTGTGTCCCCTCCTCTTACTGTGCCCTTGGGTGTGGCCTACTCAGGTGTCAGTCAACCTGCTGACAGTGGACATCAGGAAGATAGACTCAGCCCCCTGAAACCTGACCCCTTGCCTCATTTGAATAGCTTCTCCTCAATAAAAGGGGTCAGTGCGGGCTCTCGCTCTCTCTTTCTGCAGACTCTTAAGGTCAGAGGAGCCGTCACAGAGACCCCAAAGAAAAAGGTATTTGTGTCTCTTGTGTGGTTATCTCGTGCAGTCCAGTTAGCCCAGTTTAACTAGAGTGACCCCTGAGCCTTTTAGTCTCGAGAACAGAAACTTGGCACTGCTCTACTGTTATGAGTGACAGTGAAGTGGCTTTTTATTTGGGGACTTGATTTTGTTCTTGTATTTGGTACTTAATGTTTGTTTTTAAACCCTTAAGAGATGTGTCTGATTTTTACAAGAAATAAACCAATGCCTTATGTTCTTATATTGCCCTATATTCTTATGTAAAGTGTACTTTATTTTAAACTCTACCCAGGTCAACGTATACATTCCTGCACTACAATTTTTAATGGTTACCTAAAATCCCACCTTATGGATGCCCACAAATTATTTTTACAATTATTTTCCTTAGGTTATATTCCTAGAAATAGAATCAATACATTAAATAAAGTGCATTCTCCTTTTAAATCTTGTTATGAAGTGGCCTCCAAATTGTTTTATAAATTATATCCAAAAAGAAATTTATGAGAATGAACAACATTTCTCCTAGCTGATGTCCACTCTGGATATCATTTTTCTTTATAATCTTTTCCTATTATAAAGGCCCCAAAATGTATTTAAACACTTGCATTTTTTATTTGTACATTATGGACTGTTTTCACATACTTATTCCTCACTTACATTTTCCCTTTTATTACTTGCTCTTCACATCCATAGATCACTTTTATGGTAGTGTGATCTTCTTATAAATGTGTAAGAGATAATTAAATGAAGTCAATAAACCATTTCTTTCCTACACTTAACAAATATATTTTCCAAATGTGTTTTTACTTGATTTTTTTTTTCTGAAAGCAAGGTTTTAAATTTTTCTAGAGTAAAATTTGACAGTCATTTCTTTTGTGGCTGCTGCCTTTGATCACTACCCAGAGAATAAATGAGAAAATTATTTTATATTTTCTCTAGGTACTTGGTGTTTGTTGGTAAAATGTGAAATCAAGAATCTTGGGAAACTTGTATGCTTTAGTGTGTGTGTGCTGGAGGTGTAACTGATCTTCCCCCGCCCCCACCGCTCTAGATTCCTAACATGATTTTTTGACTACTTCATTTCTCTCCTCCCTGATCCCAGTCCCCTACTTGAAAATTCCACCTTTATCATACTTAAATTCTTCTGTGCTCTTGAATTTATACCTGATGCTCTGAAGAGCAATGGCAAATTTCATCTGATAAGAAATACTTTAATTTTTCCAGTTAGAAACTCCTGGCTGCCATCCTAGGTTCTTTGTTCTTCCAGATAAAATTTAAATGTGTTCCGTGAAATAAGGTTTAAAATAAAGGGGAAAACCAGGCATAGTGTAGCATGTCTGTAATCCCAGCAGCTTGGAAGGCTGAAGCAGGAGGATCATGAGTTCAAGGCCAGCCTCAGCTATTTAGCAAGGCCCTATGCAACTTAGCAAAACCCTCTCTCAAAATTAAAGATAAGGGCTGGGGCTATAGCTCAGTGGTAGAGCGCTTGTGGGGCTCTGGGTTTGATCCTTATCATCACATAACATAAATAAATAAGTAAAGATATTGTGTCCATTTACAACTAAAAAATATTAAGAAAAAAATTAAAAAGAAAAAGAACAGGGGATGTAACTCAGTGGTAAAGTACCCCTGGGTTCAATCCTAGTACCAAAAATAAATAAATAAGTAGGGAGAGGGAAGGAGGGAGAGAAAGAGAGAGAAAGAATTAAAAAAAAAAACACGTCACTCAACTTATTGAGATTTAGGTTGGGATTTTGCTTAAGAATATTGACTCTTCCCATTAGGAAAGCAGTGTATCTCTATTCAAATCTTGAATGTCATATAGTAGATTGTAATACTTTCTTTGATACAAATACTGCCCCATTCTTCTTAATTTAGTCCTACATACTGAATACCACTATGGTGTATGGAGCTTACTATTAAGTTATTATAGTTGGCAGAAGAGAAACAATCGATCTGTTGATGTCACCAAAAATGGGATAAACTGATGTTGTGGAACTGACCTAGTGTGGGTTACTGAGAAGAACAGAGTATCTCTGAATCTCAGTATCAGAAAACAATCAGACAAACGCAAATGAAGGAACACTCTTCAAAACAACCCATAGGTCCTCATCAAAATTGCCAGTGTCATCAAATGCAGAGAAAGGCTGAGGAGCTGGATTAAAGGAGTCTGAATGATATGGCTGTTGAATGTATGAAATAAATGATCCTGAACTGGATCCTGGATCAGAAAAAAAAAATGTTATAAACAATATTATTGGGATTCCAACATGGCGGCAGGCGTGGAGAGATCAAGTCTCTGACCTCTTCAGCTGTGCGGGCATAGGGAGTCATAAACAACCTAAATCTGTTTGCTCAGGATCACTAGGCAATGCTGAGCTGACGTGGATCTGGGGCGAACAGTCTGGGCCTCTCAGAACACACACTGAGCCCTGATCGGCTGAATTCAAGCTCCCGTTCGCCTGCTTCCCGCAGACAAACAGCTGTGACTCAGCATTAATCCATCCGGCTGAAACAACTGGTCAGCCCTTCTCATCCTACGGAGGTAAATGCCTACTGAGCCTTCATAAGTAGTGGCCACAGGTTTGAAACGGGGCTTGGGAGAGACAGTAAGGACCCACCCATTGCATTGGTCGCCCGGCAAAGGGAAACGAAGTGTCGCCATTTGCAAGAAACACCACTATGGCAGAGAACTGACGTCATCAGACTGCGGCGGAGGAGATAACTTCATTGAAACCTGCGGCTACAGTGACTTCTTCCCTTCCCTTCTAATACCTTTCCTCCCAAGCATCAAATAAATTTATAGGAGTAAACAGTAACTCATCAGTCAAACAGAACAAGAAGTAACATGAGCAGCTTCAAAAAGCAAGGAAGAAAAGGAGTACAAACAATGCAGGACAGCCTAAATATTCAGGAGGACCTAGAGTCATCAGAAAAATGGTCATATAAAGAACTCAAGGAACACCTTAGACAGATGGAATGGAACCTTAAAGAGGATAAAAGACAGCAAATTCAAGCAGCGAAAAAACACATTGAGAATGAATTACATAAACAGATAAAAGAAGAAGTTAAGCATCTTTATCAGGAGATAGAGATTATAAAAAATAATCAAACAATAATTCTAGAAATGAAGGAAATGATAAACCAAATTAAAAACTCAATTGAGAGTATCACTAACAGAGTGGAGCAAGTAGAACGTCAGATAATGAAGACAAAATATATCATCTTGAAAAGAGTCTAGCCAACTCAGAAAGGCTGGTAAAAAATCACGAGAAAAACATCCAAGAGTTATGGGATAACATAAAAAAACCAAACTTACGAGTCATCGGGATAGAAGAAGGTACAGAGATTCAAACCAAGGGAATGAGTAACCTGCTGAATGAAATAATTACAGAAAACTTTCCAGAAATAAAAAAGGAAACAGATATACAAATTGAAGATGCATATAGGACACCGAGCACACAAAATCACAGTAGACCAACGCCAAGACACATTGTTATGAAGATATCCAATATACAGAACAAAGAGAAAATATTAAAAGCTACAAGAGAAAGGAGACAGATTACATTCAGGGGTAAACCAATAAGCTTAACAACAGATTTTTCATCACAGACACTGAAAGCAAGAAGGTCATGGAACAATGTATTTCAAACACTGAAAGACAATGGATGCCAACCAAGAATTCTGTATCCAGCAAAATTAAGCTTCAGGTATGACAACGAAATAAAAATCTTTCATGATAAACAAAAGTTAAAAGAATTTTCAGCCAGAAAACCAGCATTGCAAAGCATTTTGAGCAAAACACTACACGAGGAAGAAATGAAAAACAATAACCAAAACCATCAGTAGGAAGTGCCTCAGTAAAGACAGAAGGCGAGGGGAAAGATAATCATGGAGAAACAAACTAAATTTTTTTTAAAAAGGATAAACAATCAAACATGGATGGAAGTACAAACCATATATCAATAGTAACTCTGAATGTTAATGGCTTAAACTCTCCAATAAAGCGACATAGGCTGGTATCATGGATTAAAAAAACAAATCCAACAATATGCTGCCTCCAGGAGACACATCTGATTGGAAAAGACATACACAGGCTGAAGGTGAAAGGATGGGAAAAAATATACCACGCACACGGTCCTCGTAAGCAAGCAGGGGTGGCCATCCTCATATTGAATAAAATCGACTTCAAGACTAAGTTAATCAAAAGGGATAAAGAAGGTCATTATATACTGTTAAAAGGAACCATTCACCAACAAGACATAACAATTATCAATATTTATGCACCAAATAATGGTGCTGCGACATTCATAAAACAAATTCTCCTCAAGTTCAAGAATCAAATAGACCACAACACAATAATTATGGGTGACTTCAACACACCTCTCTCACCATTGGACAGATCCTCCAAACAAAAGTTGAATAAAGAAACTATAGAACTCAATATCACAATCAATAACCTAGACTTAACTGACATATATAGAATATATCAACCATCATCAAATGGATATACTTTTTTCTCAGCAGCACATGGATCCTTCTCAAAAATAGACCATATATTATGCCATAGGGCAACCCTCAGTAAATATAAAGGGGTGGAGATAATACCATGCATTTTATCTGATCATAATGGAATGAAACTGGAAATCAATGATAAAAGAAGGAAGGAAAAATCCTACATCACATGGAAAATGAACAATATGTTACTGAATGATCGATGGGTTACAGAAGACATAAAGGAGGAAATAAAAAAATTCTTAGAGATAAATGAAAATACAGACACAACATATCGGAATCTATGGGACACAATGAAAGCAGTTTTAAGAGGAAAATTCATCGCCTGGTGGTCATTCCTCAAAAAAAGAAAAAAACAACAAATAAATGAGCTCACACTTCATCTCAAAGCCCTAGAAAACGAAGAACAAAACAACAGCAAATGTAGCAGAAGGCAAGAAATAATTAAAATCAGAGCGGAAATCAATGAAATTGAAACAAAAGAAACTATTGAAAAAATTAACAAAACTAAAAGTTGGTTCTTCGAAAAAATAAATAAGATCGACAGACCTTTAGCCATGCTAACAAAGAGAGGAAGAGAGAGAACTCAAATTACTAACATACGGGATGAAAAAGGCAATATCACAACAGATGCTACAGAAATACAGAAGACAATTAGAAATTATTTTGAAAACCTATATTCCAATAAAATAGAAGATAGTGAAGACATCGATAAATTTCTTAAGTCATATGATTTGCCCAGACTGAGTCAGGAGGATACACACAATTTGAACAAACCAATATCAATGGATGAAATTGAAGAAGCCATCAAAAGACTACCAACCAAGAAAAGCCCAGGACCGGATGGGTATACAGCAGAGTTTTACAAAACCTTTAAAGAAGAATTAATACCAATACTTTTCAAGTTATTTCAGGAAATAGAAAAAGAGGGAGCTCTTCCAAATTCATTCTATGAGGCCAACATCACCCTGATTCTGAAACCAGACAAAGACACCTCAAAGAAAGAAAACTACAGACCAATATCTCTGATGAACCTAGATGCAAAAATCCTCAATAAAATTCTGGCGAATCGGATACAAAGGCACATCAAAAAAATTGTGCACCATGATCAAGTAGGATTCATCCCTGGGTTGCAAGGATGGTTCAACATACGGAAATCAATAAATGTTATTCACCACATCAATAGACTTAAAGATAAGAACCATATGATCATCTCGATAGATGCAGAGAAAGCATTCGACAAAGTACAGCATCCCTTTATGTTCAAAACATTAGAAAAACTAGGGATAACAGGAACTTACCTTGACATTGTAAAAGCTATCTATGCTAAGCCTCAGGCTAGCATCATTCTGAATGGACAAAAGTTGAAGGCATTCCCTCTAAAATCCGGAACAAGACAGGGATGCCCTCTCTCACCACTTCTATTCAATATAGTTCTCGAAACACTGGCCAGAGCAATTAGACAGACGAAAGAAATTAAAGGCATAAAAATTGGAAAAGAAGAACTTAAATTATCACTATTTGCAGATGACATGATTCTATACCTAGAAGACCCAAAAGGGTCTACAAAGAAACTACTAAAACTAATAAATGAATTCAGCAAAGTGGCAGGATATAAAATCAACACACATAAATCAAAGGCATTTCTGTATATCAGCGACAAAACTTCTGAAACGGAAATGAGGAAAAACACTCCATTCACAATATCCTCAAAAAAAATAAAATACTTGGGAATCAACCTAACAAAAGAGGTGAAAGATTTATACAATGAAAACTACAGAACCCTAAAGAGAGAAGTAGAAGAAGATCTTAGAAGATGGAAAAATATACCCTGTTCATGGATAGGCAGAACTAACATCATCAAAATGGCGATATTACCAAAAGTTCTCTATAGGTTTAATGCAATGCCAATCAAAATCCCAATGGCATTTCTTATAGAAATAGATAAAGCAATCATGAAATTCATATGGAAAAATAAAATACCCAGAATAGCAAAAGCAATTCTAAGCAGGAAGTGTGAATCAGGCGGTATAGCGATACCAGATTTCAAACTATATTACAGAGCAATAGTGACAAAAACAGCATGGTACTGGTACCAAAACAGGCGGGTGGATCAATGGTATAGAATAGAGGACACAGAGACTAATCCACAAAGTTACAACTATCTTATATTTGATAAAGGGGCTAAAAGCATGCAATGGAGGAAGGATAGCATCTTCAACAAATGGTGTTGGGAAAACTGGAAATCCATATGCAACAAAATGAAACTGAATCCCTTTCTCTCGCCATGCACAAAAGTTAACTCAAAATGGATCAAGGAGCTTGATATCAAATCAGAGACTCTGCATCTGATAGAAGAAAAAGTTGGCTCCGATCTACATATTGTGGGGTCGGGCTCCAAATTCCTTAATAGGACACCCATAGCACAAGAGTTAATAACAAGAATCAACAAATGGGACTTAATTAAACTTAAAAGTTTTTTCTCAGCAAGAGAAACAATAAGAGAGGTAAATAGGGAGCCTACATCCTGGGAACAAATTTTTACTCCTCACACTTCAGATAGAGCCCTAATATCCAGAGTATACAAAGAACTCAAAAAATTAGACAATAAGATAACAAATAACCCAATCAACAAATGGGCCAAGGACCTGAACAGACACTTCTCAGAGGAGGATATACAATCAATCAACAAGTACATGAAAAAATGCTCACCATCTCTAGCAGTCAGAGAAATGCAAATCAAAACCATCCTAAGATACCATCTCACTCCAGTAAGATTGGCAGCCACTATGAAGTCAAACAACAACAAGTGCTGGCGAAGATGTGGAGAAAAGGGTACACTTGTACATTGCTGGTGGGACTGCAAATTGGTGCGGCCAATTTGGAAAGCAGTTTGGAGATTCCTGGGAAAGATGGGAATGGAACCACCATTTGACCCTGCTATTGCCCTTCTCGGACTATTCCCTGAAGACCTTAAAAGAGCATGCTACAGGGATACTGCCACATCGATGTTCATAGCAGCACAATTCACAATAGCTAGACTGTGGAACCAACCCAGATGCCCTTCAATAGATGAATGGATTAAAAAAATGTGGCATCTATACACAATGGAGTACTATGCAGCAATAAAAAATGACAAAATCATAGAATTTACAGGGAAATGGATGGCACTAGAGCAGATTATGCTTAGTGAAGCTAGTCAATCCCTAAAAAACAAATACCAAATGTCTTCTTTGATATAATGAGAGCAACTATGAACAGAGCAGGGAGGAAGAGTAGGAAGAAAAGAGTAACATTGAACAGAGACATGAGATGGGAGGGAAAGGGAGAGAAAAGGGAAATTGCATGGAAATGAAGGGAGACCCTCATTGCTATACAATATTACACATAAGAGGTTGTGAGGGGAATGGGAAAATAAACAAGGAGAGAAATGAATTACAGTAGATGGGGTAGAGAGAGAAGATGGGAGGGGAGGGGAGGGGGGATAGTAGGGGATAGGAAAGGTAGCAGAATACAACAATTACTAATAGGGCATTATGTAAAATTGTGGATGTGTAACCGACGTGATTCTGCAATCTGCATTTGGGGTAAAATTGGGGGTTCATAACCCACTTCAATCTAATGTATGAAATATGATATGTCAAGAGCTTTGTAATGTTGTGAACAACCAATAAAAATAAAATAAAATAAAATAAAACATTAAAAAAAAACAAAAAACAATATTATTGGGACAATGGGTGAAATTTGAATCTGGTCCAGATATTAGATAATATTCCATAATTGTTCAATTTCTTGGATTTTATGATGGTGTGGTAGATAGGCATATGTATATGCATATATAAAATATATATATGAATGTATATACATATATACGTACATATATATAAAATGCCCTTGTTCCTAGGAGAGAGATGCTCAAGTTTAAGGGATGAGGGTGGATGCTTGCAACTTACTCTCAAAAGGTGAAGAGGATGGACAGAGAGAAAGAGAGGGAGAAAGAATGCAAAATAGTTGTGAATCCCAGTAAACGGTTTACAGACGTTCAGTCATACTGAATCATCTCTGCAACTTTTCTGAAAGTTTGAAATTTGCCAAAACAAGGAGACAAAAAGGGTAGGGAAATCATGAACAAGAGCGTTTAATGAAAAGCCCCCAAGACCACTTGACGCCTTTGGGGCCCTGTTGCAATGAGGGCGTCGCTGACCTGGTCCTCTCCGGGCCTTTGGTGGGGTCTCCCTTCCACTGAGGAGCGCTTGCCCCTTTATCTATGTTTTTAGCGTATCACTTTTGAAATCCAGTTTGGGGACGGAGGTAGTATTTGCAGTGGGGGAGAGTTTTGCGGGTCGTGAGAACTGATCTTTTTACTACCCTGATAGGCTTCATTTCTGTGAATACTTCACTCTGTTGCTGGGCCTTCGTTGTTGTTAGTTAAATCATGCAACACATCCTCCCTCCTCAAGGTGGATACTTAGAGGTGGAACCAAGTTCAAATCCCTAAGGGGGGTGGGGGGCGGGGTGGGGGAGGGGGAGGTGAGGAGCCGGGTTCCAAACCAAAGTGGAGGCGATTTGGGAGCATAGAGCACCCAAGTGGCCGAAAAAGGCAGGAACTCCTCAGAAACTCTCTGGGAAGGGGACGCGGAGACTTGTGGGAAACCGAGTCTGGACTTTGACTGATTACCCCGAGGCCGGGGTCCCTCGCAGCTCCTCTGCGCATGTGCAGTTCCTGCTCATTGTTCGCCGCCCCTCTGTCTCCAGCTGCGCGGCGGAGAGCCCGAATCTCCTGCGGGGAGAGCGAGCGCTGCAGGTGAGACCCCAAGTCGGAGGGTTGCTGTGCTGGGCCCGGGGTAGGTCTGTGCCCGCAGCTGGTGGAAGCAAACTTGCGCGAGTCCCACGGAGGCTGGGACCGAAAACACTTGTTCTCAAGTGCGCTCTGCGTGCGTCTGGCGACCCAGGAGGTTCGCTGCCTTCCCTGAGCGGATAAGGAATGGGACACGGTCTCTGGGTCAGAATAAAGTGCTCTGGGAAGACGCATTCGAGTGGCCAAGAGTTGTTTGCACAAGCTTCTCGCATTTGCCCGTGCCCCGGCCAGCCTTTACCTAGCGAGTCAGATGCAGATACCAACAGGACGGGGCAGGGTTCTTAAAACCGTGCTACGTGCCTGCAGGCTCGGGGAGGTGATGGTTCTGTTTGACAGGCTGATTTCAGAGCCTGAGTTCAAGTTCCAGCCTTGCCCCTAACAAAGACTCAGTGTCCCCATCAGTAAAACAAAGTTATTCCTAAAACCCACTTCAGGGTTGTCGTGAGCACCTAGGGAAAGACCACCTGCCAAGCCATCAGCAGAGGCGTTTACTCAGCACCTGGCAAGGTTACCTGCCTTTCCCACCGTTCTGTTCAATTATGTGGTTCTCAAAGACCCCCACAAATGTTACCAATCTGGACTCTGGGGGTGAGGTGCATGGATGAAGGAGTTGGGATGCAAACCCCAAACCATTTTATTTCCAGATCTCATGCTGGATTTGTCCTGAAGTTCATTTTCCCCAGCACTTAGCAGTAGCATGTCTCTAAGGGCACAAAGAAATACCTGGAGTGTGTGAGGACTGAGTCTTCCCTTGAGGCTCCTGGGGATTCCTATCTCCGGGGGTTCTCTATAATGAGGCCTCTAGTCCCCTCCATCAGGGGCCACCTGTGTGTGCCTCAGCAGTTTTCAGGCTCCAGAGCCAGGTTTCTGGCAGTTCTCAAACTAGCATGCATCAAAAACACCTGGAGGGCTTGTGAAACCCAATTGATGGCTGGGTCCCACCACAGCTCCTGATGGGGTGGGTCTGAATGCCTATTTCCTGTATAATGCTGATGTTATGGGTCCCGGCATCTCACTGGGGGAACCATCATTGTTGGGGATGGTGAATTCCAAGACAAGAGTTGGGACCCAGCTGAAGGTTCTGATTATTCAAATGTATTCCCTCCAACCAGGTTCAAATTTCCTTGGATCACACAGCTCTTGGGAGGAAGGAAGGAAGGAGGGGACAGCGGATCCCACCCGGAAGATCCCCAGCACCACCCAGGTACAGTGCACCACAGCTTCAAGACAGAGGCTAAGAAGCAGGCAGAGTCTGCATTTGCTTTCTGTAAAGCAATTCCTGGTCCTTCTGCCCTGAATAACATCCCCATACCGGAGGTTGTCAAGAACTGTCAGTCAACAAGGAAGGAGGTGAGCTGGGCTGAGGGAGGTGACCAGAGGCAGACAGCATGAGAAGAGGAAGCATGGAGGACTGGCCAAGCTGGTTAGGAAGAAGGCCAGGGAGATACTGTCTCTTCCCCCCAGACACTCCTCCCACAGTTCTATTCATCCAGAGAGAGAGAGAGAGAGAGAGAGAGAAGAGGAAAAAAATGAAATTATATCATTTGCAAGAAGGTGGCTGGAACTTAAGAACAATTCTGTTAAGTGAAATAAGCCAAACTCAGAGGATCAAGAGTCATAGGTCGTACGTGGAAGCTAAGAGGATAAAGAAAAAAAGCAGGTTAGGGGCCAGTGGGTAGAAGAGAGGGATCAGGAGGAGGGGAGGGGAGGGGAGGGGGGAATACTGGGTGTGATATTGGCCAAATTATATTGTTACATTGTGTGCCTGTGCAAATATGTAATAACAAATCCCACCATGATGCACAACTATAATGCACAAATAAAAAATAGGGGGGAAAAAGAGAAACTCTTTCTACACCCTTAACTCTGCAGTCCGTAGAGACCCAGAAATTCTTTAACCTCAAGGAGTTAAAAATATATTTAGGAAAGTAAATGAGCAAATGTTTATAATGTTTTTATTGTTTTATCATTTTTATACTTTTATTACGGAAATATTTAAAACATACAGAAATAGAAAAAATACTAAGGTACTTATCACAGGTTCTTTTTTTTTTTTTTTTGTAGACAATTTTATTTCATCCCTCAAAATGCGCATGTGCACACACACCCACACACACACACCCCCATTCATCCATCCATACGCTTTCCCCCATCCCCTTTCTACCTCCCTTTACAGGAACATTTTTTTAAAATATTTATTTTTTTTTAGTTTTAGGTGGATACAATATCTTTATTTTATTTTTATGTGATACTGAGGATCAAACCCAGTGCCTCACATATGCTAGGTGAGCGCTCCACCACTTGAGCCACAAACCCAGCCCCTACAGGAACATTTTAAGGTAAATCACAGACATTTAAAAAAAAAATGCAGGGTGCACCATGTTTCATGCTACACTGGAGACCCTGCATCTCATCCTTGATATCACATGGTTTGTTTACCAGATCTTTCTTAAATGACTTTCATGATCTACGTTTGTCTGTTAGTAAATCAAAGTAGGTCATGGAAATGTCAAGAAACCAGTAAGAAACCAATATCGACTTTCCCCAGTGAAATGCCTGCTTCTCTGAGCTCCACGTGGTTATATCAGGGTAGCAAAAGCCTTTTGGCAAGACACCTGCCCCTCCTGAAACAGTGGCATTCATGTGGCCATCTGTCAGCAGATGTACAGCTTTTCAGCAAGGCTTTGGGGACTTTCCAGGGGACGAAAAATCATTTCTCATGATTTCTGTGCTCCTTCCCTCCCCTCCAGCCCTGGCTTCACGCTTCTCTCAACTTTTCCAGGAGAGAAGAAAATGAACACCTCCCAGGTGAATTGTTTCCTTATTACTTCTTGTTCTCAGAAAAACTAAGAGTTACTTTGCATTGTTCTCCCTTGTCTTTCCTTCATTTTCTGACTTTTCCCTGCATTGTGATTTGAATTTCTTTTTTCCTCATTTTGTGAGTCTACATTTGATGCTATTCTTGATCACCCTGGAGGTGTTAGAACATAGGACACATTTTCCTATCAACATCAGGAATATTTTTCACCTGTATCACCTGAACAAGATGCAGCCCTCCTGCATCTCAGATTTGTGGAGATTGTCTGAATCATCTAATTGTTTTTCACTTTCTTTTCTTCTTTTTATATAGCAAATGTTATGTTTTAAATATTTTGTTAGTGATTATATCACACATTCTAACTACAGGTTAAATTTGAATATACATCTTCTGATTATTTTTTTTACCATCCCCAGTTTTCAGATAGAGTGACTAAATCATAATAGTTGGTCATCTCTAATATAATCTACAGTTTAGGGCTGCATATTATATTCTAGCCACTGCTAAATTCTGATATTATTCCTACCAGGTGTTAACTCTACCAGGATTAACTCATGTAATTTTGACAACATTATTGGGCAGATACCTTTATTACAAACTTTTTACTAAGGGCTATAAAGATTTAAGTGATTCTCAAAAGCTTACAGCTGAAGTAGTTCAAAGGCTACATCACTAGATGTTTGGCCAGATGGAGGTCTCTTGAAGCCCAAGAATACAGCAAGTTCTCCACCCAGTTTTGAGAGTAAGTTATGTGCTTCCATTCCAGCCTGCCCAAGAACTTGGAATGGAGCCGTCTTAGGAACAGAATGTCCAGACAAGACACGGGGCACATGAAATGAAGCAGGGGACGCACTCACGCTACAGACGTATTTGTTGTGTATCTGAAGTTCAAGTGTAACCCATTGGCCTGTGTTTTTATTACTAACTCTGTCAACCCTACTCAGGTGGAAAGGGGGTCCGAGGTGCTCCCTGCTGACCCTTAGAGCTGACAGTCCCAGGTCACCCAGAGGAGCAGACGCCCTTTGTTTTCAATGGCTGGTTTTATGACCTCATTCAGAATGGCCCTTGATGAATTGGTGTGACCCGCCTGCCTGGGGTTCACCGCCATGGTAGCATCTGTCCTAGAGTCTTGGGAATTGGCACCCACAAGTGTGGCTTTGCTGAAGCCATAAGCACTTTGCCTGCACACCCCTCACAGACAGCTCTCCCCAGTCTCCACTGTCTTTTCTCCACGATTGTCAACTGAGTGTCTTTTTCTCTTCCTGGGTCCTGCTGAGTTTGGGTGGTGGCCCGGGCAGCCCTGCCCGACTCGCTGTTTGGTCTGCTGTCTGAGCCTGGGTGCCTGCACCCTGCTCTGTTCTTTGAGTGAGCAACTTTCAAGATTCCATCTTGAAATCCTTTCCTCTCAAAGTATTGTGAGAAAAAAGAATCTGCAATATCTCTAGGCATCTGGGGAGGAGTGGTGTGGCAGCTTGATTGTCATTCCTTTGTAGATAAAATCTCCCCTCCCCCTCGCTTGCTCCCCCTTCCTCCTCACCCCTCCTTTATCTGGCCTTGGCTTTTTCCCTGGGCAGTGCTGCTTATTTGTTCTCTGTGCATCCGCCTGCTTGGCAGTTGAATGTGTCCTAAAGAGATGAAGCACCGAGGCTCAGGGGTGTTTTCAGTGTCTCTGTCTGCTTCCTTCCCGCTCCCTCTCTGCCCTCACCACCTGGAAATCCCACTGCAGCCTCTCTCCAGTCCCCTCTCTGTGTTCCTCGACTTTCATCTCATCGTTTTGAGTTTTCTGTGGGTTTTTGTGAGTGTGATGGAGAGATTTACTCATTTGTTTCCAAGCCTTCTCTGGAGGGCTTTGTTTTCCCCAAATCAGCAACAAAATATTCAGCATCTGTGTGGAGCCGTGTGCTCTTTCTTGTCTCACAGCCAGCTTCTCTTATTTATGGAAGCAAGGCCCTCTCTTATGCTGACTTTAAGATACTGATGTGGATGTTTAAACGTCATCTCTTCAATGATAGTTAAATTTCTTTCCCAGCTTCCAAGCTATTCATCTCAGGCTGTTGTTTTCGTTGACATTAAATCCATCCATCAGACATCGATTCTTGTCTTCTGGAGGCTTAATCCCCAGGCTGTTGATTTCCTCTGGTGTTCAGGCTCTTTTTTGTTGGTTTGTCTTCTGGGTGAGCAGGAAAGCAGAGACCCCATTCAA
The DNA here is from genome assembly GCF_964194105.1 of Spermophilus citellus. Taxonomy (NCBI): domain Eukaryota; kingdom Metazoa; phylum Chordata; class Mammalia; order Rodentia; family Sciuridae; genus Spermophilus; species Spermophilus citellus. The sequence continues at coordinate 5,091,545 of NC_138185.1, read as the reverse complement.
TCAGTGCAGATGGCTGATGGGTGTCTCAGCAGCACGGGGGGCTGTTTCCACGGCAGTTTCCCCTGAATGACAGGGTTGGCCTCAGGCCTTATCGGGAAGAGTCCAGAGATGTCCCCAGACATGCCCTTCAGACTGTATAGATTGGGAGGGAGGCAAGCTCAGGCACCCCCTCCCCGGCCCTGTCTGCCCAGAGTTGCCCTAAAACAAGAGCTGTACCCCTGTGCACAGTACTCGATTTTGCTCTTTGGTAGCAAAGTTTTCACAGATTCCCTGGGACAGTTCCTGCTTTTTCTTTTCTAAATATATATTTTTAGTTGTGGATGAAACTATTTTTATTTATTTATTTTTATGTTGTGCTAAGAATGGAACCCCGTGCCTCACACATGCCAGGCGCGGGCTCTACCACTGAGCCAGCCCCAGCCCCAGTTCCCTGCTTTTTTCTAGGGAACATTCTCCTGAGTATTAACCCTCGGGAGTAACCTGCCAAGGTGTCTGGCCGTCCTCCTGCTGACCTTGGCCCCTGCTGGACTCCCAGCCTCTGCTGCTTCTCAGTGGGAGGTCTTGCTGGGCTCTGAGGACACACCTGAGACACTCTGTGTCTGTGCTAAGAGGCAAGCCCAGTGCCTCCGCGCCTGCCTCCTGCTCCACGTCTTCCAGAAACTTGTCGAAACTTCCCACTTGCTGATGGCCCCTCCTGTACGCCTCCGCGGTGATAACCATAGAGGTTTTCTACCTCTATATTCTGCTCTTGGGGTGCCCAGCCCATGTGTTGACCCAGGAGTGTCACTTACTCTTGAACTTGTCGCTTCTGAGACACTCTGCACTCATTCATCAGCTGCTTAGTAAGCATCACCGTGAACCAGGACTGCACTGGAAGAGGCTGCTGTGGCTGGCCACTTCTGATTCTGGTTCCTGGACTCCAGAGCTAGCTTTTCTTTCTCTGCTGTCCCTCAAGCCCTGTGTCCTCAATGTCCATATTCTTTGTGAGCAAGTGTCATCTTCTGATGGCTTCAGCTACCGCTGAGTTAGGCCTGGTTTCCAAAAACTACTTTTATCTGAGATCCGAGGCCTGGGACTGGTGTCTAGCTGCTATGTGGACATATCCCCTGCATCTCACACATTCCTTAAGTATAGCACACCCGGTTCTCTCTGTCTCTCTTTCTGCCCAATGCAGGTGTTTTGCTTTGTTTTGTTTGGAGGTCTGTACAGTATGTGGCGACAGCATCCCTCAGCTGCTCTTATGGTTCATCTGAGAGTAATGGTCCATTTTCCTTCATTGTATAATGAATTGCTGGGGACTTCTACGTAGAATCAGTTTCGGCTTCTCGACCCAGTGCTTATGCCTTAAGAGAGGCGCTCATCTCTCACACTAGTCTATTGTCCTCTCTAACGGCTCTTGAAAAGTTTCCTACCCTTGGCCATTGGTATTTCGGGTCATGTAATTCTTTGTTGTGGGGGGGGCCTGTCCACTGTGGGTTTAGCAGTATCTCTGGCCTCTGGTCACTAATTGCGGAGCAATCTCACCTCCCTCAGTTTTGATAGCCAAAAAGACCTCCAGACATTTCTCAGAGCCAGGGGCAAAGTAACCTCTAGTTGAGAATCTCTTCTTTAAAAATCCCCAAGGTGCTTCTGGAACATACTTTCAAAATATAAAGCTAGTCATGTTACTTACTTAGATGTCCCCATGGTCCATACAAGTGATCTCCAAAAAGAAGTGGCTTCTTCCCCCAAGGACAGCACTGCCCCATCTAGTGGTGTATGGAAAGTACTAGAATATCCATTGCATTTGTTTTTTTATCTAAAAAAAATTAAGAAAGTTGTCGACCTTTACTTTTGGAGAACGGCTTACAAATTGCACACACACACATGATTTCCAAATCCTCTGAAGGATGCTAAGGAATTTCTGCTGATAGATAACTAAATATTGTGGCTATCTCTGGTCTGTAGGAGAAAGTCCAACATTTCTGTCTGACTACTGATACTTCCATATTTCTTCATCTCACCCAGTTCCTAACCTTCTTCTCTTTTGATATTTTTAATTCCCTCATCTTCAGGTATGATCTTCACATTGTCTGTGCCTTTTCTTATGCTACTGCCCATGTTCACACAAAACCCAAATCCTGGTCTCCTTCATGAAGGAAAATTAACTTCCCTCCCTCTTTCTGGCCTCAGTCTAGATTGACCTCACATTTTTTCCACATCTCGTATTATTTATTACCGCACATGAATATGTGGATGGAAACTGTTCTCATCGGTCTTAAGATCCTTAAAAACAGGACCAGAGTCTCATTTTCCATAGTGTTTTCTGCAGCCAGAACAGATCCGGACATGCAGAGGAGATTCAAATTGTTTTATGAAGTTATCCATGAATCTATAAATAAGGGTAAAGGCCCAGTGTTTCTGTTATGATTTCTGCTTCTCCCACAAACTGGAACACGAGGGAAGGCAGGGTTAGACAACAGTTGTAACTCTTCCTGGTGGAGCGAACACAGCAGTATTTCCCATGTCGTGTGCTCCTGAGTACTTGAGACTGAGCAGGCCTGGACTGTTGCAGGGACCCGTGTTGTTTAAGGACGTGTCTGTGGACTTCACCCAGAAGGAGTGGCAGCTTCTGGACCCTGCGCAGAGATGTCTGTACAGGGACGTGATGCTGGAGAACTACAGGCAGCTGGAGTCACTGGGTGAGCCCAGCTGCCACGCAGCCCCGGCAGCATGCACTTCCTATCTTGGGAGCCAAATTGTCGTAGACGGTGATAAGTCTGATGCTGAGATTGTTGGGTCTATGACACTTGAAAGAATATTCTGTTTTCACTTCCCTGATAAAAGGTTCTTTCACCAGATGCGCAGCCCCCCAGGAGGGAATTTAGCCACTGGCCCAAGCTCTGACATGGTGACAGACGCCCCCCTACCCCCAGGCAGAGGCTTAGCCACTGGCTATGATAGAACAGGGCCAGACACTGGTCACACGTGCTTCTCCCTTCTGTTCTTCAACGGGCCTGGACCCTAAGCAGCATTACCAAGTCTCATGTCATTTCCCATCACAGGACACTGTGTGACCAAACCTGAGCTGATATGCAGGTTGGAGCAAGGAGAAGAGCCGTGGATACTAAAGAGGGAAGTGCCAAGTCACAGCCACGCTGGTGAGTTGAGGTCAGATGGAAAGAAGCTGGAGAATTAGATCCTGGGTGGCCAGTTTGGGGCTTGGTAGCTTTGAAAGGTGTTTTGGAAATCTGTCAGAGGCTGTCGATGTTTAGAAGTGAGTAAAGAGGTGGCCACATACCTTACACATCATGGGCCCTCCTACCAGGTATAAGTGTTCTTTGTTTCCTGTTTGGTTTTTAGAGAAAGATTCACTTGGTGTTTATAGAACCTCATTTCTGCTTTCTTCATCCCACATCTTTATTTCTGTTTTCCTTCCTCTTCACCTTCCTCCTGTGCCAAACACTGGTCAGTGTGCATGAATTCATTTTTTCCTTTATTAAACATATGCTTAACAAGCACGTGCTGTGCACTGGTCACATTCTAAGCCTCGGGGACACAGAAGCAAATGTTTTACTTCTATCAAGAGGTCCAGTTAGCACCAGGCATGGTGGCACACACCTGTAATCCCATTGCTCTGGAGGCTGAGGCAGGAGGATAGTGAGTTCAAAGCCAGCCTCAGCAACTTAGCAAGTTCCTAAAGCAACTCAGCGAGATTGTGTCTCTAAATAAAATAGTAAAAAGGGCTGGAGATGTGCCTCAGTGGATAAGGATCACTGGGTTCAGTCTCTGGTACCAAAAAAAAATTGTCTAGTTAGCAAATAAATATATAATAGGGTAGACAGTCATCAGCAGTATGAAAAACTAAAGTCAGATGAAGAACGTGGAGTCTGATAGGGCCTTTTAGAAAGGGAGGCCAGGGAGACCGTTTAGAGGAGGTGGATATTTGAATAGAACAATGGGATGGGTCTTGAATGGAGGGTTTGAGTGAACCACAGGTGGTCAGAGAGGTTCCCAGACCAGAGGGACAGCAGGGGCCAAGCCTCTGAGACAAAAGTGTCCTTGAGAAAGCAACAAGGAAGCCCTGGGACCGAGCAGGTGGAGCGAGGAGAAGGAGCAGAGAGTGACAGAGGGAGCTGGGGAAGGCTTCTGGTCCTGCTGAAGATTTCAGTTTTCCTGGGTGAGATCACAGGTGAGAGAACAGGCCAAGGGCAATACTTTAAGCACAGCCTTTGAAGGTCAAGAGCACACAGGACTCTAGCAAGAGAGACTAAGAAGGCCCATCCATCCAGGATGAAGGTGGAGAGTCAGAGTGGTGTCCAGAAGCCACATGGACAGAGAGTCGAGAAGCAAGGAGTGAGTTCCACTGCAGAGGCAGGGATGTAACGTCAGCAGCATCCCTTCTTCACCTCACACAGAAGCCACAAGGAACAGGAAAACACAATGTCATCTCCATCTCCACCGTCATCGGAGACTGGAGGCTGCTGAAGTCTCAAAGTAAAAATAATGATGATAATAATGTGGAAAAGCTGCCAAAGCAATGGAAGTTGGGAAGATGTAGAGAAAAAAAAAAACTATGCGTACAGCACTCTGGAAAATAGTGGTAGAATATATTCTGAAGACAGTTCTATATGCAAATTTGACTACATTTGGAACTTAAAGGGGTGAGGATGTTTTTAAGCAGTGGGTTGTAGCATTGTTCTGAAGGATATCTGGCTTCCAAGTAGAGGACAGAACATGTATCAAATAAAGGGGAAGATGGAGGTAGGATTGTAGTTGGAAATTAACAATTTATAGAATTAGCCTGATCTGATAGGAGCTGACAGCATTGTCGACTTGTGGGATAAGCGCATGAGCATGTATCGTGAATTTAGGTGTAAGAATCTAGTTTAAAATCTAAGCATAAAAATCTAGTGTCACATTCTTTGTTGGGATATTGACTTCTATTTGTTTTATCTATTGCAGAAAAGCCAAACTTTTTAAAAAAATTTTTTAGTTGTAATTGGACACATACCTTCATTTTACTTATTTATTTTAATGTGGTGGGTGCTGAGGATCGAACCCAGTGCCTTGCATGTGCTAGGTGAATGCTCTTCCACTGAGCCACAACCCCAGTCCCAAGTCAAATGTTTTTAAGCATACAGTTAATGTTATTTCATAAAATGTTAGTAACCGAAGATAATAATAATCACCCTCAGCTAAATTGTTTACAACAAAAAAAGACAAAGGTAAATAGAGGGCCCTGGGCCACATCCAATAACCAAGAGCTTAGTTATCACAGGAAAGAGAAGCAATAGAGGAAAACATTAAAATAGCATTAAATGTTAGGAGTTGAAATTTATATTACAAAAACCAGCACATGGGTGTGTAAAGGAGCTTGATTCATAATCGCCAAAACTTGGAAGCAACCAAGTTGTCCTTAAGTAGGTGGATGGATAAAGAAACATAGTACATCTAGACAATAGAACTATTCAGCACTAAAGCAAAACAAGCTATCAAGGCATCAAAGGACACGGGAAAACCTGAAACACTTACCAAGAAGTGAATGAAGACAGTCCATAATGGCTAGACACTGTATGGTTCCAACTGTCCAACATTCTGGACAAGACAACGCTATTGAGTAAAAGGATCAGTGGTTGTAGGGGCTGGGAGAGGGATGAACAGGATTCATTCATGGAGAATTTTTAGTGAAACTATTCCGTATGATACTATAATGGTGGATACTTCTCATTATACGTTTGTCCCGACCCACAGAATGTACAACACGAAGAGTGATCCTTAAGGTAAACTAAGAACTATGAGTGTTAGTAATGGGCATCAACGAATTCACACAGGGGAAAAACCCACTCTTGTAGAAGATGTTGATGTTGGGGAGGTTGTGCATATGTGGGAATGGGGCACATGCAGGAACTGACAGTACTCTCCATTCCACTTTACCATGCAAAAAAAGATAAAGTCTATTTAGACATTCAGTGTGTGATAGATCACCACCAGTTGGTAAACTCAGTCAATGGGTTGAAAGAGGGAAAGTAGAGTTTTCACCAGGATGGATAACTATTGATTAACTCTGGTAGAACTGAATGATAGTGCCACTCATCAGAATATGGAGGGGATTGGATCCTGCTGTAGTCATGGCTTGTCCTCTTATCCATTTTAATATTTATTGGACATTGTTTCCCATATCATAGCTGTATAGAGACATAGGGCCTGAACTATAGGATTGACCTTTAGACCTGAGGACGTGAGTGACTCCATAACTTTAGTTGGGATTGGTGTGCAGTCTGGAAAGGGGAGAGAGACGAGAAGCATATAGAATGGATTAAGGATGCTCCTGTGGTGATTATGGTAGAAAGGGAGAGAAATCGGGATCTGGTATCTTATCTGCTGCAAGCCTGTTCCTCACTCTGCTATTTCCCTTGAGCACCCTCTTCCTCCTTGCCTCCTGTTCAGGGTTCCCCTTCTCTACTGCATGTTTCAAATATCTTCCAGTCTTGGATCAATCATGTTCTTGACATCCTTTGTTCCCAGTTCACCATTTCTTGTGTTTATTTCAAGCTCTCTACCCATTTTGAGGTCATGTTTGTAACAATCCAAAGCTACTTATGTTTTTTTCAGCGTTCTCTCTTTTTCTAGTATAGTATGTGGCTTTGGCTTTGTTTTCGTATAACCCAAAAGACTAGAAGAAACATTTGCTTAGGACTGTTGTCCACCCAGGAGACTGTCTGAAACCCAAGAATCATCTCAGCACAGGGCACTGTGTACAAGCCCTTTCCTTCAGACAGGTGCCAAGATGTATAATGTCTGGATAATTTTTCATATTTCTAGAAGTCCAGCGAGCCAATGGCATGAAAGAAAGCCAAGAAAATGAAGACAAATATCCAAGACCAGCTGGATTTATCCACAGCAAAACGCTCCCCAAGGAGGGAAAGGAGATGACCATGAACCTAGTGCCTTCAGGAAAAACGTCTCATAACTGCGACTCATTTGGAACAAGCTTGAGAATTGTTTCAGAATTAGTTATTAGCAATAGAAACCATTTAGGAAGAAAGTCTCCTGATTTCAGTGAATGTAGGATCCTTGATACGAAGCAGGAGAAAATGCGAACAAGGAGCAGGCCCCGTGGAAATGATCAGAGGAAGAGACCCCACAGTCCTCATGAGGACTGTATTCAGAACAGTTCATCTCCAGAACAACCTCTCGGACATGATGATTGTAGGGAGGCCTTTCATAGGAAGACACCCCTGGTTACATGTGAGAAAGCTCACACAGGAGAGACATCCTCTAAAGGTGACAAATCCAGACGAACCTTCAACCAAAAGTTAAAGGTCAATTCTGATATGAGGATCCTTGGGGAAAGGAAACCACATGAATTCAGGAAAAGTGGGATATTGTCATGCAAAAAGCCAAAAGAGGCACATCAAAGAATTCCCATACAGGAGAAGCATGTTGGATGTAGTAAATTGGGGAAATCCTTTAGCAAGAAATCAAACCTCACCCATTGTCAGAGAATGTGCCCAGGAGAAAATACTAATGAATGTCACAAAAGTGAGGAAGACTTAAGGAAGTCATACCACAGTCAAGATGAGAAAACTCATGCAGGAGAGAAGATCTATGGCTGTACAGAGTGTGGGGAATCCTTTCATGGTAAATCATGCCTCACTAAGCATCAGCAAACTCACACCACAGAACCAAGCCAGCGTGATGATAGGAAGAGAGCCTTGGAGAGGAAATCCCACCTCACTCTAAATCAGAGAGACACCACCAGAGAGGATACTGACAGAGGTGATAAATGTGAAAAAACCTCCCGCAAGAAGTCAATATACACTCAACATCAGAGAATGACCTTGGAGAAAAAACCTCATGAGAGTAAGAAAAGTGGAAGAGCCATAAGTGGGAAGTCACACCTCACTGAAAACCGGAGCGGTCGCAAAGGAGAGAGAACTTATGACTGTGGTAAATGTGGGGAAAGCTTCCGTAAGAAATCGAGCCTTACTCAACATCAGAGCACACACACAGGGAAAAAGCCCTATGAGTGCAATGAATGTGGGAAATCCTTCTTTGTGAAGTCCAACCTCACTGAACATCAGAGAACTCACACAGGAGAGAAGCCGTATGAATGCAGTGAATGTGGGAAATCCTTCTGCCAGAAATCAGCCCTCACAGTGCATCAGAGAACTCACACGGGAGAGAAGCCATACAAATGCAACGAGTGTGGGAAGACCTTCTGTGTGAAATCCAACCTGACTCAACATCAGAGGACCCACACTGGAGAGAAACCATACAAGTGCAACGAATGCTGGCGATCTTTCTGTGTGAAATCCAACCTTGTAGTGCATCAGAGAACTCATACAGGAGAAAAGCCCTACAGATGCCCTGAGTGTGGGAAAACCTTCTATGAAAAGTCAGCCCTCACAAAGCATCAGAGAATTCACACAGGGGAAAAACCCTATGAATGCAACGAATGTAGAAAAACCTTCAGCCAGAGGTCAGCCCTCACCAAACATCAAAGGAAAACACACAAGAAGAAAACTCCTATCAATACCCTCCATTTGGAGAAACCAACAGTCACAAGCCAAACTCATTGAACATCAGTAGGATCTGAAGGCAAAACCCCAACACAACAACACGAGTAGGAAAGTCTTCACAAATACAACTAATGGGAATCAGAGAATTCATATAGGAGTAAAACCGTAAGAACATTTGAATATGTGAATGCTTTCTTTCACACGTATTTAAAGTTGTTGAGGAAAATTTATAATTTTAAGGCGTATGGATTAAAATGTCCTAGCAGAAATGTTGTTTAACCAGAAGTCAGATTTCAGAAGTAATATCAAACTTATTACAGAAAATAGTCTATTCTTAATAGAAAAATGAAACGTGGGCCTTTTGTAAACACATGAATCATTTAAGTCATTGCTATATCAGCATTAAATAGAATCCTTCTGGCTAGCATTCTCGATTTTCTTCATTTTTTTTAGAGAGAGAGAGAGAGAGAGAGAGAGAGAGAATTTTTAATAGTTATTTTTTTTAGTTTTCGGCGGACACAGCATCTTTGTTTGTATGTGGTGCTGAGGATCGAACCCCGGCCGCATGCATGCCAGGCGAGCGCGCTACTGCTTGAGCCACATCCCCAGCCCTTCCCTTTGTTTTCTAATGAAATTTCTCTTGGGTTTTTAAAATAATAATGTAGACACTGATGAAGATAGAAAAAGCAAAGTAGGTGAAAAAGAAACAAAAACAAAGTATAATGACCTCAAGAAGGAAAACTGAAAGGAAGGAAATCAAACATAAGTTATCACAAATAATAAGAATAAACTGAACTGCCACATAGAAGTCAAATAGTTTAATGATGATTTAGAAAGCTAAGTCTGCGAATTATGGTGGTGCACATCTGTAATCCCAGTAGCTCAGGAAGCAGAGATGGGAGGATTGCAATTTAGTGATACCCTTAGCAACTTAGCAAGACCCTGTCTCAAAAAATAAAATGGGATGGGGATGTGGCTCAATGGTATACTGCCCCTGAATTAAATTCCTCTACCCAAAAAATAAAGTAAAATACTAAGACCAATGTATGATCTACAAAAACTACTGTATCTAAAACCAGTTGATGGAGTTTGAAAGTTAAAGGATGGCAAAAATTTATCTTTTTTAAAAAATGTCCATCTACTACTATGCTGGGCACGAAGGCATATGCCTATAATCCCAGTGGCTTTGGGAGGCTGAGGCAGGAAGATTGCAAGTTCAAAGCCAGCCTCAGCAAAAGCAAGGTGCTAAGCAACTCAGTGAGACCCTGTCTCTAAATAAAATATAAAATAGGGCTGGGATGTGACTCAGTGGTTGAGTGCCCCTGAGTTCGATCCCTGGTACCACCCCCACCCCACCCCCGCCAAAAATGTCCGTCTACTGAAGTATGGCTGCGGAAGGTAAGTCCTGTGGTTATGTGGTTTAACCACCTCCCGTGGAGTTGTAGTCTCAGGGGAGGACGGGTGTTAAGGATCCTCCATGCACTTGGCGCATAGCAACTGTGGCACGATGGACTCTTATCCTCCAGCAAGCCTGGTCCTCTTCCTTCAATAGCAGAACTGCCCATGGGTGTTAGCAGGCTACATGGCCACCCAACTGGACTCTATGTTTCCTAGCCTACTCTGCCACCAAGGGAATGAGAAGGAAATAGCACCCACCTGTCCAAGGGGACTTATAAGTAGATTATTATAGACATTTATTTCCAAATGGTTTACTGAGAATTTATCCTCTTTTGGATAACACCAAAAAAAATTAAAACCCCCAAATACACCATAATAGGGGATTGGCCAAGTAAATTGTGGCACATCCAAAGAAAAGAAGACCTTGGTATTCACTCACAGTAGGTGACTCTGCTGTAGAGTTTACTGTGTGTCTGGTATTGTTCTAAGTAACATATACATGTAAAATAATATGATGAGACTGTTGCTTAATCCTCATAACAACCTATGAAGTAGATACTATTATCCCTCTTTTATTGATGGGGAAACCAAGACACAGAGGTTAACTTGCCCAAGGTCATACAGCTAGTAAGACCTGGAGCCTGTCTGAGTCTAAGCAGTCTGGCTCCCAAGTCTGCTTAGACTCAGCATCTTTAACCTCTCATCAAAAATCAGCTTGGGGGGCTAGGATTGTGGCTCAGCAGTAGAGCACCCGCCTAGCATGTGTGAGGCCCTGGGTTCGATCCTCAGCACCTCATAAAAATAAAATAAAGACATTGTGTCCAACTACATGTAAAAAAAAATAAATGTTAAAAAAGAAACAAAAACAAACAAACCAAAACATCCCAGTGCATGCCTGTAATCCCAGCAGCTCAGGAGGCTGAGGCAGGAGGATCACGAGTTCAAAGCCAGCCTCAGCAAAAAACAAGGCACTAAGCAACTCAGGGAGACCTTGTCTCTAAATAAAATACAAAATAGGGCTGGGGGTGTGGCTCAGTGGTCAAGTGCCCCTGAGTTCAATCCCCAGTACCAAAAAAACCCACCCATCTTGTAGGGAAATACACTGAGATGAAAATATGTTCTTGTTATGCTGCTTTTATGTCTTTAACTGGCGTTTTTGACCCTTCTTGGCCAGAGAATCCACAAAGCCCCTGGAAAGTGCAAGGAAGGACAGTGGCTTTCTGGCATGTCTGTCTGCCTTTTTGATTCATGGTGCTCCCTTGGTCGTGATTTATAGCAAGAAACTTTTTCATAGCTTAATGTATTTTAATAGCAGACTCTTATGGGAACAGCACAGAAGAAAAACACCATTAAAAACACACTTGAAAGTAGAACCACTCAAGAAGCATAGTGAATGGATGGAATCTACAGTATGATAAAAATGTTACCAGAACCATTTAGTTGCCATCGATAAGAAATTTACCTGTTAAAAAAATCCAAATGCTGGCATATCCAGAAAAACTTAACACTTTTATTTATTATTGTTTATAAAATTGAACTGCTGAAACTTGTTCACTGAAACCTTTTGAGTTACATTAGTGCTTTACATCCTGCACTTATATTAAAAATTGACACACAGATGAACCCATATCCACTACCCATCCCCTCTTATCCATCCCACTCACAATTATATACCTAGGTACCTTTCAACCCCCTGGGTAAAAAACATCTAGCACTTAGAACTACCAACATTAGGAAGAAGAGAAAAAAAGAAGAATGTTTTCAGGAATGAAGTGTTTCCTGTGGTAGTGAATCCTTCAGCACGTTCTCATGAATGCTGTGTACAAGTTAGATGTCTTCTGCCATAACTGTTACCTGTTTGGCATGGACAGCACACAGGTTGGTGTCTGAAAAACGCCATCCAGGGAAGCCTCGCCTGCCTCCTGCAAAGCACAAGTACCTGTGCTCTGGAGACACAGATCTGTTTTAAAGTTCCAAGCAATTTCTCACCTCAGACGCTGGAAGGGGAGTTTTTGAATAGAGGTTCAGTGGGCTCCTGATAACGTCTGAGTTCCCAGAGTGTTACTTACCCAGCCTGGAACGATGAGGAGAGGGTGCCCTCTTATAGCCAGTCATTTCCTGGGTGCTTTACCAACGGTCGAATTGCGGGCAGCCTGCTTTGTGCCCGCCACAGTAGGCAGAGGGTCCTACTCACCTGCCTTCTCCTTTAGCTAGAGCTCCGCCAGCGAGCGGCTGCTTTAGAGAGCAACCCTGGTGCAGGGAGGCTGCGAACAGAATTTTTGTACTAAAACACTTGATTTTATTTGGATTGCTGAACAGGACACAGAGTGGGACCACTTGACTTCTCATCCTGACGTGGTTTCTAACCAAGTGTGTGGCCTAGTCCACCCCCTTTATTCCTCTTTGAAGTACGGCAGAAGTAGATAGCACTATGATGCTTTCCATTATCATCGTCCTGAGCTTTGTAGGTCAGTTCACAGGGCAACCTGCACATCCTCACAGGCTCCAGATGATGACTGGGGTCTGGTTGTGCACCATATTGGACCAATGGAGACCAAGTGGAGGATCAAGAGAGCGTGTGTCTTTGGAGAGGGTTGATATGGAATTTCCACAGCTCAGCCTGAAGATGCCATCTTGCTCCAGTTGTGTCCTCACAGACATCTGATATAACAGGACTTTTCTCATGGAGACTATCCCCTCAGCTCAGCTCACTCCTCGAAAATTGCAACTCCCCATTATCAGAGAGCTCTGATGGTCTGTGTGGAGGTGACTCCATTAGACTTTGCACACGCTGAGCATGAAGATAAAGAATTGCTTGTGGCCCTGCTGCCGAGGGAGGGCTCTTTTGCCTCTGCCTTCTGCTCTGGAGAGAGGTCTCATTTCAGCTGTGTCCCCGTGGGTGGATATCTATTCCAGAACCTTCTCTCTATAGTACACAAAACCATTGCATTCATGTGCGCTCAGCCTCTGGGCCCCAAGCATAGCCTCGCTTTAGATGGAACCTTCCATAGCATGCCTGTATGGCTCTCAATATCCTGGCTGTCATTTGTGTATATTTGCAGGACATTAGCATTGGAAGATACTGGGTAAAAGGAACCCGAGATTTCCCTGTATCATTTCTTACAAATATCAAATGCCTGTGAATCTATGGTTACCTCAAAATACAAGTTTAATTTTTAAAGGGAGAATAGGAATGATCCCATAATATGGGTTAGCAGTTCCTTCTGGGACTGGGAAAGAAAGAGGAGAGGAAAAGAATGTCCCCCACCTATAGCACTCGGGCATCTGCCTTAGGTTTATGGTGAGTCCAGATTTCAAAGTCATGAGTGTAGTTCCCCCAAATGACCTCCTTTTCCAGAACAATTTCATCTCTACCTCTGAGTCCCCAGCTGCTTAACAAAGACCTAATCCAGGCCATCAGATAAACAAAGTCAAATTCTGTGACTTCCTTGCCCCTTTAGATTGAGAACCAGTCCCATTCAGGATTATCTTCTCCTCATCCACCTTGTGTTTCACATTTTTTTTTTTTTTGAGATAGAGAGAGGGAGGGAGAGAGAGGGAGAATTTTTTAATATTTACTTTTTTTAGTTTTCGGCAGACACAACATCTTTGTTGGTATGTGGTTCTGAGGATCGAACCCGGGCCGCATGCATGCCAGGCGAGCGCGCTACCGCTTGAGCCATATCCCCAGCCCTTGTGTTTCACATTGAAGCTGAATTTGGGGCTGGGGGCTGCACAGATGCACTGCTGAGGCCGTGGGGGGGGGGTGTTGCCCTTGTTCTCATCTTCACCCGTCTTCATCTGGCCTCCTGCTCCCAGGGCTGCAGGTACCCAGCGCTCACTGGTCCTAGGCACCGGTGTTGCACGGGGTCCCCATGAACTGTGCCTGGTTGGACTCAGGGCGCTGGCTCCGGGCTTCTTGGCCTTTGTCTTTTCCCATGTTGCACTGCTGTGGCAGGATACCGAGGCTGAGTAGTGGACAACAGAGAGCGCTGGGGACTGAGAGGTCCCAGGTGGAGTGGCTGCTGACCAGGGCCTTCTCGCTGTGTCACCCCGTAGCAGAAGGCAGGAGAGAGAGAGAGAAAATAGCCAAACTCCCAGCCTCAGCCCTTTGGAAATCAGCAGTAATCCATTCCTGACGAGGCCGTACCTCCCAAGGCTGCTGCATTGAGGATTAAGTCTCCAGCTCTTGGCAGGTAGCAGGGGACACATTCAAACCACAGCAGCTCCCTTGGTCATTGATCCCGTGTTCGGAGCTGCATCATCAATTACTTACCAGTGAGACTCTCTGCCATATCCTGACCATATATGACTCACAGAACAAAATTATAAATCAACTATTTATTTTCCACTATTCCTTTAAATCTGCACTGCAGGACTCGCTCTCCTCCCAGCCCTGGCCTGTACCTTCTCTGGCTGCTTGTAGGTAATAAATAACCAGCAGCCAGCCCTGCAGGCAGCCGAGAGGTGGGGAGCCCTTGGGAGGCAGTGCCATGTGACTGCTTGGTGGGGTAGGGGAATCTGGCTTACTGGCTGCTGGCCACAGTGTTTGCCACTGGCTCAATGGATGCTGAGCCCTGGGCTTGAGCTCCTCGGCTTCTTGCAGCCCAGTGGGTGGGTACATCCACCCAAGCCCAAGGCGCGGCCCCTGAGACCCGAAAGCAAGAACCACTATGCTGTTTGCTTGCTCTGAGTGACACCCCATCTCACTCTCTATCTGCTTTGGGCACCCAGAGTCACATCAGGTCCCCCCCTGGATGTCCTCTATGAGGCTGGGGCTCTTCCCAATGCCCTGTCTCATGGCCCCAGGGGGAAGGACCTGCTCCTTCAGGGAGCTAACCCTCTGGAGCTCTGCCCACTAGGCTCGCAGGCCCCGGCCCCCCACTCCTCATGACGGGCTTGACCTCCCCTACGATGGGATAGGGTCAGGGTCCTGTGGCTGCCTCTGCCTGGTTTCTCCCAATCTCTGCAGAGCAGTCCCCTGCGGTCTTGACCCAGGTCATCCTCACCCTCTTCTGTTCTAGCTTCGAGGAGAAAATGGAAATTGTCAGGCTCCAAATAGCCAACTTCTTCCAGAACCCACCCTGCCTGTCCCTGATCTTAGACATAGAAATGGATGAACCTGTATCCCTCTACACCAGGAAACACGTTTTCACAATTTATATTTCCCAATCAGGCAGGTGAGGATGGTCACGCTCACAACAGACCTGAGCCGGCTTTGTGACTCCACACACTTGGACTAAAGGAGAGGCTGGGACCCTGGGAGAACCCTGTCACACTGTGGCAGGTGGCCTTGGGGTGGGGACACAGGAACACTCAAGCAGTTTGAGAACCACTGCCCCATGGTCCAGATTGAAATTGACACTGACAGAGTTCCGAAGCATCATCATGGCCTCCCTATCAAACCGGGACTTACGAAGGGCAGGAAATGAAATCCTGGTCAAAGTGTGGATTGTGGTGGGTCCGAGAGGCCTGTAGGTCAAGCGTATGGTCATCGCCCCAGGGGTCAACTGGAATGCAGGGATTAGCAATAGGCACAGCCCCGCGCTTAGCCAGTGGGGTCAGAGCTGCCAGAGGGAGGGAGGCCAGGGGAGGCCAGGGGAAACAGCTCCGGCCAAGGGAGCAAACCCAACACTGCCGCATGTCGGGAGGAATGTCAGAGATTAGTGTCACCTCGTAAACCTAAACGGTGCCGATGTGGTCGTCTCCATCGTATCATGCCTAACACACCCGTCAGGTCCCTGCAAATCCCAGATACATCCTAGGTGTGAGGACAGATGACTGTGACTCAGGCAGTAGCCTCAAAGCAGCTACTGTGCCAAGTATGCAGATTAGCACAGGCCTGGTGTGTGGTGGGCGCCACCGATCCGACCCGGGTGGGCCTTCTCATCCCTGAGAGGGGATCAGAGAGATTTTATGCAGGAGGAATGGACGGCGGTACGAGTGCAGCTGTGCCTCAGAGTGGTGGGAATCCCTTAGTCCTCCTTCATGATGTAATCGAGGAGACCTGGATGGGCTGCATGTCCACAGAACCTCACACTGGTCCCCTCTATCAGTGACATTTGCTAATTAGACTGAATGGAGTGGCCCAGATGTGGAGGCACTGGACACAGGCACTCCAGAGGGTGTGAGGGAATTCTTCAAAGGTGCCGGGCTGCCAGATAACATTTAGGGTCCTGTGTCAGTCATCTTTCCATCACTGTGACAAATTAATAAATACATAAATAAATAAATAAAGGAGTTAATGTTCACTGGGCTCCTGGTTCCAGAAGTGTCGGTCCACGTCTGTTGGGCCAGTGGCTGGGCCTGTGGTGCGGCGGAGCCTCAGTGCAGAGCAGGTTGCCCACCGCACGGCAGCTGGGAAGCAAAGAGAAGAGGGGCCAGCGTTCCCATCCCCCTCAAGGGAATGTCCCCAGCGAACTATCTTCTGAATTCCACAAGGTCTCACTTCTTAAAGGTCCCTCCTACCCCCAAGAGTACCGTCATCTGGGGACCAACCTTCACTATATGAGCCTTTGAGAGATGCAGATCCAAATCGTCACAGGTGCCAATGTTTGAGGCGTGTCGGATGTCTCCTCCAAAGTCAGGGTTAGACCACTGCCTCTTTCCTGCCACAACAAAAGGAATCGCCACTCTGGTGGACTTCTTTAGTTCTAGAGACAGCTAGACAGTTCCAAACCTGGGGATACTGCTCCGACCCAAATACCAGGAGGTGCTATCTCTGAGAGGGGCCAGAAGGGGAAAGGGCTTTCAGAGGTCCACACTGCAGCGCAAGGAGCCTCCATGACTGGGCCTCGTGGCCTAATGGGCCTCGTGGTGCTAGAGATATGGTGGAGAGACAGTGAGTTATGGTGAATCTCACTGGGAGAATCGTGACTCAGATCCCTAGGTTCTGGAGCAAAGCTGTGTCATCTACACCCTTCAGTGGACAGTCCCTGAAGGCTGCTTGGCTCTGGTAGGGATGCAGCCCTTGGCTATGGGAGAGCAAATGGCCCTGCAGCCTGAACTGTCCACAGTGAGTCAGAGCAACTAAGGCACAAGCTCAGGCAGGCCGAGGGCATGCCAGGATGGAAGTGGGACATTAAGGATTGAGCCCAAGAGGACCAGATGGCACACGTGATCTGCAAGAGCAAGTGGCCCGGACCCCATCTCACCCACGGGTGGGCTCTTCCTCAGCTTACCCATATGGCTGCATGGGGTGTGGGTCCTTTGTCATTGGTGACCAAGGAAGAAGCCTGCACCTGGTGTGTATCTAGTTGTGGTGGTCAGTAGCCATGTGCATTCATCATGTCTCATCATGAGAACGGCATGGTGACTAGGGAGGGGTGGATCCCTGAGGAATGAGGATTGGGGTCAGAGCACCAGGCAAGCCACCAAGTCCAACCGAGGTGCGACAGTGAGGGAAGCTGAGATAGAGCGCTGCTGGGCAGCTGCCCCCCTGCGCACCCCTACCCCAGACTCCCGTGCCGGAAGGAAGGTTAAATGTTTTACATGTTTAAACCACAGTGAGTTGGGTGTCTGTTGCACAGGATTCTGGCAGTATTCCTAACACCAGCACACGGCTGGGCTCTGTTCTCTTTAGTGGATCTGGGTTTCGATAGGAGAATTTGGCCCATTTGAGGTTCGTATAAAAGGGATACATGATTTATTTCATTCTCTCCATTTAATTTAGGTTCACTGTCTCACTTTATCATTTCTCTCTTCCTTTTTTATTTTATATTTTCGTTTTTGCTGGCATGATCCGGGCCACTAGTTGCATCTCTCCTGGCAGATTTGGACCTTCCTCTGGGCTTTCCGGATCCAGGACTGGTCATTTCCTTTTGTTCTCTCTCTTTGCTCCTAGCTTTTTGAAATGTACCTTGTCACCACCTCTCGCCCTCTCACCAGGCAGTCACCCCAGAACTTCTTCCTTTCCCTGACTAGACCTCGCACCCCCTGAAGGGCCTCTCCCGCCCCTCCCACCCCTGTGTCCCCAGCCCCGGGTGACCGCCTTGCTGCTCGGCCCTCTGAGGTCAAGTCCTTGCTGTGCATGGCAGACTCGATGACCTCCGGTCCCACCCGTGCTGTCGTGGGGTCACCGGGCTGAGTGCCGGTCGCTTGTGCACACGCATCGCATTTCTTTGTCCATTCCTCAGCGGGTGGACCCTTAGGTGGCCCTTGTGGAAGTCCACGATACCCGGGGGAGTGAGTCGCTCCTCCGACCCGCTCCTCGCCTCCCTTCCTTCCTGGCTGTGTCCCAGGCTGGCCTAGCTGATCTCAGGTTCTATTTATTTATTGAGGAAACCCCCCGCTGTTCTCCACAATGGCTGTACTGATGAACGTCCCCAGGGCGATGTCCCCTTCCTCCACACCCTCTGGGCACTTGTGGCCTCTGTGGTCTCCCAGTGGCCCCTCCTTTCTGGGGTGGGGTGATGCCTCATTGAGGTTTAATTTGCATTTCCCTGATGGCTGGTGATTGGGAGCGTCTTTTTCATATACCCCTTGGCGGCTTATACATCGGCTTTTTATTTTTCCTTTTTAACGTACAGAATAAATACACATTTCAATCACAGAATCTGCCATTGAATGAAAAATATACCACTATTCCCCCACCTTAAGATAACCCACTTATGCTTCTTCTGTTACCGCTGTTGACCGGTGACGAGTCCTTGCTTCCCCGATGTTGAAGAATAACACCAGAGAAGCAGGCCGAGGCCAGGTCAGAGTAGAAATTAGAAGTTTATTAAAGGACAGCAGAAAAGACTTCTCCCGGAGGAAGAAGGGGACCCAAGAGGTGGAATCCGTGGAAGTGCGGTTGTTTCCCCTTTTTATAGTTCTTTCAGTGATGGAATGTAGGTGGGAAGGCCCGAGGGGTGGGACACCGGTGGGCCAAAGAAGTGATCTGGGCAGGAAGGACTTCATTAACACTTCTTTGGGATGGACTTTGAGCCTAGGGCTTTTCTCGGGACTTCATTAACAGTCCAAGAGTTTCCCCGGAATTCATTCTCAGCACTGTTTCCCTCGATATTAGACCCGATTTACCTAACTACACTGACTGCCTAATTTTAAATCTGGCTTCACTTCTACCCTCCATTCTCCTTACTCCCGAGAGATCTGAACACTTTATTCTCTATCTCCATCTGCCCTTCCCGACACTGGGCTGCTTCCTGCAGGACTTACAATCCCTCATTACTGTTTGTCTTTCCTTAGGACTCTTCCTCCCAGAAGCCCGTAGATGCCATAGCATCATTTGTTCCACAGTTACGGACAGGAGTCCAATGCCAGCCTCACTGTTAATTGTTATAAGCTGCTTACCCTCCAGAAACTGGTAAGCTTTTAATATTGATATTGCAGGACATGCCTGAAGGTATGTTAAGTTCTGTTTGTTGGGAAAACATATAACGGCAGCAGCACCCCAGAGAAAAACCCCAGCATGGCGTCTAACGACCCCCTTTCTCCTCTTTGTTTCTTTCACTGGCGTGAAACGTTCCCACTGGTGGGAAGCCTTAGCCCCAATTAGAATTAACTTCTTGGGCTCCGGAACTGACATATGGAAGAGCTTGCCAGTAGACGGGCGACCTGTTATCTACCTCAGCCCTGCGACCTCTCCTTAGACCTATATAAACACACAGCCTTTGGTAATAAAGTGGAAAACTCTTTGGTGAGCTGTGTCCTGTGGTGCGGCGTCTTCCAGTCTTACAGTGGTGCCGGAAACCCGGGAGACAGTGTGCTCAACAAACCGAGCCCCGTTTCTGCCACCGCCATCACCAATGACACATTTTGCCCTTGTCTGTCTTTTGGGGCGCGGGCTTCCTGCACTCACCACTGATCGGGTGTAGGTAAGGTTCCCCCTCCCGGCTCGTCAACTCCCTTCAGGTTAGCACTCTCCTGATGCCCAGTAGGGAGGAGGGAATGCACTCCACTAAGACCTTCATTGGTCGCAGTGGACCCTTTGACGACCTGCTTCCCTTTGGGGCATGAGGCTTCTAGGTTTACACGAGAGAGGCTCCCTGGTCTCTTCCTCCCCCCCGCCAGAGCTATGTTCAGCCCGAGCTGAACTTCTGGCCCGGAGCTGCATTCTGCTGGGGCTCTGTCTTTCCTTCCTTGATTCTCTCGTTCCAGTGGAAAAATTTTCCTGACATCAGGTGCCCGCGGCCTGGACCATACAGGATCACACAGACTGCACTTCGTCGGTGACAACCGAGCTGTGCCCTCAGTGCCTACTCGCAGTGGACTGGTCACTTCGGGGACGCCCAGGTGATCCTCCATCTGCTCTAGGCTTCCAGGAAGCCTCTACGGCCCGGGTTAATTCTTTTTCTCCCTCTGCTGTCCCTTCCTCCACTCTCTAACCACGGGTGCCTCCTCGCTTATACCGGAAGCCTCACCACTCAAGTGTCTCCTTAAGAATTTGGCTACTCTCTCTCTACCCCCGGACCTCAAGCCCAAAATCCTTATCAGATTCTGTACCCAAGATTGGCCTACACATCCACTGGATAATGTCAATCATTGGCCTCCAGAAGGCTCCTTAGATCCAAATTTCCTCCGGGACCTTTAACTATTGCCGCTGCCTGAAAGGGTAGAAAGAGTTCCCAGGCACCCCCCCCCTTCCTGCCTTCTGCTCTTTGTTCCCAACCTTCCCCTCTGCGCCCTTCCCTCCGCTCTACATGTCTGCTCTCCCTCCCAGTGGTACAGCGTCTGAGGCCCTGCCTGTGCACTTCCCCTCCTCTTCCACGAGACATCCCCCTCCTCTCCCTTTTCTTCCTGTCTGCCACTGCTGCTGCTGCCGCCACCGCCGCCCATGGCTCTGTCTGCGCGCTTCTAGTCTGCCTGGTCACCAGACACGTGCGCTGGTGCTCTACCTTCCCGGTGCGGCGGGCGAAACGGGCGGCAGTGCACCCTCGGCAGCTTGGAGAGGCCTCGGGATCCCACCTCAGCCAGCGGGCGAGCCGCTGTCCTTCACCTTCCTTGCGCCACAGCAGCTTTCACGCGAGCCCCTGACTCGCGTGCCCCTCCCTTTGCCGCCTGGTTCCAACAGGCAGGCAGGATGGGTCCCACCTGGCTGCAATGGGGGGATCTCCGGATCCCTCCAAGCCTCTCCCCCTCCCCCCACTCTGCTCACTTCTTCACTCCCCCCCACTCACGCCTCTCTTCTCCTGTCACTGCTTCACTGGTCCCTCTTATCAGATAACTCACAGTTCCTTTGTTCTCTCAGGGAAGTAGCTGGTGCTGAAGGGATAGTCCGAGTGCAGGTCCCATAACTGAACCTAACTGGGACTGCATGCAAGCAGTTTCTAATAAGGTAGTTACCTTTGATAAACTGAAGGACATTACCCAGAACCCTGATGAAAATCCGTCCTTATTTCCCAACCGCCTTACAGAGGCCCTAACCAAATACACTAAGCTGGATCTTGAGTCTCCCATCAGGGCTACAGTGTTAGCGACCCATTTCATTACTCAATCGGCTCCTGATATTACCAGAAGCTCAAATGAGCTGAGGAGGACTATCAGACCCCTATCTAAGATCTGGTGAAAATGGCTTTTAAAGCAGGCTCCATTGCAGAAAAGAAGGTAACACCCCAAACTCAGGCCTTGGCAGCAGCCCTGAGCCCTACATCTCCAGCAAGTTTCAGAGGGGAACCAACATTCCTCTCCACCAGAGGCTTGCCTCAAATACGGATGTGAAGGTCACTGGGCTCGCCAATGCCCAAACCCATGGCCTCCATCCAGGCCATGCCCCACCTGTAAGCAGACAGGACATTGGAAGATTGACTTCCCCATGGCTGGCCCTTCCTCGGCGCCTCTACACAGGGGTATAACCAGTCAGGCGGTCCCCTCTCCTGAACTTTTGGGGTTTGCAGAAGACTGAAGAAGCCCAGATTCAAAGACCCCCTCAGCCCTCTCTGAGCCCAGGGTAATGCTCCAGGCAGCGGGTAAGTCCATAAGCTTCCTTGTGGACACGGGGGCTACCTATTCTGTCTTGCCTGCCCATTCTAGGCCTCTGTTTCCTTCCCAGGTCTCAGTTATGGGGATTGATAACAAACCCTTCTCCCCAAACAGAACTATAAAGCTGGCCTGTGCCCTGGAGGGACACCCATTCACTCACTATTCTGGTCATTCCATCCTGTCAGTTCCTCTCCTAGGCAGAGATGTTCTCCAATTATTAGGAGCCACCCTCCAATTACACCCCAAGAATACTACCACCCATCTCCTTTGGCCTTTAACTCTTACCCTCTCTAATGACCTGACAGTACCTACTGTTCCATTGCCCCCTGATCCCTAGGTCTGAGACATCTCCATGCTGGTTATTGCCTCCCACCACAAGCCAGTCCATACCCAGCTGAAACACCAAACTAAACTTCCTTGTGTTCCCAATTTCCTATCTCCAAAACCCATAGGGAGGGATTTAAGCCCATTATAGACCAGTTGCTGGCCCAGAGACTCCTTATTCCTACTGACTTCCCCTGCAACACCCCCATACTGCCGGTGTGCAAACCCTCCGGAGCCTATCGCTTAGTCCAGGAACTCCGTCTAATTAATGAGGCAGTTATTCCCATCCACTCGGTGGTTTCCAACCCTCATGCTTTTCTTTCTCATATCCCCCTTTGACCACTAACTTTACTGTCCTGGATCTTGAAGCTGGCTTCTTTACAGTATCTCTGCATCCTGACTCTTATTACCTCTTGGCCTTCACATGGGAAGACCTTACATTCTTTAGGTTTCAACAGCTGCCATGGACAGGCCTACCCCAAGGCTTCAGGGGCAGTCCCTACCTCTTTGGTCAGGCCCTGACACAGGATTTAACTGTTTGTGATTTGGGGATAGCACTCTCTTACAGTTGGATAGAAGCCTTCCCTACCTCCAGGAAAACTGCTGACACCATTCCTAGGTTCGAACTTCCTGCCTCCATCCAGTCAGACAACGGTCCAGCCTTCACTTCTCGGATTGTTTAACTAGTTTCCAAAGGCCTTAACAGCACCTGGAGGCCCCACATCCCCCACTGACCCCAACCCTCAGGTAAGGTTGAGAGGCCTAATGGCATTCTCAAGGATCATCTCACCAAACTTGCTATTGAACTCAGACTGTCCTGGCCCAATCTTTTGCCATTGGCCCTCACCCAAATTCGGGCAACCCCTAGAGCCCCTCAGGCGTTAGCCCCTTTGAGCTGTTCTATGGGCGCCTTTCTTAATCAACTAAAACTTTCCTGTCACTCCTCCTCCCCTTGTGTCCCACCTGCCCTATCTCATGCTTCTATACAAACTCCTAAGAGAACATGCACACCGGTGTCTTCCTGCACCGTCTGTTATTTCTGTTCCAGCACAATCGGGAATTAAATCGGACCCTCTTCAACCGGGTGATGCAGTTTTACTTCGAGAGCTACATTCTCAGTTGTTGAACCCTCACTGGACAGGACCCCATACAGTCATATTTCCACCATGCTGGGGCCCACCAAACTCAAAGATTCTCGCCAACCCTCTCCTGTTACTAATCATTAATCTCTCTCAAGCTTCTATCCCAACCCACAGATGGCGCCTCTACATCCAAGCGACATGGCAACAGGATGGCACCATCTGCTCTCAGTCTATGGACCAAGGCGATTGGCCTTTCACTGGCTGTAATCGGGCCCTTAATGTCACTGGATTCAACTGGGCCACCTCATCCCACTTATGTTCAGCAATGCTATGCTTCACAGCAGACCAAACGGAGGAATCCTGTTGAAGCCATATCACCAGGAGGCCGCCCCACCTGCTGACGACCAGACTACCCCAGAGGAGCCTCAAGAGTCACCTCCTAGACCTCCCCTTTACTCCTGCTCTCCACATCCTAACTATCCTCTAAAGCTTCGCCTGTCTCGTGTAACCGCCCGTACTCCACCATGACACTTGGAGATTCAAAGTCAGAGAGACATATGTCCAAGGCATATGTAACGAGACATATGTCCTCATTACACTCGCCTAGTTTCTTCAGTCAGTTGCGCCCCTACCGGATGTAATGCATCTATCTTCCTTCCCCTCTCCTCCCAGAATTCTGAACTTTTAAAAATAGCCACTAGGCCTTACCTTTGCATCTTATATGATCAGACAGAGGATTACTGCAAATGGTGGCCCGAAATCTATGGGGGATGCCCCTACTGGTCATGTAACGTTCATAACCCACATGCATGCACTGGGGATTCCTGCGTTGGAAATTTCAGATTGATCTCAGGGTGGGGGCTATCAATTGGCTATCACTGACCCTAACCATCCACGCTGGACTTCTAGGGTAAATGCTTCCTTCTACTGTGACATATCCTCTCCCACCCCCTGTGGCTCCATCTCCATCTCCCGAGAGCTTCAACCCTCCCAGCCCTCAGTAGCTATAATCTCTACTGACATAAAGCATTCCGAACAGCAGTTGTTAGACTCCATACAGGATCCATGTGAGCCTAATGTCGGGAGTCCACCACAGTATTCATGGCTACGACTACTTACTGAAACTTTAACCTTCTTAAATCTAACCCTCCCCGCCATCACACCAACTGATTGCTACTTATGCACCTCTCTGACTCAACCTTTGCTTGCAGCGGTTCCCTTGAACTTCTAGGCTTCTGACTTCTCAAATTTCTCCACTCCATCTGCCCGCCATTCTCTCCGAACCCTTTCACCGGACGCTCCATTATGGGAGCCCGAGGAGTCTAACCATACTGTGATTCCCCGGTGCTGCCTCCTGGGCTTGGGTGTCTCCCAGTCAAAGTTTTGCCACTCTAACCTCACCTTTAACTTCACCCTCTATGCACCACCTGGCTCATTCTTCTGGTGTAATGGTTCTCTCATCACTATCTTACTCACCAACACCTCTACCCCATGTATACTGGTGACGCTTGTCCCACAATTGACTCTCTATACCCCAGCTGAAGTGCAGGCCCTCTTGTCTTCCCCAGTGCAGAATAAGCGGGCTGCTTCCCTTCCAATACTGGTGGGTCTCTCACTGGCTGTATCTGTAGCGGGAGCCGGAATTTCTGGTGGAGCTCTAAGACACTCCTTATGGGCTGTACAGGACTTAAGTTCTAAACTTGAACAAGCGCTCACTTCTATGGCAGAATCTCTAGCATCTTTACAAAGGCAGGTCACATCCTTGGCTCAAGTTACTCTTCAAAATCAAAGAGCTATAGACTTACTCACAGCCAAAAAAGGTGGAACCTTCTTTTCTTGAGGGAAGAATGCTGTTACTACATCAATGAATCAGGCCTTGTGGAAACTAACGTAGTCAAGCTCACCTACTTGGCTACCTCTTTGAAAAATCCACCAAACCAAAACCCATTTGCCACCTTCTTTTTAGCCCACTTCCAATCGTGGCTCTTGCCTCTTTTAGGGCCATTATGTCTTCTTTTCCTGATGTGTCTGTTCCTGCCCTGTCTGCTTCGCTTCCTACAGGGCCAATTACGGAAGATCTCTAACCAAACTTTCAACCAGCCTCTGCTTAGGTACTACCAGCCTCTGATGACCAATGAACCCCCAACATCCTCAAGAGAACAGCTCACTCATTGCTGAAGCTCACTACCAGGCGCGATGGAATGCAACGGACAGCGGACAGCGGGAGACAACAAGCCCGGAGGACCTCTTAATCTGCCATCCTGGATTCTTGAGCCTTTATGTCCTTTTAAGCCTCCTCATGGCCCTTGGCCTCTTCTCTGTCAGTCCCCCCAACATGGAACTTCTGCCAAAAACTGACATTTGCTTTAATTTTTATCTTCATCCTGCTTTTGTTTGCTCTGATCTTCTTCAGGTGCTGGTGACGCCATGTCAAGGAAATGCTTCCAATATTTCCTAGATTCTCTGTTACAGGACCAGTGGCTGATACCAACAATCTCCTCCATCCAGGACTGGTTCGACGCCATCGACGACTTGTGGCTTCAGGGAACCTTCATAGACTTCACCCCTACAGAAGTAGCTATCTATAGCCACTGGGTTTTATTTCTGGCTGCCATGATATCCCCAGACCTGCCCCCCACCCCGAACATTCCTCTACTTCCCTTTCTAGGCCCTACACCGCCCCCGCACAGCAGGAAGCAGCCAGATCTGACTAACAACATCCCAATTCCTAAGAAAACAAAAAGGGAGGAATGTTGGGAACACATAACGGCAGCAGCACCCCAGAGAAAAACCCCAGCATGGCATCTAATGACCCTCTTTCTCCTCTTTGTTTCTTTCACTGACTCAAAACGTTCCTGCCGGCGCCAACGTTCAAACCCTGCTGGTGGGAAGCCTTAGCCCCAATTAGAATTAACTTCTTGGGCTCCGGAACTGACATATGGAAGAGCTTGCCAATAAACGGGCGACCTGTTATCTACCTCAGCCCTGCGACCTCTCCTTAGACCTATATAAACACACAGCCTTTGGTAATAAAGTGGAAAACTCTTTGGTGAGCTGTGTCCTGTGGTGCGGTGTCTTCAAGTCTTACACTGTTAAGAATTCAGTGGGCCTTTCAAATCTGCAGGTCAAGTCTTTATTTTAAATATTTCAACCAGATGGAATTTTTTTTGCAGCTGAGTTGCTGGGATTACAAGATACCACCCACCTGTCATCTCAGCAACTTGGGAGGATGAGGCAGGAGGATAGGAAGTTAGAGGCCAGCCTCAGCAACTTAGTGAGGCTCTAAACAACTCAGAAAGACCCTGTCACAAAATACAAAATAAACATAAATCAAGTATTTCAAGAAAAAAAGTTTTTCCAATATTTGTTTAACTGTTTCCTGTTTTCCATTTGCTTCATTTTATGAATTTTTATTATTTCGATCACAACAACTTCAATGTTACATAATTCAACCCCATGGGTTTTTAGCGTCCTGGGTCACTCTCTCAAACTGCTTTTATTTCCCCTCATAATTTCCATCTCTTTGAATGTTTAATGGTGTCTTATTTTCTACATTCAGTATTTCAGGTCAGATACCAGCAGAGAGCATCCTCTCTTTGATTCCCTACTTGGAATGTTCAGCCTGCAGAGGAGACCCACCATCTGCAGAGGAGACCCACCACCTGCAGAGGAGACCCACCACCTGCACCACCTGGGTCTGTGCGTCTCCCTTCATGCATACCCTGTGTGTTGGTGGCCATTGTTCTCTGTTGGGGTTACTCTCTCTCCCCTGGTTGGTGGCCGCACTTCTGTGTGATATTCTGGTTCTTTCTTTCTCACCCCCTGGATGTGCTGACATTTTTCTTTGCTGGCTCTTTGGGGCCCCCCCTTCTGCTGCTGGGCTCTACTGCAGGGTCACCTCTGGAGTGACGGGTGGCCCCGTTAGCAGGTTGTGGCCCTGGAAGGACTCCCCCAGCCTCCCACCTCCCCAGCTGCAGGCACCAACATCCTCCAGGAAAGAGAGTGCTTCCTTACTCCTCTGTGTCTTTTCTCTTTCCTTCCTTCCTTCCTTCCTTCCTTCCTTCCTTCCTTCCTTTCTTTCTTTCTTTCTTTCTTTCCTTTCTTTCTTTTATGGTACCAGGGATTGAACTCAGAGGCGCTTAACCACTGACCTATATCCCCAGCCCTTATTATTTTTAATTTTGAGACAGGGTCTCACTAATTTGCTGAGGCTGGCTTTGAACTTGCAATGCTCCTGCCTCCGCCTCCCGAGCTGCTGGCATTACAGGCATGTGCCCCCATACCTGCTCTCCCCTGTGTCTTTTTGAAGTCTGTAGCGATGAGCCCAAAGAAGACCCACGTACACAGGGGCAGCCTCTCCCTCAGGAGCCCTTGTTCCATAGTGAAGTGTTCCCAGATCTCACTGCTTTTCTTTGGACCACTCCTCCTGTCCCTGGGTCCCTGAGTACACAGGGGACTCAAAGGCAGAGGCTATCTGTCCCAGCACCCCCTCTGGACCCCAGAGATGTCCTGGATCTCACTGCTGTTCCTCACCCCAGAAGCTGCTTGGCTCACCAGAGGCTCGGGAGCTGGTTTAAATTGAAGGACGAGGGCAGCGAGGGTGGGTTCCAGCAAACATCTATGCCCCTGTTCTCCAAAAGGCAGGACTGTGCTAGGCCTCTTCACAGACCCGCGCAACAGAACTAAAGGCAGTCACCCAAAGAACAGCCAAACTACAAAACGTCCCTGCCCCCACAGAACCCCAGGGACACGAATGTCCCAACTCACTCTTCTAATTATCCCTGGAGTTAAAGGAAAAAATCAAAGTAGAAATCATAAATTATTTCTCATGAATAACAATAAAAGCACCAAACATAAAATCTATGAGCTGTGACTAAATGCAAATTTAAGCAAATCTAAATTACTCTATTAGAAAAACAAAAATTAAAAAGCATGAAGAGGTCTCAGGTAAAAGCAGCAGATGGAGCATAAAAGTCTAATCTTGTTCCTACAGAAAACCTATTAAAATAGAGGGAAGGGATTTTATTTTTACCTTCCTATTTTGTAAAATATCAAATCCCCAGAAAAGGCCTAAGAATGCTGCGATAACACTCATACACGGACTGTCCGCATTCACCACTTAAGATTTTCCTCCCTTTCTTTACCTTTCTGTTCTTTTTGGTTTTTTACATACATACATACACATTTTTTAAAAATCACTGGGAATGAGTTAACAGTGTTCTGCTCCTCCACATTTACACATGCGTTCCCTAAGAATAGTGTCCTAACGGTTTCTCTCCAAGAGAGACCCTGAAACAGAGCTGGGCATGAGGGAGTTGCTCAGGGAGGGCTCTCAGGACCCACATCTGTGACATTGAAGAAGGACCAGGCAGAGTGTGGAAGCCGACGATGACTCAGATTTAATAAAAACAAAGCCACCTTCATGAGGAGCTATGAAACTTTCCACTTCAGAGTTGACCAAAGTCGGAGAGAGAGAAGATGCGCCTGTTACGCCATGTTGGAACATGGAACAACCTCACGTTTCCACTGTCAGAAAGCAGAGACCAACCACTGCTTGGTGACATTGGCCTAAGAGGCTCTGGTTTCCTCAGTGCTGTTGGGAGAAGCGTAATACAGACTGGACATGCTGAAGATTTAATGCCTGATGTCAGACACAGTGGTGCACACCTGTCATTCCAGAGACTCAGGAGGCTGAGGCAGGAGGATCACGAGTTCAAGTCCAGCCTCAGCAATTAGCTAGGTCCCAAGTAACTTATGGAGACCCTGTCTCAAAATAATAATGCCTCTTTGCTTTGCTCTTCTCTGGCCTCTCCTTTCCCCTCAGCCTGGTCTCTGAGGTTGTACTCTCCAAAGAGGTGTTATCACCCACGTGATTGTCATGGACTGTTTCCTGGGGAACCCAGGCCAAGACAATAGTCTCCTTGAGAAATAAGAAAAGAACAAGAAAATAATCTGAGGGTGAGGGAGTAGGAACAGGGAACTTATTTAAATAGAAGACAATATTTTAGAAATAGGGGAATAGCAGGGAAAAAAATCTAAAATGCATTTCTTTGAGAGAAAAAAAATCCCCTGATAAATCACTTAGTGTTCTATATTCGAGAGACAGAAGCTGGTTGAGCTGAGAGCAAGTTTATCAAAAAGATAGTCAGACCCCCTTAGAATTGTTGGAAAAGCTGAAAAGCTAGACTCTAGGGTTAGCAATGCCCCAGACTGTCCTGGGTGCTGATCTAATGAAGAAACTGCCGCCCCTGTCTCCACCCACCATTGGCAGGAGCCTGATGTGGCAACAATCTCTTCCAAGTGGGCACCATTAAGCTCCCGCCCACCCACCTGGGCCTTGGAAACAGACGCCAAGTCTACCACGCGGCCTGCGCAGTGGTTTCATTAATGAGGTTCTATGCATTAAGTTAGTTAGAAGAGATCGAAATAAAACACACAAACCAGTACCTTATTTTACATTGCTAGGTCCGAGACAGCTCGCCTCCCTGATTCCCGCCTCCAGCCGCCCAGCAGGGCAGCGAGGATTACTCTGGGCTAGCAGGAGAGAGAGAGAGCGAACACGCCTGGGAGTACCCTTTTATTAGGGGAACAAGAGATTCAGGGGAGAATTCCATCCAACGAAGGTTGAGGGGGGACTGCACTCCAAGGTCAGGGCCAGTGATTGGGTCTCCGGGGTCAGTGGTCAGGCACACCCCCACACGGATGGGCTCTCTCATCAGGAAAGAGTCGGGAAAGCTCCGACACAGCCAGAGCGCCTCAGGCCCTTAACGGGAGTCACCCAATCACGTGTCAGAATGGCTCTCCACATATTCCCCCTTTCTTTTCTTAACAATGAGGCGGCGGTTCACTCTCTGGAGTCCCCGTATTTTTGATTGGAAGACTCGCCATCCTATAGTTACAATACAAAAGAGAATTAACAGCAAGGAGAATAATCCAATAATGTACCAAGCGGAGTGTTTAAGAATATTTCCAGGGTTGAATCCATTTAACTCCTTCAATATTTGGTTAGCCAAAGAAGAAGGATCTGAAAAATCAGCTCTATTATTTTGAATGTCTTGGATATGGTGATGAAGTTCCAGAATATCCAAGCTATTATTACTATTTTGCCAAATACCTAATAAATGGTTTTTAACCTTCTCCCAATCCCAGAGAGAAGCATTGTACTTGGCAGCTGTAACACATACATACTTATAATTAGCATGGCATTTAAGCCTTTCCTTAAATTTTAAGGCTGAAAGTTCATTACCTATGTTTATGACAGTCGCCTCTAAGGCGTTTAATTTAGTCTCAATCCTTTCATCAATATTTACTTGATTACGCAGAGCCTTGGAAGTATTTTGAGCTAAATTATTAAGAAATTTTGCATGGTGAATATTCTGAGACAATGTCAGAGATGCAGAGACAGTTGAGGCAGTAAATGAGACCAGTGCTAAGACACCAACAATTATGACTCCAATAGCACGTTTAGGTCTTGTTAGCTGGGCATGAATTTGCTGCAGGACTTGTAAACCAGCATCAGCATACCATGGCTCTGAAATATTAGCAGGTAATAAAACAAAAGAGGGCTGATGAAGTATCAGCACTCCTTTTCTTCCATTATACCTAGAAACACAATTAGTTAGGTTGCACTTATTACAAGTAACAATATATCTGTCATCTATCCATTTAACTTTTACATTTCCAATAATTAAAACATAAGGAGATTGGACACAGGCTCTTAAGCCATAGCAAGATCCCTCTTTACAGTTCTTGCCGACAAATTTTGGTAAAGGTTTATCTGTAAAATGTAAATACTCTGAGGCAGCAATTAAACGCCAAATATCTTTTTGAATACCTCCTTCACTATAAGTCAAAATATTACTAACAAATCCTGCAGGTGTCATAGCAGAATTTCTTCGTAATTGTCTCTTATCAATTTTTGGAGACCAGTCTAAAATATACCCACTAGCTTTAGACACCTTATGTTGTACAGGAAAGGTATTTACACAATCCATCCATTTAGGAAAGGTGCCAATTTCAATTATAGAACTATTTGGACAGTGGGGTATCTGTGGAGGTTTTGCAGAAATGACTGGCTTGTTATGGGAAAGTCCCATCTTAATTACTGATCTAGTATTAGGTTTTAAGTCCCTATAAATAGAATTATTTGTCAGTCTAGGTTTACCGATCACTGTCTTTTCTTCGAATGATACTTTTAGATAGCCAGCATGTTTATCATGTGACCAACATAAAGGTAATTGGGCACTGTAGCCAGAATAATTAAATCTAGTTACATGATTGGGAGTAATATGAGTATCTGTAAATCCTCCCATCATGAATGAGTCATTAGTAAATACTGGAATAGATTCTCCAGTCCACACAGCTGGGTGTACCAGGGGTGGATCTGGGAAATATGTCCAATAAGTGTCTACTTGATTCCCTTTTACCTGACAGCCCAGTAGGGCAATTACTGTTGCTACCATCAAGACTGGGGTCCTGTTCTTTCCTAGGCGTCAAAGTATTTGGGAAGCCTGGGTTGTCAGTTTCTTCACATCTTTCCACGAAATCAGCTTCTCGGCTGGTTCAATCTGGTCTTTCTTCATCTTTTTCCGATATCTCCTCCTTCTGGGTAGTGGCTCCTCCGGGTCGATCCTCAGTCACTTGAGTCTGGGTTCTATCTCCTCCATGTCTGATAGCACATTCAGGCACCCAAATAGGACGGAAAGCACCTTCTGGAAAAATACAAGCATGCCTTTTCCCCGCATTATTACCGGGTTTGGACCCTTCCACTGACTAGTCTGTAAATCTTTCCACAAAACTCTGCCTAAGGGGCCTGTCACTGAGGGAGACATTTGTCTCTCAGCAGCAGTGTGACCTTCTGTGTCACAGTTTAAAAAATTTAAAACAAACAAGGCATGATTAAGGCTATTTTGGGGAGTCACTATCTTATTCTCCCTTTTTAATTTTTGTAATTGAAGCTTAATAGATAAATGAGCTCGTTCTACAATGGCTTGACCTTGGGGGTTATAAGGGATTCCTGTTTTAAGATTAATTTTAAACTCTTGGCAAAATTGTTGAAAAGAAGAGCTTACATAAGCTGGAGCATTATCTGTTTTAATCTGCATAGGGCACCCTAAAACGGAAAAGGCTGTTAAGCAATGAGAAATTACATGTTGAGTATTTTCCTTAGTACGTGCTGTGGCAAAAATAAATCTAGAATAAGTGTCCACTATGACATGTACATAACATTGCTTACCAAATTGAGGAATATGAGTTACATCCATTTGCCATATCTGATTTGGTTTTAATCCACGGGGATTTACCCCTGATGGCAGAGATGGAGTGTGAATAACACACTTAGGACATTGGCTTACAATCTGACGAGCTTGTTCTCTGGTAATACTAAATTTTTTACGTAAGCTAGAAGCATTTTGATGATGCAAGGAATGGGAAGCTAGTGCACAGTCATACGAAGACATCTGTTGACAAAAAGCTACTAATTTATCAATTTTGTCATTACCTGCAACTAGAGGTCCAGGAAGGTTAGTATGGGCACGGATGTGTCCAATGAAACACGGGTACTTTCGCATTAGCACTGTCTTTTGTAAATTATGAAATAATTTAAATAACTCCTGTGATGAAGTAAACCCAATAACTGAGGTTTCAATATTTTTGGTAACTCCGACTGCATATAAGCTGTCAGAATAGATATTAATAGGCTCATTTGAAAAATAATCTAAGGCACAAATCAGAGCTTGGAGCTCTGCTCTTTGGGCAGAAGTATAAGTAGTTTGTATTACCTCTGTGTGAACACGGCTGAAGAAACCTGCCTTACCAGAGTTGGAACCATCCGTGAACACCGATAAAGCTTCCTCTATTGGATGAGAACGTACAATCTTTGGAAAAATAAGTGACGTTAATGATGCAAATTGTACAATCTTATCACGAGGATAATGGCTATCTATCTGGACAGGGAAATCTGCAAAAGCTATCTGCCATGAGGTAGAAGTTTGAAAAAGCCAATTAGTCTGTTGAACAGAAAATGGAATAATTATGATATCAGGCTCAGATCCAATTAATTGTAAAATCTTAGTTCTACCTTTGATTACTAATTGAGCTATAGAATCATGAAAAGGAATTAATGTTTTTTGAGGAGAATGGGATAAATAAATCCATTCAATAACTCCTAATCTTTGCCATATGGCTCCTGTTGGGGTATGCTCAGTTGGAAATGTTAATAAATACATTATTTCTTTAGGATCTATTCTAGTAAGCTGTGCATTTTTAATTGCAATTTCCACTTTCTTTAAGGTTGCCTTAGCTTCTAAAGTTAGTTGACGTGGAGAGGTTGGAGAAGGATTTCCTTGTAATATCTGAAATAAAGGACTTAACTCAGAAGTAGTTAGCTTTAAAGATGGTCTTAGCCAGTTAATATCTCCTAATAGTTTTTGAAAATCATTAAGGGTATGTAACTCCTTAACTCTTATCTGAAGATTTTGAGGACGGATTGTACTCCCTTGAATTATCTGACCTAGATATTGAAAAGGAGATACCTTTTGAATTTTTTGAGGAGCTATACATAAACCCATTGCTGTAAGTGAAGTCTCTAACTGAGTAAAAATTTCTGAAAGTACTTCTGGATTAGCATGAGCCAATAGTATATCATCCATAAAATGAATAATATAGGCATTAGGAAAACTATTTCTTATGGGATCTATTGCCTGGTCAACATATTTTTGGCACAGTGTAGGGCTATTACGCATTCCCTGAGGAAGTACCTTCCAACAATATCTTTTAACAGGTTCCTTAAAATTAATTGCTGGGACAGTGAAAGCAAATCTTTCACAATCTTCAGGATGTAACCTTATAGAGAAAAAACAGTCTTTTAAATCTATTACCATCAAGCTATAATCTAAAGGAATGGCTGTGGGGGAGGGAAGTCCTGGCTGTAATGATCCCATAGGCTGAATTGCCTGATTTATTGCCCTTAAATCCTGTAGTAATCTCCAATTTCTTGACTTTTTTTAATAACAAAAATAGGGGTATTCCAAGGACTAAGTGTTGGTTCAATATGACCAGCCTGAAGTTGTTCCTCAACTAATCTATGAATTATTTTAAGCTTTTCCCCTGAGATGGGCCACTGAGAAATCCATATAGGCTCCTCTGTGAGCCACGTGATTTTTTCAGCTGTCTTAGGGATCTGGGAAGTACTCAGGGCCCCTAGTAAAAATTTTGGTCTGGAGTATTTACTAATCTTTGTCGTGGAGACTGGCTTGTAAACAGATATTCTTCCTGAAAGGTTTCCTTATCATCTCCAGGAAAATACCTCTGATTAACTTCCTCAACTGATCTTATAGAATTTGGAGTAACTAATAACAATCCCATTCTGGCTAAAATATCTCTCTTAAAAGCCTTGAAAATCATTAGGGGTTTGTACGGAAACTGTGGTTCCGCTCCGGTAAAATTAAAGATGGCGGCCCCCATGGTTGGCACGGAAACTGTTTGTTTTGCTCCGGTAAATCTAAAGATGGTGGCCCCCATGGCCGGCGCGATGATGTCACACTGTGCGACCTCCCCTGGAATTCCCGGGCTCCCGCTAGGAGGAAATGCCGGCGGCGGTGAGAAAGCGGGCTGATCTGCGCCATCTGAATTCTCCGCATGGGGCTTCGTTACTGGCGTTTCGATGCCTTGTCTTCTGTTTCTTTCTGCCTGTTCATTACAAAAATCAGTCCAATAAGTTTTCCAAAGCAAGTAACCTCCCCCGCTCAGACAAGATCTGGCTAAAAAAATCCAATCGCTAGGAGGAAGGGGTTGTGAGCAAATATTTTCTATCAGACTCTGAACAAAAAGCGAATTTGGGCTGTACGTTTCACATGCATTTTTCAATTCCTTGATAGTTTTAAAAGGGATTACAGCATGAACTTTAACTCTCTGATCTTGCTCATTAGTTTGCTCAAAAACTGGAAAGAGGTGAAAACCAGTAGTATCCTCTCCCATTTCTTGAGCCTTCCTAATACCTTGCTGAACTGGGGTAAGAAAAGTCATCTTTAATTCAGCATACCTGTTAAATTTGGTCCTTCTAGCAGGTACCGGCCGAATTTGAAAAGCTTGGGCAGGTGGTGCTAAATGCAGTCTATTAAAATTTCTCTCTAAGTCCTAAGTTTCTATGTCTAATTCTTCTTCCTCAGATTGTGAGCTGCAGTTAGACTCTGCACTATCGCCATTTGGAATTTGGGTTTCTAAATCACGTGGTTGAGAAGAAACCTGAGCCCCTCTAGGAGTTTCTTCCGTATTTTCTTCTCTAGGAAGATCGCTTATTTCTTCCGGAGGGCTCTCTAAGGTTAGAGATGTTTCTGTACAATCTGCCTGCGGGCTAGCCTGCATAATTTTAACCTTTGTTTTAGCTCCTAGCGCTTTTGTTTTTAAACGGCTCAAGGGAAAGGAAATTAACTTAGCTTCAGGCTGATTTTCCATTTGAATAGACCTAATAGCTCTTTGAATGCCTTTTAAAAGGTCTTCAGGAGGCCACGAACTCTGGCCCATATATTCAAAAAGACAGACTTCTAGGGCTGTCCAAGTTTTCTGTATATTCTCTATACCTCCAGGTATTTCAGTAGAAAGACAGACTCTCTGTAACTTCCTTCCTAATTTTTCCCAAGTAAGTAAATTTGGAGACTCTTGGTCACAAAACCAAGGACAATATTCACCTACAATCTTTAAGAATTGTAATAACTGAGTTTTCTTTATCTGTTTTCCTTTCTGATTAATTATACTGTC
This sequence comes from Spermophilus citellus, assembly GCF_964194105.1. Lineage (NCBI taxonomy): Eukaryota > Metazoa > Chordata > Mammalia > Rodentia > Sciuridae > Spermophilus > Spermophilus citellus. The sequence continues at coordinate 5,055,559 of NC_138185.1, read as the reverse complement.
TAAAATAGTCAGATACATTTCCTTATCCGAAGAAGTAGAATTTCCCATTTTAAGTAATTTAACGTCTCTTTCCTTCAATATCTCCCGGTACTTTTGTGACCCAAATGTCACTTCTTCCTTTATCTTTATCTTTATTCCTTATTTTCCTTATTTCCTCTTTATTTCTTTTTCCTTATCTTCCTTTATCTTTATTTCTTTCCCTTATCTTTTTAGCGTGCGCTCCCACTCAATCTAACTAATTCAGAATGCCCCACGTTGGGCGCCAATTCTACCACGCGGCCTGCGCAGTGGTTTCATTAATGAGGTTCTAGGCATTAAGTTAGTTAGAAGAGATCGAAATAAAACACACAAACCAGTACCTTATTTTACATTGCTAGGTCCGAGACGGCTCGCCTCCCTGGTTCCCGCCTCCAGCCGCCCAGCAGGGCAGCGAGGATTACTCTGGGCTAGCAGGAGAGAGAGAGAGAGCGAACATGCCTGGGAGTAGCCTTTTATTAGGGGAACAAGAGATTCAGGGGAGAATTCCATCCAATGAAGGTTGAGGGGGGGCTGCACTCCAAGGTCAGGGTCAGTGATTGGGACCCTGGGGTCAGTGGTCAGGCACACCCCCACACGGATGGGCTCTCTCATCAGGAAAGGGTCGGGAAAGCTCCGACACAGCCAGAGCGCCTCAGACCCTTAACGGGAGTCACCCAATCACGTGTCAGAATGGCTCTCCACAGCCAAGGGAAAGTCGAGCTCTCCTAGCGCTCACTTCCACTTCATCCCCAAAAGTCAAACATGTGCATCTTAACTGTGGGGGGTGAGGACTTTGAGGTCTAATGTCTTCTCTGGGGGACAGAAGAGACGGGAGTCAGGACTGTAATTTTCCCCCATATAAAAGGGCCGTTCCAAAGGTGATGAGAAGCCTGAATAAGACAGATGCCTAGCCTAAGAAATAAAATAGACTCACCCCTCAGGAGGCAGATAAAAGATGAGTCAAAGAGAACAAAGACCATTAAGAAAAAAGTTCTGGCCCAACTTATTACCTGGAATAGAGCAGCCCAAAGGAAATACCTCGTGAGCTCTGTGTGACGTCGACATTAAAAAGAGTCAAATGAAATACGTAAAATTGACTTTAATAACGTTTAATCTAACCTCTCCAAAATATTGTCATTTCAGCATATAAACATAAATGTTATAAATGTGACATTTTACCCTCTCTAGTTTCAAACTAGGTCTTGGTATGCTTTATCCTTACAATCCATCTCGATTCAGGCCAGTGGTAGTTCAAACGCTCAATAGCCACATGTGGCCTGTGGCAAGTGTGTTGAACACTGCAACCACAGAAGAAATAAAGTTGACCGTATTTCATATCATCTAAGCAAAAACTAAATTCCAGGTGAATTAAAAACCCAAATCTAAAAAACAAAGCCATTCTAATTTTAGAAGAAAACATGACAGTCTATCAACTTAGCCCTCGGTGAGCTCTTCCTATTTACGTGCAAATCAGACGTCAGCTACAGGTCTGATTCCTGTATACACAGAGAGCTCTGGCAAATAAGTGTTGGAAGAGAAATCATGAGAAGGAGGAACCAATCCAAATGGTGGATAAAGGTAAAGAGACGTACAGTCTCCCTCACAGCTGGGAAAATGCCAACTAAACAATGACATCTTACTTTCTTCACATCCAACTAGCAAACCCAGAGCCTGATGACACCAACTTCCACCTACTCGCCAGCGGCTAGGACCCTGTTAGAAAGCAACGTGGTAGCATACATCAGAATGAATCTCCCCATGCATTCTTTTACCCTGCAGTCCTCCCATGAGAAACTGTCCCATGAGGTGCACTGAATGCAGCGGTCTCATCACCAGTGCCGGTGACTGCAGTGGAGGGGTATCCTGGATACGGGGTGAATGTCCCATAGGGAGAGAGATGGTGAAAAGGTTATGGAACATTTGCATCATGGCCCTTCATGCAGCTATCAAACAACAGTAATTTAAAACCTATCTACTCTACTGCCTGTAGAGCACTGTAAGATGTAGAGAAATTAATAAACCCTGGCTCAATTTTTGCAAGAATCATCTACGTGTATGTGTATACTAGATAGGATTTATGACTCTAAAGAAAGAAGGACATGATCACTTTACTAGCAAGGTTCCTGGAAGCAGGAGAAATGGGGGTACAATGGAGAGAAGGGGAAGTGGAGGTAAAAGAAAAAGCTGTTGTTCAAGGGAAGGTGATTTTTATAAGGTTATCTGCTGAGGGCCATTGCCAAGTAGGAATGACGCATCAAAATTTCCTTGCCAGCGTACCCCATGTTAAATGGACTTGCCTTGGAATTTCGCTGTTGACATTGCATGTGTGTTTGAGAAAGGTGACCCTGCTCAAGGACCAGGGTGGATCCAGGATTAGGGTGTATCCTGCAGGTTTGAGGAAGTATCCTGCTCCTTGGGTTTAGGGCGTTCCCGGTTTAAGACAATATGGGTTTTAGGGAAGTTCCAGGTTGAAGATTATTGCTACTGGGAATAGGACGTTCCTGCTGCCTGAGCTCCCGTTGAGTTCTCGTGAGATTCAGAAAGTAATTGGAAAAAAAGCCTCGTGGAATAGGTGAATCGGGCGGCAGCAGAACTGTGATTTCCCCGGAACGTGTGTGTAGAGGCCGGTGTGAGTTCGGGAATAAAGAATTGCTGTTTGAATCGACAAAGCTGTGAGTGGCTCGTGATCTTGTGCCCAGCCAGACTGCGGCAGTTATCATTTGTGCTTAAAAAGGGAATATGTTTACCTCAATATAAAGCCACTCCATAAAGCTTATTAATCATGGTACTCAAATCCTTTATGCTCCTCACTTGATTTTTTGACTACTTGTTCTTTAATCTAAAGGTGCATTAACATTTCCCCAAAGCTGCAGATTTATTGGTTCTTCCTTATAATTCTATCAGTTTTAGTATTTACATATTAGGCACATACAAGCCTCCAAGTCTAAACTTATTGGTAGATTATTGTATCATGCAAAATATTATTTTTTCTCTCTTCAAATAATACTGATTATTTTCGCTTAAAATCCACTGGACTGCTGGGCATGGTGGCACATGCCTGTAATCCCAGCAGCTCGGGAGTCTGAGGCAGGAAGATCATAAGTTCAAAGCCAGCCTCAGCAACAGCGAGGCACTAAGCAACTCAGTGAGTGAGACCCTGTCTCTAAATAAAATACAGAATAAGGCTGGAGATGTGGCTCAGTGGTCAAGTGCCCCTGAGTTCAATACTTGGTACCAAAAAAAAAAAAAATCTGCTTGACCTAATGCTCAGATGGCTGGCCACTTGCTTTGTTTATGCTGACATTGGCCTTCTAGAACTTTTTATATCTCAATAATACCAATCTTTCTGAGTTATTCTATTTTTGCAGTCTCATGCAACAGCATACAGTTTGGAACTTTTTTTTTTCACTTAGTTCAAGGGTCTCTGTCTTTTAACGGTAAATTTAATATATTCATATTTATTGTGATCATTGATAAGTTTGTACATTTCTTACCAATTTACATTGTGTTTTCTATTTTACATGCCATTTTAATTTTTCTTTTTAATATTTGCTTTTTGGTTAGCTATGGGCTGATTTTTGGTTTCCTAATTAATTTTCATTCTAATGACTTGGAACTTATATGTTCTGCTCCTATTCCCTTTATATTTGTGGCACACATGATCATATTATTCATTGTCTCAAGTTTTGTATCTTCTCAGAATGTAAAAGAGACTCTTAACATGCTTTTATTTCATTGTCCTTTCTTCTTTCTGGACTTTATAACACTCGGTCCCACATTATTATCAGATGTTTGTTCATTATTATAAGCATAGATATTTATTTAGACTTTCCTTGCTCACCTGTGCCTTTCATGTCTCATACTTTCTCCCCAGATCTATTTCCTCTTTGATGGACTATGTTTTCTATACCTGCAAGTTCTCACCAAGAGGCGATGCAGTACCTCTCCCACTTCGTGTGTTTTGTTTTGTCACAGTGAGAAGAAACCTACTAACATCTATGTAATGGATGATGATCAGGGACACTGAGAAACTGGCAGAGTGTTGATCAGTCTTGCCTGGTAAAGAACTGTTCTACCCAAAATGTTAATATTACCTGTAGAAAAATGCTATGCTACACAAACTGTGAGTTATAAACTTTTTGAGTCTGTTCATATCTTTAAATGTCTTTATGATATTTTCACATTTGCTTAATAGTTTGGCTGAGGAAAGAATCCCAAAAACACAAATATTCTACCAGAAAAAAATAAAGATAGTATTTTGTTGTTTTTTTTTACTTACAAGTTGTAATTGAAAAGTCTGATATCAATCTTCTTCTTATTCCACCTTGGGTCATTTATTTTCTCTTGTTGTTGTTGTTTTTAGATATACATAACAGTAGGGTGTGTTTTGACACATTATACATACATGGGGTGCAACCCATTACAATTTTGATCCCATTCTTGTGGTTGAACATGAAGTGGAGTTACACTGGTCATGTATTCATATGTGAGCATAGGAGAGTTATGTCCGATTCGTTCTACTGTCTTTCCTATTCCCATCCCCCTACCCTTCTGGAATATTACTCAGCCATAAAGAAGAATGAAATTATGGCATTTGCTGGTAAATGGATGGACCTGGAGAATATCATGCTAAGTGAATGAAATAAGCCAGTGCCAGAAAATCAAAGAGCAAATGTCCCCTCTGATATGAGAATACCAACCTATAACAAGAGAGGGTCTGGAGGGGAAGTGTAGAAGTTCATTGGGTCATTTATTTTCCTACTCTGAAAACAGTCAGGGTTTCTTCTTCTTTCCTGAGTGTCCTAAAATTTCATATGATGTGCTCATGCATCAATTTCTTTACATTCCTCCTATGAATATTCACCAGCTCCTCCCAATAGGAGTGTCCCTAAGTTCCAAGATATTGTCTTAAACTATCACCTGGCTTCTGGGACTCTCCTTCATTAGTTTTATTCTCTCCTACGGAAACACTGAAAACTTTACATCTGCCCTCCATGGCTCCTAAAGCTGGTTCATTTTTTTCTTTTTTTGCACAGCATTCTGGGAAAATTCTGCTGTGTAATAAAATACCACAGGTTTGGGTAATTTATAAAGAAAATAGATTTATTTCTCCTAGCTGTAGAAGCCAAGAAGTCCAATATCAAATTGCCAGCATCTGGTGAGAGCTTTCTTGGGGCATCCTGACATGGCGGAAGCCATCACATCAACATATGAACTTGGGGATTAAGTTTCCTGCACGTGGACTTTGGGAAACTGGAAAGCTCCCACTGGACCTACCCTGCCATGTGGCACTGGAGCAGGGACTCTGACAACTGCACTTCCGCTTGGCCAGCATCTCCCTCTTATGCAGAGGCTTTTGGGAGGCTGTAAGTCGGGAAGAAGATGAGTCTGGACTTACCCTTTCCTGCTTGCCTTTTATGGGTTCCTTGGGCACCACTCCCAACATCTCCTACCCACCATGACAGTGGATGTGTCTTCCTGTAACACCTGCTGAATCTACTTTGCAGCTTTTTTGACACCCGCCAACCTGTTTCTAAATATTCCAATGTCTTTCCTGTGTTTCTTTCAGTCCTGGGGTTGGTGGATGCTGCTGGCAGTCACTCCGTCAAGAGAGCTCTTTTTGAAAGAAAGAACAAGGCTCATCTTCGGAGAAAATACCTGTTTATTGAGGAACAGCTCTGTATATTTATAGAGCCGGGGGTGGTTTGACAGTTATGACAGTTAAATTGTTGAACAGTTTGACAGTGGCATGGGGTGCTTTCTGATTGGTGGGTAAGGATCATGTGAGCAGCAGGGCTAGTCTGATTGGTGGGTAAGGATCATGTGAGCCAGCAGGGCTAGTCTGATTGGGTAAGGATCATGTGAGCCAGCAGGGCTAGTCTGATTGGTGGGTAAGGATCATGTGAGCCAGCAGGGCTCACCATTGGACAGCTCTTCTTGGGGGATGGGGAAATTAGTCTTTGAAGCCGGTCGACTCCCAACATTCCCTCCTCTTTGTTATTAAATGAGAGTGGGTGTAGAATCATTCTAGCTGCTTCCTGCTGAGATGGGGCGGCATGGGAGAATAGGAAGGAAGTAGGGAGCCCCCCACAGGAGGGCAGAGAGGACTGGTATAACTTCAGGAACCAGATCAACGAAGGTTCCTTGCCACCATAGATCCATGATGACTACAGTCCATTGGGCATAGGTCTCGACTGGAGGTGTCATCAGTAGCCAGGAGTTGGTCATTCCTGGGGAGAAGCTGGTTAAAAGCTTGATTAGAAATTTTACCCACCTGAGTCTGAATGAACTTTATGATAAAGGGAAGTAACAGGCACAGGGAGTTTTTATAGTCCAAATCTAATGGGGTCTCTGGGTCTGCAAGCTGCCTTGTTGGCACAAGGGGGGGTTGAGTGCTCAGCCTTGAGCAGGGGACTTGGGCGTTTGGGCTTGAAGCAAACAGGTGACAAAGAACCAGACAGAGGGTTTGAGAAGCCAGGTCATCCTGCAGCTAACTTTGTTTGGCATGCCCTGCAGACCAGCCCGTCTTGCACCTAATACCCTCAATTCCATTCTTCATTCCTAGTCCAATCAAACTCTCTCCTATCTGGGTGTCTCTGAAACCAGCTTGCTATCGTTCTTTCACTTTTGACCCTCTTTTAGGTTGACACCTTTCAATCCAGGGAGCAATTCTTTATATTGATTTATCTGTTCAAATCAGTGGTGTGGTTTCTCTCTCCTGACTGGACCCTGACTCACACGTCCATTGGAAAGGTTAGAGCATCCTACTGAAGAGCTTGAGACTAAACACCTAAACAAAGCGTAAAATCTCCAGAGGAAGACAGAGTCCTTCAAAAGAGGGCTGCTCAGCCACAGGGGCCTGGACCAGAGAGGGAGAGTCAATGGCAGAAACCCCAGCAGGGCATCTGCGGCAGTGACAAGACAGCAAGCTGCACCCATGGCCTGGAAGGTAATAATGACCTCTGCTACAGATTGAAGGCCGTGTCCCTCCAGTATTCCAATATGGAAACCTAGCCCCCAATGTGACAGATTTGGAGGTGAGGCCTTTGGGAAGCAAGTAGATCATGAGAGCAGAATCCGCGTGAATGGGATTGGCGCCCTTATTGTTTATCCTTTTTTTTTTTTTTTTTGGTTCCCTTATAAAAGAAATTTCAGACGGTTCTTTTGCCCTCCTGCATGTGAGGAGCTGTTCGAAGATGGCCATCTTGATCTAGGACTTCCCGGGCTCCAGAACTGAGGGAAACAAACGCTGGTTGTTTAGAAACATCCGGAGGAGAGGGCCACGCTCTCCAGGAGCCCGGTCATGGTCAGGCCTAACTGGCTGAGCAGAGCAAGCACTTGTCTTGCACGGACTGGGGGAAGGAATCGATTTGGGATCAGTTCCCAAGCAGAGGGTGGGTCGGCGAGGCCTGCGAAGCTGCTCACGGTGGGATCTGCTGCAGTTGGGCTGATATTCAAAGCACAGACTGTCACTGATGTTGGCTCCAAAGGCAGGTTCAGTGAGTCCAGTTGCCATGAACCTATTAGACAGGTTTAGGCCGGTTCTGGTGGCTACTTGTTACTTGGGCCCTGGGGAATCAGTCTTTTCCCAGGAGCGCACAGGCTTTTGATGTTCATGCCCCCCCTCCCCCGCGGCTTCCTGCTCCCATCTTTGTATCCTGCTAGGATTGGAGCGTGATCTAATCACAGGAACCAGGCAGATCTCTGTCTAAACTCAAATCAGCTCATGCTAACAATCCCCGACACTCCTCAGGGACTCCTTCACATGGCCTAAAGCTAAAACTCCTCACCTCGGCCTTCCATTCTCCTCTCTCTGCCTTTGTGTTCCAACCACCCAGTGCATGTCGTGATCTTTCTCAACCTCCACTTGCTATCCCTTCTACTTGGAACTCTCTATCCTTCACCCTCTACCCCCAAAGCCTTCATCTTTTAGGTCACAAGATCATCTCCGCCTCCTGAGAGCGGAACTTCCGCCCCATTTGCTGGAATATGGGGAGGTGAACTGATCATTTCCTCTGATACTTACTTGTCCAGTCTGGAATTACACTTGTTTCTTGTGTGCTTGTTTCTGTGCCATCTTCCCTGAGAGGACATGAATGCCCTGAGGTCAGGGACCATGTTTGGTTGCTCACCCACAAGGAGCTGCTGGGTGGCATACGTTGAGCATTCAACAAACACTTGTGGAAAGAACAGACAATCTATCATGTTAGGATGTCTTCCTACAATACACGAGAGCCACATGGCCACCACCCACAGCCAGACCCCCTGGGTCAGGCCGTCTGGCAAGGGTGGGCCTTCATTTCTTCAAGAATGGCTGCCCCAGATTTCCAACAAATGGGCAGCTGCTCTGGACATCCAGGCCAGTCCAATAAAACTCGTGGAGGTGTCCACCAGAGCAAGGAGGCAGAGCCCAGGAGAGGAGCCAAGTCCCCACCAGGCTCTGGTCCCCAGAGGAAAGACAGGATGGTCCTGGCAGCCATCTCACTCTTGCCACCTGACAGACAGACAGACAGACACACACACACACACATACACCTATTTGGCCTTTTTAACACTGGCTGAATGCCTTCCCTGGGGTAGAAGCAGGACTTTCACTTGTGTTCTCCATGCAGCCCCCTCGGCAGCTCCTATGATTAACCCCATTTTTTCAGATAAAGGTAATGAGTTTCAGAGAGGTCAAGCCCTTGGCCCCAGGATCCACAGCAAGGATGGCCATATTCAGCCAGCGCAGCCATACCCTTGCTGAAGGACTGACATTCTCCCGTACCTGTTGGTGACTGGCAGCCCTCGTGCTGTCCCCCCTTCCCCACAGTCCCGATTTCCTCCTCCCCTCCAACCCTTCACCTCCCCACTTTCTAGTAGCTAACAGGTCAAGACCTTGGTCATACTGGGGGTGGGGGAGGGTTGCCTGGGACCCTGCTCCGGGGGCTGTCTGCTCTGATCTGTCAGGGGTTAGACTTCACGGGTTACTAAATATTTTACATTATTAATCAGGGTTGTCTGCTTCCCTTGTAACAGATCTTACTACTGGAGAAGCAGATCCCGGGGACAAGTCTAGAGCTGGCTGGGGGGCTTCTCTCTTATTCAGACAGGTGCAGCCACCCAGAGGAGTCCCCAAGGTGCTCGCAGAAGCAGCACAATCACCAAGTCCCAGCACGTTATAATGCCGCCTGCTCCCAGTGCCGCTCTATGTAGCCAACTGGCCAGGGGGCGCTGCAGACCTAAAGAATGGCAATGTTCAGGTTTCCAGAGCTGACACCCAAGGTCAGAGTCCACTAGTTCTAGCCCTGATCTGCTACTTAATGGCTGTATAGCAAATTACTTAATCTCTCTGTGCTTTGGTTTCCTCTTGTGAAAAACGGGAGTAATAATAATAATTGCTAATTCAGAGGTTTGGGGTGAAGGTTCAATTAGATGCAGTGTGTAAAGTCCTTAAAACAGTGCCCGCCCTCCACCCCAATGTTTTATTGGCAAATGGCAGCTATTATTTTTATTTACTGTGTGTGCTCGAAATTTTGCAAAGGTCGTTGAATATGCTCCCCCAAGTCCTGCCCCACCACACACACACACACACACACACACACACACACACACACACTCCGCAGCTTTGAATGTTGGAAGGTGACCCTTGGGCCAGCAGAGGGCACTGGTCTCCCGCAGGCAGGCTGAGCCCCGCCCTGGTGGGGCTGACAGTCCGGCTGGGGGTCTCTAGTTCCAGCCCCCCACATAAATACATGTAACACCCTCCCCCCATTCCTGGAAGAAGGATCTTGGCAAATTAAGTTACTGTGAGTTATGTGAACCCCGGCCCGTGGGAGCTGTTGCTAGACTGGCTGTCTGCCTCCTGCCCTTTGCTTCCCGCTTACAGAACCACGTCACCATGAATTTTCTTAATAATACTTTATTCCCCTGATTTAGCCATTTTTCTTCTCTTTCCATCGGAGGCAGAGAGTTGTCTTAAGGGAGACAGAGTGATGTTGCAGAATGGACACAGGCCTGGAGTTAGACAGAACTGGACTTGAGTACTGGCTCCGCTGCTCAATGAATAACCCAAGGCAAATGTCTGAACAGCCTGTGCCTCAGGCTCCCCAGCCGTAACATAAGAATGACAGCAGTTTATGCTTCACAAGATCAAGTGAAGTAAGTCGCAGAAAGACCTGAGCACTTAGTCTCATCTGTATCCGCGCTTGGAAAGTGTGCAAAAAGGGCTGAGGACATAGTTCAGTGATGGAGAGCTTGCCTAACATGTGTGAGGTCCCGGGCTCAATCCCCAGCACGGAGGAGGAGGAGGAGGAGGAGGAGGAGGAGAGAAGGAAGAGGAGGAGGAGGAGGAGGAGGAGGAGGAGGGGGAGGAGGAGGAGGAGGAGGAAGAGGAAGAGGAGGAGGAGGAGGGGGAGGAGGGGGAGGAGGAGGAAGAGGAAGAGGAGGAGGGGAGGAGGAGGAGGAGAGGAGGAAGAGGAGGAGGAGGAGGAGGGGAGGAAGAGGAGGAGGAGGAGGAGGGGAGGAGGGGGAAGAGGAGCGAATCCAAGGATGAAATGCCACAGTATGTTGTTCCACTGGGTAGTATAAAGAGAAAGACATACCCCTTGAGTCACACTGATTTGAGTACCAGACAGGCTGTGTGGTCTGAGCAAGTTTCTTTGCAATTCTAAACCTCAGTCTTATTTATCTGTAAAATGGTACACTCATATCCATCGAAAGTTGGCTGTTCTAAGTATAATGTATGTAACAGTCTCCAGTGTAAGTCTTGACACCCAGTAGATTCACAATAAATGCTGATTCTGCTTCTTTTAGAAGACATTTAAGACCTACCATACCAGAATTCCTTCTCCTGTTTTGGCAGGAATTGGTTTTTTTGACGATAATTGTATGTGAGAAGGCACACACTTAACCTATATGAGTGTTTAGAAAAGTTCAAACATTAGTCAAGCCCTAAGCCCTAGAGACTTTCTGGTTACCCGTGGCTTATTTTTATTCATTTATCCAAAGATGTAATAAACAAGATATTGAGCACACATCATGTGCCAGGCATGCTCAGGTGCTGGGGATATAGTTATGGACAAGACAGTTGGGGTCTCTGCTGTCACAAAGCTTAAAACTAATGCAGAAGTCAGAAAACAATACAGCGATGTGATGTCAACTGCTAGGAGGACACAGAGCAGTTAAGAGAAGGGAACTGGTGGCGGCGGGCTTTAGGAGTCAGGAAGATTTGTTGGAGGCAGCATCACCTCGATAAAGAGGAGAAGAGAGCGTGGGAGTTGAGGAAGAAGAGAAGGGAGTGATTAGGCCGGCCCTGAGCTGGGCTTCTAGTAGGCAGGGAGGGAAGTGAACTCACAAAGGGGTGACAAACCTCATAAATGTGGATCATCACATGGATTAGAGAACTGGGAGGGGTATTTCTACCAGTTCCGGTTTCAGATATCATTTTAGGGGAACTCAAAATACTATAAATACTTCACTCCCAAAATAAATACTTACTGAAAACTTTTAGACTTAATTTGTTGAGCACTTATTTTGTGTTGGACATACCTTTTGTTTCATTTATTTACCATATCTCATCTAATTCTCTCGATAACCCGTTAAGGTTAGAACTGTTATTTTCCCCATTATACTGAGAGTCAGAGGGATCTGGTAACTTACCAGGACACAGAGCTGATAAGTGGCGGAGAGGTCTGCAGGATCACAAAGTTCAGGATCCTGACTGCCATGCTCCACCATATGCCACACACCAAGCTGGGATCATGTAACTGACATTCAGCTTCGGGTATTCCTCCTACTAGGTCCCAGCCTGAGAACAGGGCGCCTGGCCTCAACTGCACAGTAGTAGCAGCTGGGGTGGAGGTGGAAGGATCTGGAGCTCTTCACTTGTGCACATGCAACGTTAGCGGAGTTGTCAATCCAGGAGCTGCCCTTCTTAGCCAAAGGGAAGACTCGTCACCTAAATTTGGTCCATCAGACTCTTGTTCCAATGACTTGGACTCTGATCAAGGAGGGGAGAGAGGAAGCCAGGCGAAATGGTACATGCTGTCATCCAGCTACTCTGGGCATTCGGTGGGAGTATGATGAGTTTGAGTTGCCTGGGAAATTTAGAGAGACCCTAAATAAAATAAAAAGGGAGAAAGGGAGGAGACTGGTATGTTTTGGCCACCTAAACTCCCAAAGCATCTGTGTTCTCGGTCCTTTCCTAAGGCTGATTCTCCAACTTCCCGTCCTCACCATCAGTTACCCCCGGCCTGCCCGTGAGCTCCTCATTTCTAAAGGAGCCAGAATTGGTTCCTAAGACTAAGTGGCAGGATCAAAGGACCAGCAATCGGCACAGCAGAGGGGAGACAAAGAATTGTAAAACCGAAGTGACCCTTGGATAAAGGTGAAGTCCGGGACTGGGGTGAGGCAAGGGAGGCACCCAGGACACAAAATGGAAGGAGTGAAAACAGGGTCCCCCCTCCTCCTTCCAAAATACTCGTGTCTCAAAGAGCAAAGATTATTTCTTTTTCATATTAAAATATGAAATGAGCGTTGCAGGGTGGTAGGGAGCTCTCGGCCCCAAGTGATCATTTGGGGACCCTGGCACCCTCTGTGCCGTGACTCTGTCCTCCCCCTGCACATCGTCCTCCTCATTGTCCTCCTCATCATGTGGTCAGGGCTGGGTTCGCCTGGGGAGGAGAAAGGGCAGGGTGGAGGCAGCCCGCTGAGTTCAGACCCTGGCCCGAGGTTCCCGCATCACCCCACCTGCAAGAACTAGTTACCCACCACACCTTCCCGGCCTCTGCACCTGGGAAACACAACCTGGGTAGCCATGGGGCCCTGGAAGGAGGGGAGAAGGGACTTTGGTGGATAGCTAGCCATCTCCGCGGCAGTCCTTGCTCCCATGAAGCCTACTTTCCAGAAGATTCTATTCTGAATAAAGGCTGCTGAGTTAAGTGTTGTGGGGGTTGAGGGGTGTTCACGGACTGGAGGAAACCAGGAAGGCAGAGAGATGGGGGAATGCCACTGAGAGGCTTAGGGGCCAAGGAAGGCCAAGACATGGCCAGTCATATTTTGAAGTGGCAGGAAGGACATGGGCTGGATCAGGTGGAATGTTCGTGGAAGCTCACAGAACAGGATGGGAGGCAGAGGAAAGTCAGGTTTGAGTCTGGCTTCTGGGCTGACCTCAGATTATCCTTAATCTTGCCAAGCCTTAGATTCCTTCTTTTTAAAATAAGTGTGATAACGACATCATTAATATAATAATGCACTAATACTGAGCAATAAAGTAATAATAACAATAAGGTTGTTGTGAAGCTTCCACAAACCAATGTCTTTGAAAGGCTTGGGCATCCAGCAAAGTGCGACAGATCAGGTGTGGACGAACCACTGTCCCAAGTCATCCCCTGCTTTATTTAATGAAGTCTCATTGGAACACAGCCGTGTGTGTGTGTGTGTGCGCGCGCGCGTGCATGTGCGTGTGCGTGTCCCCCCACAGCAATTGAGCAGACATGATGGAGACTTGTGGCCACACGTATGTCGCACCTGGACCTAAAGGGAAGTTTGAAAGTTAGTAATGGCTGAGCCTTGGCCTCCTGAGCATCACTTTATTCACCAGTAAAACAGAGCTAATAAAAATCAACCTCAGTTCCAAGGAGTTTAGAGGATCCAGCGAAACAACGCATTAGGAACTGTTTCACAGACTGTAAAGTGCCATATAAACGGTGGTCATTATTTAGTCCCCTTGCTGAGTATGGGTTTCTGGACAACAAAATGCCTACCTCCCAGGATTGTGAGAGGAAATAAGTGAAGTATAAACTTCGGACTCAAACAAGGAGCGGCTGCGCATCTCCAGCTGTGAATGTTGACCCTCTTTGGCCACAGTGTCCTCATCTGCAACAAGGGATCAGCGCACTCTCCACCCTACGGGATTGCAGTGAGCGCTGTGGGACGTAGCAGGAGAGAGTCCTTGGCGAAGTGCCCGGCCTTGCTCCGATTCGCAGGTGCGGTGACGAATGCCACCTCCCCCGGATCCCTACCAACAGTACAGCTGAGCTGTACCCCTCTGCCTCTGCTCAGCGCCCACGGTCAGCCCTGGGTGCCGGTATAATTAGCTCCATCTCGGTAGTGAGCCGCGGCTGCTCACTGCCGCTGACACGACTGTCACCTCCCACTCAGTTCTCCAAACCAGTTATCCCCACTGTTGAAAGTGTGTCACGTGCCCACTGGGCACAGAACTGAGTGCCACCAGAAAACAGCTTAGTCCTCACAACCCTTGATGTGTCACAAGGAATCAGAGCCTCTTTCTCCATTCTTGGGATGTGCACAAAAAAAAAAAGAAGAAGAAGGAAGGAAAAAAAAGTTGGTGGGGGGAGTCTACCTCTTGCGTTTGCTCCTCTTGGCGTTTGCTGGGAAATCACGTTCCTCCAGACCAGAGAGCTTGCCGAAGAAAGGAGACCTGTTTCTTTAAGAGGCCTTGGCTGGGGGGCGGGGACTGTCGGCGATCCTTCACTCCCGCGCCGGCAGCTAGACCCGCCCCTTATTGAGTGACAGACTAGCATTCCAATTGAAGGAAGAGAGCTCAGCGTGACTGCGAAACGGAGCAATAGAAGCCCGGGCCGGCTTGCGAGGGGCGGAGTCCCAAGAAGGCGGGGCGGGCGGAGGCCGAAGGACCCGCGGCGGCGGGACCCGGGCGCGGGAGCTGGGCCTAGGTCTGCGCCCTGGTGAGCGAGGGGTGCGCCCCGGGTCCGTGTGCGCGGACTGCCGGGAGGAGCCGGCCGGAGGGACGCACGGAGGAGAGGCGGGTCCGGAAACGGGGTTCGGGGCTGCGGCCTGCTTCTGCCCCGGGGGCTGAGAGGTTGGAGAGGGCGGGCCTGGGCTGGACCCTGCCGGCTCCTCAGGCCTCTCGGGGTCGCGGCCCAGTAGGGCCAGCCGGGCGGGAGGGACAGCTGGCCTCACCGGGGAAGGGTCGCCGGGTTGGAAAGAGGGCGGGCCGGCGCGGGGAGCCGGGGCTGGGCCGGGCAGCGCTCGGAGGGCGGAGGGTGGGAGCCCGGGGAGGGGGAGGCAGGGGGAGGGGACGCGCGGGGACTGGAAGGCGCCCGGGAGCGTTGGGGCCGGTGGAGCGCTCGGAAGCCCGGGTCTGCTCGGCCTCGCCGCTCCCTGGTGCATCACCCCGCCCCGTCCATCCTGCCGGCTCCCACCCATCCACTCTCCCCTCGGTTCCCCCGCAGTTCAGGCCCCTCTCTTGCCGGACAGTTGCAGTGACCGACGGGTCTGCCCACAGCCCCGGTTCCCGTCGGCCTCGCGTCGGGCCCGGGGGAATTTGTTTCAAAATGCAGATCAGGTCCGACCCTGGGCTTGAGACGGGCCGGCTTCCCACCCACCCTCGCAGGGTCAGCACTGGGCCCTCGCCCAGGCCCTGGAGATCTGGCTCCGTCTCTCCCCAGTCCCGTGTCCCAGTCCCGTGTCCCAGTACTGTCCCCGCACAGGCCTTTTTTCTGTTCCTTCGGCAGCTCTTGGTGTCCTCTGGGGCTTTCTCTGAGTGTCCCTTCTCCTTGGCCTGGAGTCTAGTAAACTGTTCATCCTCCAAATTTTCCCTCAAGTATCACTTCCCCAGAGGAGGCGTCCCTGGTCCCTGACTCCCTGAGTCAGTGGCCCACTTTGAAAACCCTGTGTTCTCTTTCACAAGACTTGCCCAACTGCAGTTTTGCATTTATTTAAGAAAGTATTAATGTCTGTCTGTCCTACCAGATAGTAAGGCCCACAAGGAAGGAGACAACGTTGGGTTTTGCCCTTGGTGCCCTTAAGGCACTCTAGATATTTACTAAATAAATGAGTGCAGGGCTTAGATATATTGAAGAAGGGGGTGTGGATTGTGGTCCCTGACCTCTACCTGTGGGAAATGGAAACCAACTTTGGAATACGTTTTGTGTACCAGGCTGGATGCTGAAGTGATGCTGTCCAATAGAAAAATAATTCATATCACATGCTCAAAATTTTCTAGTTTCAACATTAAAAAAGAATTAAAAGAAACAAGTGCAATTAATTTTAATAATAATGTTTTACTTAACTTAATATATTCCAAAATATTAGTATTGCAACATGTGATCCATATTAAATAGTGTTGACGGGATATTTTACTTTTTTGTACTTAATTTTTAAACTCTGGCATGCATTTTATGCTTAGGATAGCCCATCTCACTTTGTAGTGGCCACTTCCTAAGTGTTCCATAGCTAGTGGCTGCTACATTGTGCTGTATAGTGCCAGACACTTTATATACCTCATAGTGTTTTATTCCCTCCAGAGTATTTTGAGGGAACTATTTGTATCTGCATTTTACTGATTAAAAAAAAGAATGTAGCTCCTAAAAGTTGTTATCTGCCAGGGATCATCGCAGAGTTCATGAATGGAGGAGCCAGGACCTCCGTATTGAGTCTAGCTACTCTTTTTATACCTCGTGGTAGTGCCAAGGAAGTTATGAGGTACAGGAAGTGGGAACCAAACTTCTTAGAAACAATGGCACCAGTATACAGCATACTCTAGTTCGTTCTATACCAAGGTAAGGTATCTGGATGTATTAGCAGCACCTGCCTTGGTGGCTTAGAAGTATGTACAGTTGATACAGTTGAAGAAAAATACCCTACAAGGCAGTCCTTCTCTAACTCAGTCACCATACCTTGCCCAGCTGCACGAATAGCCCGATCCCGGGAGCTGGGTAGAAAACCTATACCTTGTAGCATTTCAGAGGTGCTGAGAATACTAGGCTTAAGTTTACAGTCTGAGTTCAGTGGTTGCTTATTGAGTATCTACCATGAGGCCAGCACTGTTCCAGGCCAATGGTGACTAGACAGTGAAAGTCGCAGCCTTCATCTTCAAGATGCTTACATTTCTACTTAGAAGGGCGAGACTGAATCACATCAAATAACTAAATGATGTGCAGCTCCAGAATCTGATTTGCTAGAGGCTACAAAGTGGTTGTGTGGCTAAGCTGCATGATGTATTTTTAAGCACAAATTGAATTTGAGCTCTTCTAGTCAGGGCAGTTCCATATAGTTTACTCAATTCCGATATGAAGGCTGTTTGTTGGTTTATCTTCTTACCTGTCTGACTGCTTAAAGCGTTTGACTTTAGAACCCCATTAGGCATGCTGCTTTAATTTGACTCATTAGAAGATGTTTTTCCATTACCAATTGTGTGTCAGGCATTGTATTGGCCTCTGCTCTGGAACTGAAATAAAAATAAAAGGTTCTTCCACTAGGAATAATAATAATGATAATAATAATAACAACAACATCTACAGATGCCTTGCCTTTTAGACTGATTTTTCTCCCTGATTGCCATCATATACCTTCTCTAATTTTGTCACAATCTGGCAGTGGGTTTGTTTGTTTGCTTGTTTGTTTTTATGCTGGGGAAACATGGTTACAGTTTTTATTTTTTCTTCAAGTTCACACAGCTAGAATTCTGCTAGATATTATGCTCAATGCTTTATATATGTTATCCTGTTGAATGGTCACACAACTTTGTAAGGTAGGTTTGGTTCTCATTCCCATTTTACAGATAAGGAAGTTGTTAATCCAGGTCTTTTCCATTCCAGAACACAAGCGCCTTAGCATTAACCTGCATTGCCTCACAGTTCAAGCATTGGTAGAAACCTCGAAAACATCTAGTCCAGCCCCTACGTGTAGAGCCCATCCAGAGAGGCTTGTGTTTATGGCAAAGCTGTGCTGCAGAGGGAGGACTGAACCAGGAGTGGGGGCCTAGGTCTTCTTTTGTCTCTAACTGGTAGTGTGATGTGGCCTTGCCAGTGGCTCTGTCCCTTACTTCCCTCCCTTATAAAATTAGAGGGCTTGGCCTAATTTTATGAGAACAGTGCTATGTTGTTATGGTCACTATTAAAGGAGTTGGACTCACAGCCTGGGATTTCAGTCATAACCCAGGCCTCTTCTCAGCCTCCCACCTCCTCTCCCTACTCAGGCTTCATCTCCTTGTGCAACCATGGTAATTTATTGAAGGGAAAGATTTTTCTCTCTCATTTTTGTTTGTTTGTTTGTTTGTTTGTTTATGGTACTGGGGATTGAACCAGTACCATAAACAAACAAACAAACCACTGAGTTATATCCCCAGACCTTTCTGTTTTATTTTGAGATAGGGTGTTGCTAAGTTGCTAAGTCTGGCCTCAAACTTGTGATTCTCCTGTCTCAGCCTCCACAGTAAATGGGATTACAAGTTTGTACCACTACATTCATCAGGAAACAGGGTTTTTTTGTATGGAGGATTGATCCCAAGGGACACTTAACCCCTGAGCCACACTCCCAACCACTCCCCCACCCTTAAAAATATTTTATTTTGAGACAGGCCTTGCTAAGTTGCTGAGGCTGGCTTTGAACTCATGATCCTCCTGCCTCAGACTCCTGAGCCCCTGGGATTACAGGTGTGTGCTACGGTGCCTGGCAGGAAACGTTTTCTTAAAGTTCACCTGTATTTCTGTCTTGGTTTCTGTTTCCTCTTATTTCCAAAAGTGGAGACAAGTAGTCTACAAATCCCTTCTAAACTTTCAGTTATTGTAGTTAAGGATTCGGAAAGGCCTAGATAATGGATAACCCTATCAGTAGTGTTCTAAGGGCAGTTAGGTCTGGGGAGAGCACAGAGGATATTTGTGGTATGGAATTCTGTGGACACAGCTGTATGTAGGGTACTGTGTTGAAGGCTCGGGGGACAGTTTAGTGGGGAGTAGATACAGGCTTCAGAGTCTTGCCCTCAGGTTGCTCACCTTCCTGGAGCATGGTTTCGATCCTGGGACCTATTAAAATCATCTGGGGAAGTTTTGGGGGATTGTTTTATTTTTGTTTTGGTATGTACTGGGGTTTGAACCCGACCTTCCCACATGCTAGGCAAGGGCTGTGTCACTGAGCTACTTCTTGCCATCCCCCCTTTTTGATTTTGAGACAGGATCACTTTAAGTTGACCAGGCTGGCCTTGAACTTACAATCCTATTGCCTTAGCTTCCAAGAAGCTGGGATTACAGGGTGCACCACTGTGCCTGACCTACTACTAGTCTAGGGTCTGCTTCCCAGACTTTCCAACACTGGGGTGGTGTTGGCAAATTCTGAGTCAGGGGTCTGGGCTAGAGGGGTGCTTCTGCATTGGTACTAGCCCCAGAGATGCCCCCGCTGCTGGCATACAGATCCAGTTTTAGTAGCTAGGGAAGACTGCACATAGAGAATCACAGTAATGGGCCCAGTGAAGGCCTGTATGGAGGACTGATGCACAGATGAGGGTGCAGGTAGCTGTCCCTGAGGTAAAAG
This sequence comes from Spermophilus citellus, assembly GCF_964194105.1. Classification (NCBI taxonomy): domain Eukaryota; kingdom Metazoa; phylum Chordata; class Mammalia; order Rodentia; family Sciuridae; genus Spermophilus; species Spermophilus citellus. The sequence goes on along the minus strand of NC_138185.1, from coordinate 5,036,269 downwards.
GGTCAGGAAGCCACAAGGAAGAGTGGTACCTGAGCGGGGCCTGGAAGGCTGGGCAACATGTTGCCAGCAGAACAAGGCAGAGGGAACTCAGCACTACAAAGGTCCAGCCCAGAAGAACATGGTGTTTGAGGGACAGGTGGCCTGGTGAGACGGACTTGGTGTCTGCGAGCGTGAGTCTGAAAGCTAGTGTCACCCCAAAGCTATGGTGAAACTGGAGTAAGTTGGATGCTGTCCTGAGCCTCAGTACTATTCTCTAAGCTTGGGAGTGTTACAGGAACAGTCTGCAGGAGGAGAGGAGCCTTGGGGGCTCTTAGGGTAGGAGTTGGGGGGGAAGCCACACAGTATTTGGTTCACACAACCTTCTCTCTACACTTTTCTCTGTGCAGGTCAATGGTTTTTAACCATATCAGGTGAGTCCTGAGTTCACATGTCAATACAAAGGAGACCCTCAGCTGCCTGTGGTGTGGCGGTTCTTCCCTGGATTTCTAGCAGTGGTGTCAGGACCTGAGTCTCTGACCTGGAATCCCCCTCTGCACCTCAGCACATTGTGCTCATGCAGTGTGTGGACTAAGGGAAGTTGAGTCACTTCTCAGATGAGAAGATTGCAGAGGGGAAGCCTCTACTGAGATTGTGTTCTTGATTAGAAAATAGGGTGTGACCTCCAGTTGCCTTCCTGGTGAAGTTGTATTCTGTTGCAGGAAACATAAACCAAACTTACCCATGCCTCCCCCACTGAATCACAAGCCAAAGAACAGAACAAAAAGCACTCATCATCCTTACCCTTAAGGGAGTGGGGGAGGGAGAGGAGCTGGAAGCCTTCTGGCATTCTTCATCCAGAATTCCTTCTTCGGGAGGAGATCATCTTTCACTTCCTACCCAAAGATGGGCTCTCCAACCTTCTGCAGTTCCAGTTCTATGAAGCAGTCACTGTAGGGGTGATTGATAAAGCCCCTGGGACCTTTTGTAATGGTGCTGATTTTATAAGCTCACTTTCCAGAAGCTGCTTAGAGATGGCTCCACTGGAGACACTGCTATTCTTATTGTCTGTCTCCCCAACTTTGTTGAAAAGCAGAGCTTCATCCTCATACCTCACAGTAGACTCATCTTCAGCTCAGCCTCTTGTTTTGTGGTCTTTTTAACTTTCCAAGTCATCTTTATTTATGTAATGCTTTAAACGGGAGGGGTGGGGAGGGAACTGGGCTTACAGCTTAGTGATTGAGGGCTTGCCTGGCATTTGAGTCCCTGGGTTGAATCCCTAGCACAAAACAAACAAATAAATAAATAAAGAGGGTGGGAGGGAGAAGAGCTGTGAAATCCTGGCCATTTGCTATTGAACTACAGTCCTGCTGAGTGGTAGAATGAGAGGCTATTTATAATCCTGAGAATTTTGCAATGTTATTGAATTGCTTCGACCTAATTTCCACTTCCTTTATAAAATGAAAATGAAAAGAGTAAGCAAGCACGTGCTCGAAGGATTCCCAACAAGGAAACCCTTTATCCTAGGAATATTAATTATCTGAGAAATATTACTCTATTCTCATACCTCCTAAGGTTTCCATAGAGAGAAAAGCAGAAGATATTTCCCTCTTTGTTTTAACAAAGTCAGGGATGCTAAGACTGATTCTCAAGTAAAATTTGTTCTAATGTTAGAAAACAAAATTATAAACATGGAAATACTGTGTGGTTGTGTTATAAGGTGTGGGCCTTCTGCAAAACCGAAGCAGCTGCAAAGGTCCCCTTCACTCGTATACTTAAAATCATGCCAGAAAGACTTGAGACCCGTCACTCAGACTAATAGGCATGAGTTTATTAGAAGGGATAGATAGGAAAGGGGAAAGGGGGACGCTCTCAGAGGAGAAGGGTGACATGCCTGTCCTGCCCTCCTCTTTTATTGGGGGTCCCAGGGAAGTTTCCAGAAAGTTCTACCCAGGTTTACCTCTTGATTTTTGATTGACAGCAGGATGACATCAGGCTTTCAAGACCCTGCTGTGCATGACAACTCTAGATCACTTTGGCCCATGCTGATCAGTTCTGATTGGAACCTGTTCTTACAGATTTTATGGTTAATGGGAATTATCTTTAAATCCCTGAATTCTGGAATCTGGTTTGTGTAAGGATCACATAAGTCTCCCCTTCATGATAACCTGTATTCTTTTTACCTGGCATTTTGGGCCTGCATTTCTCCTGCAGATTATTTGCAAAGGAATGTAACATATCCTGTTAACTTAAACCAGACAGGGCTGCAGGTAAATTGTTTTTTTAAAAACAGCATGTGGGGTTCAGCACAGTGGACCCACTTTACAGAATTATTCCCTTTACCTCATGCTCCCATCACTCACCTCTGTCTGTTCCCTGCCAGCTGGAAGGCAGTGGGACACAGAGGTACAGGAGTAGAACTACTCGAACATTTCCTGCCATTCTTTCCCTTGGGAAGCAGACCTGTTTCCTAGGAGCCATTGTGTTTGTGCACCTTCACTGTTCACCAGGTGCCATGCTAGTTCATGAGACCACCCAGGTATACCTGACATGGAGGAGGAGCTAGGGAACAGGAGAGCTATGTCGATGTCTTGTTGAGTGTTACAGGGCTGTTCGCAGAAGCAGGGACAGAGGCCCCTATCTTATTTAGCTTTGCTGAGAAAGGTAGAGAAAGCTAAGGATGTTACAAAGAGAAGGTACCATCTGAGCTGGACTTTGAAGCTTGGTTAGGGGCATCTCTGGTAGTCAGTGAAGGAAGAAAATGTGCAGAGGTACAGAAGAGAACATGGCCTGCCTGTAGAAATCGCAGGTGGTCCAGGGAAAAGGCTGACTAGATTGCAGACTGAGCACTGCATGAAGTAATGTTTTTAGGCCATCAAGGACCTTTCTGCTACAACAGAGAACCCTTATCATACAGGTCTCTTAGCGTCATTGTGCTTTAACTTTAGATACACAAACCAGAAGTCTCTACAGAGTACCTACTGCGGATTAGGTACAAACCTATCTGCTTTCTGTATGGTGGGGATAACAACACACCATACAGGGTGCATCAGGGATTAAGTGAATCAATATATGTACAGCCCTTAGAGCAGTGCTGAGCATTGTGTAATTGTTACCTAGTTAGTGTCATCATCAAAGGAAGTATTACTGTGTAGAGAACTGTAGTGCCAAGACCTAACCTTGAGACCCAGTTCTTTTATGATGGACTGTTTGGTTTCTTTGGAGGAGGGCATGAAAGGAGATACATTGACAAGGAATTTCTCAACCCCTCTCAACTTTGTTTGCCTCACCTGTAAAATGGGAATGTTTTCCAGGGTTCTTGTGAGATCAACTATAAAATGCTATAACATGAGTACTTCAAAGTCACCGTGTAACTGATCTGTTTGCAACAAGCCAGACTTATCAAAGTGGGTTTTGCTCTCATCAGTTTAGTGTTAATTAGGTGCGTACTCAGTGTCATTATCTTATGCTAGTGATGTTGCTCTATTTTCTTACCTCCACTTCAGAATTCTTCAGAGCTTGGGGTCAGTCTTGCTCTTCGCCTTTTTAGTTGCAGCAAACAGAAACACAGACTAGCTTAATTTAAGGAGTTGTGATGATAGAATGTCAGGAATATCAGGTAGCCCGAGCATAGGAAGTACAGCCATGGAATCTGGAAAGTCACTAGGCAGGGCTTTTTCCAACTCTTTAGTCCCAGCAGCTTTGGCAGGGCTAGGGATAGTTTTGTGCAGCCCAGGTAGGCTGCCTGGGGTTTCTGGGAGAATGGGAGCTTATTAATATCTTTTGGGTAATCTGGGTTGTTGCAGATCTCTGACTTAACATGGGTGTGAGTTTTCAGAACTGCTAAGAACCATTTAGTGCTAGCTTTAACAAATGATGAGACATCCCAGGGAATGTCATATGGGACCAAGGAGAAAGTATATCTGTAAAGTACTGAGCTTTAGCTTATTTTTCTCCAAAGATAGAATTCAGAAAGGAGTTTTTAAAAATATGCAGTTTCTTAAATTAGGAGTTTCACTTTTATTTTTCTTTTTTTGGTTAAGGACTTTACAATGGTATCTTCATTTGGATTTTTTAAGTTCTGCTTTACAATCATGGACTTAGACTCTGAAGCACTTGAGACATGCTTTAGTTCTACACTAGAGAACTACAGTTCTGCTGCAGAAGAAAATGGAGACCTGGGTAAAGGGACCTGAACGCAGTGTGAGGGAACTAGGATTAGGTCCCAAGTCCTGGGGCTGTAAATCCAGTTGCTTTCCTCAGCCGAGAGAGTCATCCCAGCCTAGTGCTCTCTATTCCTACCCTGTCTACTTAATTTTAAAAGAAGAAACCAAACTAAGTAACAAATGGTCTAAAAAGCCATGCTGTACAAGGCATATGTGAGGTACAGAAACAGGCACCACTCCTCTATGGTGATGGAAACCAGGAAGAGGTGGCCTTTGAAAGGACATGAAGGAGGTTCCAGAGTATTTTTTGGGGTAATGAAATGTCCAGTATCTCATTGGAGGTAGTTGTAGGGAGGTCTGTGTTTTTGTGTTTCTACTTTGTATATGTGTAAACACACACATATTCTTAAGCATGTGACATTTTATTGTATGTAAATGTGTCTCAGTTTGTAGAAATGACCTCACTACTGTGTAGTCATGCCACCCAATTACAGCAGACGGACAGTAAGCATAGGAGCCCACCTGCAGCACCCAGAGTCCCAGCACCACACCTAGCGTGAGAACTTCCTGCCTTGCCCTGGCTTTGGAGCAGAGCCTTTCAGCTGGAAGTTACACTAATGAGTCAGTTTGTTTTCAGAGGTGTGTTGTATGTTAGGCACATAAATCCACACGAAAAGTCTGCGTGGAGCTGCAGAAGTTGTGGAAGCTTTGGGGGCCATCAGGTCAGCCCATTTCAAAACCTTTAGCCTTGATTCCCAGTGAACAGGAATTCAGGCCTGCTGAGGGGAGGAGGAAGAGCCCTGGCCAAGTCAGCTCCCAAGTTCTGTCTTTCCTTCGCCACTTACTAACTGGGCGTTCTTGGCTGAACAGAACTCTGAGCTTTTCTTTCATCATCTTCAAATGGGGATAATAGCCCTATTCTGCCTACTGCGTGGGCTACGGGGAACACTCAACAAAATAAATGAAAGCATTCTGAAAACCACTTATTTGACATGGCCAAGTCTTGGAAATGCTGATATGACATCTGGCTTCTGAAGTAGCCCACCCTGATCAGGAAATGGTTGTGAAAGCCTCCATCTTTCTGAAGCCTGTAGTGTGTAGGGAATGGGGTTTTACCCCTTTTCACCAGGGAGATTTGTAGGTGCCAGGCTGTGAGAACCATCATCTGTTTGGGCTGAAAAATTGATAGCCCACATGAATAACAGCTTAGCAACATCTATGCTGCATGTACCAGGAGAGGCGAGTGGTCCCCATTAGTGAGGCATGAAATGCGGGTGAGTGGCTCAACCTTGAGATGCAGAAAGGTCTTTTTCATTAAGAGAGCGGCCTCTCCTGAATCTGTAGGCAGGCAGTGTAAATATACATTGAAATAATCCATCAGCCAAGGCTTCCCTTCGTCAGACCTTGGAGAGAGATTCTAGCTACTGCTTAGAATACCACTAAGCGATCAGAGTTGCCTAGGATACCAGTCACATGGGCCCATCTCCCAGACTTGCTCAAAATGATTTATTTTCCTTTATTTTAGAGAGAAGTGGGAGGGGGGGGGTCAGAGGTACTTCCAAAGCTTTGTCCTCCCATAGAAGGGCCTTTGTGTGAAAGCATCCTTCCCGTTTCCTTGTGCCTAAGCCCTCAGCAGCCCTTGCCCTTGGCAGTAGGGACTAAAATAGCATTTCCTGCCCCAGTTCTCTTCCCCATTTTCTGAACTCTGCATCATCCTACGCAGAGGAGGTGCCACATTGTGTCCTTTGAGGGGGATGGAGTGGCAGTTAAGTAGGGGCAATAAGTAGGAAGGAGACCAGAGAGTGTGTGGTTGGGCCCTCCTGAACTGGGGTCTTTCCAGGATGCTGCTGAACAGAAGTAGCCTGGCTTCTTCAGCCAACCACTCGACCAAGAGGAGCCTGTCTGTTCTGGTCTGTCTTGGAGCATGTGCTTTTCTATCCCGAGGTCCCAAGACAAGAATTTGTGGAAAATTTGCTCTTCTATCACCAAATCCTCTTGACCCTTCAACTGAAGTGTCACATTGGCAGATAGTGCTGCTGGCTGAACCGTAGGTGGTAAATAGGTTTGTCCCAGTTCTTTTGCTGATTTAATCTGAAGAGACAAAGGCCCAAGGAGAGCTTTGGTACGATCTAGAAAAATTCAAACCAAGTAGTTCCATATGTGACTTCAGACGGTATCTCCAAAATAGATAACAAGAATGAAAATGAAGGCATACTCTGACTTTTTCCTTCTTCCCTATTCTTTCTCCCCAGACAGCCGTGTCTGTGTGTGTGTCTTAGAGAAGTAGGGCCCACTGGGAACGATGCCACCACCATCTGACATCGTCAAAGTGGCCATCGAGTGGCCAGGTGCTAATGCCCAGCTCCTTGAAATTGACCAGGTATGCTCCAGAAATGAGACGCAGCGCTGCAAGTAAAGGGACCTGGGGGTGTGTGGCAGAGGGTGTCTTTAGGCCTAAAGGGTAAGGACGCAACAGGAAGACTGAGCTTTCCGCCTGGCCCCACAAGGAAGTGGGTCACAGTTTGGAAGAGGCTTTCTCCTCCACAAAAGCTGTCAGGAAATTATTCCCGTGCCCCAACCTGGTCCTGCTTGGCAGCTCCTCTCAGAGCCTGGCACAACTAGCACATGATTGCTGGTAAAGGATCTCCCTTTCTCTCTTTTTCTTTCAGAAACGGCCCCTAGCATCCATCATTAAGGAGGTTTGTGATGGGTAAGTTAAAACTTCTTGTTCTGGGTAAAGCCTAAAGAGCACCAAGTCTAAAGGGACTTTGCAGGGTATCCAGTTGGCAGTCCCTTGTGTGGGCTCTTGTGGGCTGTCTTGTCTTACCAAGAAAGAGTGCTTGATGAGGCTTCCTTGAGGCTGCTGTGAATCTTCATTTGCTCTCCCAAGTGCAGAGTGTTCCATGGAAGGAGTGTTCCATGGGTCTAAGGCCACCCTCAGCGGTGTGCACTTCCTTTTGTGATACTACCCTTTACCAAAGGCGGAGGAGGTTATTTTTCAACCCCTCAACCTAAAGCTTTATTTTAATTCCACTGTGGTCCAAACAAGACACCTAATCCCTTAAGCAACTCTATTGAAAGTTATTTATTTGCAGCTTCTGGATAGGCCCAAAGGAATGACCAAGTAAGATACGCCATTTTCTTTTGTGTAGGTGGTCGTTGCCAAACCCGGAGTACTACACCCTGCGATATGCAGATGGTCCCCAGCTCTACATCACAGAACAGGTTAGTACAGGGAGGACTGAAGCAGTGCAGGTCTTAACATCCGGGTAACTCCATTTCTTGGGTAAAGCGTTATTCCCTGGGTAAAAGCGACAGCACCAGTCCTGCTCTCCTCCAGTGACTGGGAAAAAGTGAATCTGACTTCTGAGAGTCCAGGGTGCTTGAAGAGGCTCTCAGAAGGAACAAGCAAGAGGAGAGAGCCTGGCTGAAAAGCATCAGTGTCAGTTAGATTCATCCCTCAGTATCCACAAGGGACTGGTTCTAGGACCTCAGGGATATCCAAACCTGTGGATGCTCAGAAGGCACTGTATTTGCATGTGACTAGGCAATCCCCTCGTACTTTTTTTTTTTTCCAATATAAGGGATCCAACCCAGGGATGCTTTGCCACTGAACCATATGCTCAGCCCGTTTTACTTTTTATTTTAAGATTGGGTCTCACTAAGTTGCTCAAGCTGGCCTCAAATTTGTGATCCTTCTTCATCAGCTTCCCAAGGAGCTGGAATTATAGACACATGCCACCATGCCTGGCCATACCACTCATACTTGAAATCATCTGTAGATGACTCATAATACTTAACACAAAGGCAACACTGTGAATAGGTGTATTCTATGCTGTTTAGAAAATAATGACAAGGAAAAAAATCCCACTGTTCAGAATTTCTATTGTTCCAATTATCCATGGATGTGGAACCTGTGGGAAGGAGAACTGACTAGACTTTAAAGATGACCAGAAGTTCCTGTCGGTTCTGGTTGCTTATGCTATTTTGATATAGTTTCTTCATTGTTTTTTGTCTTGTTTTTTCTTTGCTTTCCAGACTCGCAGTGACATTAAGAATGGGACAATCTTACAATTGGCTATATCTCCGGTAAGTATTCTTCCCTCTTTAAGAGTTTATTAATTTAACAGTCATGAGCACCACAGGCCAGACTGACCCAGAATCTAGGACTGTGGCAATTAAAAGTAGATCTTTGCTCTCACAGCCTCCTGACAGCAAACAAACGAATAGGATGTACCTCTCCCAAGGGTCTCAGGAGGGAGTTGCTAAGGGAACTGTGGGAACTCAGACCACCTTCTCAGCCTGAGGGTTTCCAGAAAGCCTTCCCAGAGAACGGGACACAGCTGAGATGCTGAAGGATAAGCTAGAATTGCCAGAGAAAGAAGAAAATGAAAGTTTCCAAGCAGAGAAGTCAGGATGTCAGAGTACAGAGGTGTGTTCGGGAAGGTGGCTGAAGGCCTGTGGCATTCACTGAGAAGCCAGGTACTGAAGCTCTTGCATGTCCTGCCCATGGTCCACTAGAAGGAAGTGGTGACACTGGAGGATTTTAGGATGGAAGGTACATTCTACTTAGATTTAAATTTTAGAGGGACGACTTTCATGACAGTGTGGAAGATAGGCTAAAAGAAGGAAGGCTGGTAGGAGGATGAGCACCTCAGAGGCTGGTGAGGAGCGTTAGTATCCCAGTGAGGCCATTGGTCATGAAGGGACCTGAGAAATACTCACGAGACAACCCTGATGACTATGGTGAAAAACTGGATATAGACGGCAAAGGGAGAATCCAAGATGACCCCTGACTTCTGCAAGAGCAGCCCTTAAAGGTAACTAAAAAAGCCACCGGAAGAGAAGAAAGAAAACCTGGATCGTGAAGTGACTCAGGAGCTGAAGGCAGGGGAGAGAGTCAGGATGTGGGAAGGTGTGGTTTACAGTTGGTAATAAGCAGAGAGGGAAGGTACACTGAGAACAGACCTGGGAGGGCAAGCGCACATAAGATCTTCATGAAACTGTTCCAGCCAGGTTTGCTGGCATACGCCTATAATTCCAGCAGCTCAGGAGCTAGAGGCAGGAGGATCACAAGTTCGAGACCAGCCTCATCAACTCAGCAAGGCCTTAAGCAATTTAGCAAGATCCTGTCTCAAAACAAAAAATAAAAGGGCAGTGATTAAGGACTCCTGGGTTTTTCAATACCGAGTTTAAAAAAAGAAGTGAGAAACAGTTCTACTGGGAAGAGCTGGTGGCCAGATTAGTGGACTGAATGAAAGGTAAGAAGGTTAAGACCTGGAGTCACTGCTGTATTAAAAGGCTTGGTTTTAAAAGGAAGTAGCTGGAGAAGGCAGTAACTCAAGGAGGATGTGGAGTCAAAAAGACATGCTTTTCAAAAAACAGGTAAAAGGTTAATATGTTTCAGAAATCATAGTTTGACAAAGATCTAGTGGAAGGTCTCTCTCCTACTTTGGACCCAATATACCTAGTTCTCCACCTTTCTGACCCTTTGAGGCTGTTGATTTCCTTTGCAGTTTTTTGTGTCCTTGAGATGGTGTTAAGATGGGAGAGAGGAAGATTGAAGATGCAGGAAGGAGTGGGTAATTAACAGGATAGGACCTTCCTACATCAGGACACTGAGGACCTAAAACCCAGTTGGAGGGAACCACCCTGAGTGCCAGTCCCACGAAAAAGACCTCCCAGGGATGCAGCTTTGGTCACATTTGTAGAAGGGCTTCCAGGAAATTAAGGGTGTGATGGAGCCTGTTTTCACGGTGAGGGAGAGCCTCGTCCACCTGAGAGGAGGGGGGTGTGTGAAGGGAGACCACCGAACACTGAATGCCTATGTTTTGATAATGGTTTGTGTATGTCATGTTATTTAATCCTAATAGCAATGAGATTGGCCTATTTTGCAGACAGGGACATGAGGACTTAGATTAAATAACTTGCCACTTGTCACACAGCTAAAAAGTAGTCCCAGCTGGCTCTTTCCCTGTGTGACTCTGGGCCGGTTTTTTCACCGTCGTGTTTTTCTGCCTTCTCTCCTGAGCTCTTCTCAGCTTAAGAACTTCATTCTCCCCTCCTAAATTCTGCTAATTGAACATGACAGTTTGGGAGTTACTTTTCTGGAGGTACCAAAGCATTTTACAGACCTCACATGGAGTAGGTGACTTTCCCAGAAGCTCATCTCTCTGGAGCAGGAGCCCAGAAATGCTGTCTCTGGAGGAAAATTGACATTTGGGCTGGAAGTTTCTAAGTGTGATGCAGACCAGTGCTCTTCAGATTGCTCTATCCTGTGACCTTTTCTTGTAGAGCACATTCTCTCTACCGTAGGATTTGGAGGATTTGTGTGTCACTGAGAGCGCTATGCTGCTCTGGGCCCTCTTCAACAGTACGAGAGGAGAGGCAAAGGGGGGGGGGGGTTGACTCTAGCTGGTGGCCGAACGGGGCTTCAGTCACTTGCTTAACAGCGTAAGGGAAAGGACTGGGGGCGTATTGGCTCCCCAGACTCTTCCTTCCCAGCAGAGAAGGTTAGATTTTAAAAATATAGAATGATGAGGTGAGACTGTGAACTTGTTAAGTCGAGCTCAAGGAAAGGGGTGAGCTCACGGAGAAGAGGGATTGAACTGTGGCTGTTGGCAAGTAGGCAGGTCCCACTAGGAAAAGTTGGTGTGGCGGAGGGAGTGCTGTCTTCACCGGCATCATTTTCCAAAGCTGTTTTGAAGTTGTTGGTATCCAACTCCTTGGATTCTTTGTTTTCCTAGGACTGTTACTGTGGGGAATGATCATGGACTTTGAGGCAAAGTTTTTTAAGAAAAAATATCAGGGGCTGGGGATGTGGCTCAATAGGTAGCGCGCTCGCCTGGCGTGCGTGCGACCCGGGTTCGATCCTCAGCACCACATACCAACAAAGATGTTGTGTCCGCCGAGAACTAAAAAATAAATATTAAAAAAAAGAAAAAAAGAAAAAATATCAGGCTCATCACATTTTAGGATTAAGAGACCTTAAAGATCATCAGATCAGTTCACCACCCAGTGTGCGAGTTCCTTCTATAGCATATCTGACAGATGGTCGTCCAGGTTCTCATCGATTGCTTCCAGTGACAGGGAGTTAGTTCCTCTGAGAAACCTCTTCTGCTGTTTGACAACATTAATTAACAGAAAACTCCTATTAATGGGGCTGGGGATGTGGCTCAAGCGGTAGCGCGCTCGCCTGGCATGCGTGCGGCCCGGGTTCGATCCTCAGCACCACATACAAAACAAAGATGTTGTGTCCGCCGAGAACTAAAAAAAAATAAATATTAAACCAGTGTCTGTTTCTCTTGCATCTTGCCATAGTAAGTAGATCTCCCAGATCTTTCTGTATTTCCTTGGTAGGGCTGTTTTTGTTTAAAAATCCATTGACCAAGGTGGTACAGAAAAGGCACAGATAACTGCAGATTGGTCTCGGCTTGCTGCATGCTGGAACTCCCTGGCTGATCCTGTGAACATATATTCAGCAGTGTGAAAAACTAACTCTGCTGGGGGCTCAGATGTCTACAGAAAAGCCCCTGTGAGCTCTCCACAGAGCACTCACCTGCCACAAGGAGCAGATGGCATGTATTTTGTCCCTGGTCCCCTAGTCCCGGGCTGCACGCCAGCTGATGGAGAGGACCCAGTCATCCAGCATGGAGACCCGGCTGGATGCCATGAAGGAACTGGCCAAGCTCTCGGCTGACGTGACTTTTGCCACTGAGTTCATCAACATGGATGGCATTGTTGTGCTGACGAGGCTCGTGGAAAGTGGAACCAAGCTCTTGTCTCAGTGAGTATTACCACTGTCGTCTTCCAAGGGATTTCAAAGGCTTTACCACACTGCAGGGCCACACTGCAGGGCCTCCTGTTCTCATTTCACTGAGTGAGGTAAGAGTTTACCACCACCTTTGCACACAGAGCAGTGTTCCGGACACTAGAGTCCACACGGAGAGGGCTGAGTCACCGTTGTGATCCTACATCTCAGACCTGGCTGTGCTCTCACAAATTAAGTAACAGTACAAAACGGTACTATGCCAAGGGACTGTCAAAACAGGGACCACAGAAGCCAAGAAGGAAGAGATCTGCCCATGACAGACCTGCTAATGTATGGGACATGCTTGGCTTAATGAGGGGTAGTGATCAGACCAGACTGCCCCTTGTCTCCCAGGATGGATGACTGTTTTAACAGCCCTCTGCCTGCCTCCCTCCTTCTCCAGTCACCTCCCACCCTGTCCCCATGTGAGAACGCAAGCACACCGCCTTCCTTCATGTCTGCCACAGCTTTCCCCTACCATTAGCCATCTCCTGCCACACTTTCCTAGGGAGCAGGAGATCCAGAACTCCACCTCACCACGAGATCTTTACAGTCCTCCAGAGTTAGGCAGATGTGGTGGGGAGCCATGCCTGTGCTCAGCAGTGAAGGACAGATGCTTGGGTTTCCAGCTAAGCCTGCGGAGCCTGAGCTGGCATACAGGGAGTCAGAAATCTTCTCTCAGGCGATGGATCAGCTTCTGAAATTCCTTGTCAAACTGAGAGACTAATCATAGGTATTTGTTGTAAGTCTTCATCTTCCAGCTGCATTAGAGTCCTAAAGCCTTTGGCTGCCATAAGCACTGACGCAGGAGTTCTGCAGCCTCCTGAGAGTAGAGGGTAGACCAGCCTTAATTTCCACCTCTTCAAAATGGGGATAATGCCTGCCTTCCGGTAGCAGTCTGAGGAGTATTACGGTTAATGTGTCTGAACATGCCTGGTAAACGGGAAGATGGTTTGCTAACTAGAGATCGCTGTAGAGGTGCATGGGGGATTAAATGTGTAAGGAGAGACAAAAGAAAGAACAGTTGAGTTCTTACTCTGTACCAGCACTACTGTAACGCTCTGTGTACAGTATCCGCTGCCTTCACCACAACCCTGGGAGCCTAACTCAGTTTTACAGAGGACAGAGTTGAACTTTGAGAAAATAAAATGTCCATGTTAGTAAATTGTTAAGCAGGCACTGAACCCACGTCCAGGCCTTGGGCTCTTTCTCTTGCACCCTGTTTTGGCCTGAAGGTTAACATGGGACATAAGACCTGATGTCTTTTTTTGTTTTGGGAAATAGATGAGTGATTCTGTGTCCCTGAGACGAAGCAACACAGAGAAGGCAAGCCCAGTCACCCAGCTACACTTTCTCCCCTGCCGATAGAGACCTGGGCTGACTCTGCTCCACATCTGGCTGGGTGTGCATGCAGGCAGTTACAGCTCCTTCAGCTGATTTTCCCTGGGGTGTTTACATTGAAATCTGTCCCTTTTGTGCCTGCCTTCACACTTGTGTTCTGGATCTGAATCTTTGTATTATTTTGTGTGTGTGTGTGTGTGTTGCACATGTCTCAGCTACAGTGAGATGCTGGCATTCACCCTGACTGCCTTCTTAGAGCTCATGGACCATGGCATTGTCTCCTGGGACATGGTTTCAGTCACCTTTATTAAGCAGGTGAGGCCTCCAAAATCCTGTCTCTCTCTTCTCCCTCAGTTGCCAGTTATCCTCTGGGCTTAAGGGGAGATACAGGCAGTACAGCCTCTACACTGTGGTGAGGATCAGCTTTGTATTCCCTGTGGCCAGATTTTTTCATCATCAAACTCTGATCTTTTTTTGACTCCTCATAAATTTACACCATGTTCCTCAACTTACAATGGGTTCCAACCTGATGAGCCCTTTGTAAGTTGAAAATATTATAAAGCCAAAATGCGCTTAATATGCTGAGTCTGCTGAATATCAGAATCTAGCAACACAGTACACTGTAAAGATTTAGTTATTTACCTAATGATCATGTGACTGACTGGAAGCTGTGGCAACTTGCTTCCATTGCCCAGTGCTATGAGAGAGAGAGAGTACTGTCATTGCTAGCCCAGGGAAAGATCAAAGTTCAAAGTTTACTTCTTTTGAATGCATATCACTTTTGCACCATTGAAAAATTGAAAAATCATACTTTGAATCATTGTAAGTCAAGGGCTGTGTATTCTCAGGGCCTGCGTTGAAAAGGGGGCCAGCATCTCAGAACTGAATATGGTCCAAGTAGAATTGGTTGTCATTGAGACTCAGAATAAACCAACCAGTTTACTGGTGCTGTCCGAGTGTTCTTACCCTCTCCCTCTGGGTTCTCCCTTCTCTTTGAAAAAGAAAATGTGCATTTCATTTGCAAACTTGCCTTCTATTTACAAATCTGCAAGCTAGCCTGTTTGGATTGTCCGATTGAAGACTGTGGGTAGAAGGGGGGTACTTCCGGTTTTACCCTCCTTTCTTCTACCACAGGGGTCAGTGTCAATTCAGAAAACTGAACTACAGCCAATGAATAATATATCCGCTGACCTAGAATTTCCCCCATTATTGGCTTGGGACATTGGGAACTTCCAAACACTGGAGGCATTTGAGCAAAAGTGAAATGACCATGTGTCAAGGATATTATAATGGGGGTTGAAAAGAGGGATTAGATTAAAAGACTTCAAGGTCCTTTCTGCCTCTCAAAGTCTGTGATGTTCTGAATGTGTATAGGGGGAAAGTGTATGTCAGAAGTAGAGTAGATGAGATAAAATGAGATCCCAGCATCAGTAAATCTTTATAGTTTTCCACACTCAACTTGCTCAGCTTTCTCACACCTAAATCCTTGTTTTGAAGAAAAGGATTGAGCTCTTAGATTTTGAGGAAACATAATTGAGTGACTACTATAATCTGCCATTAAGATATTCATGCCTAGGGAATGCTGGCACATTGGCCAGGGTACCATAAACCGGATACAACTGTCCACCTGGCCACAGCAGCCCGAATACAGGCATGCCCAAGGAAGGTGCCTCAGCCGCTCAGCTCTGCTGTTCAGCTCTCCTGGGCCCTGAGCTTCCCAACTGATTTGCTCCTCTCTGGATCTAGATTGCAGGGTATGTGAGCCAGCCCATGGTGGATGTGTCAATCCTTCAGAGGTCCCTGGCCATCCTGGAGAGCATGGTCTTGAACAGCCAAAGTTTGTACCAGAAGATAGCAGAGGAAATCACCGTGGGACAGCTCATCTCGCACCTGCAGGTGTAAGAGACCCCACCCTGCCTCTTCCCACTTGTTTGTTCTCGTCCCTCCTCTTTTGTCTTCTAGTGCCACCTCTGCTTTTCATGTCTTCCAAGCTGTGCGCATCCTTCATCCATCACCTCTTCCACAGGACTGTCAGATTCCCCTCATGATCCAAGCCTGATCACATCATGCGCTTGTCTGAACTCCTTGCCCCACAAGGCCATAGTGGACCTTCTCCCAGTCTCCCCTGGGGACCACCTGGGGACCAGACAGAATTACATGCTGCTTCTCCTGTGGACCTAACGGGCTCTGTTCGTACCTATGATAGTTATATTTATATGTAATATATATGTCTTTATTATCTGCTTTCTATCTTACACTTGGAGCTTTATGAGAACAAGGACTGATCATTTTTGTGTCCCTGGCTTTGATTTAAGTAGAAGCTCAGTATTTGTTGGGTAAATGCTTGCTGAAAGAACAAGGCGTGACTTCAGGAACCAGTAGAGATCCACCACGTTCTGCGGCCTAAAGGTCTCTGCCTTCAGCAAATTACCTAGTTAGTCTCTTCTGGCCTCAGTTTCCTCATCTCTAGATTAGAGTCCCCATCTCCCAGACTGTGAGGACACAGGAGATTTTTTAAAGGCCTAGTATTGAGGTCAGCACATCTTAGGTATTCAATAAATTCAGGGTGTTTTGCTTTTGTTTGTTTTTTTTAAGAGGCTTTTTACATCCTAAAACATTTTGTTAGATAATAAAACCAGATGGCAAATGAACCTTTGGGAGGACCGTTTCTTTGCTCTCTGTTCCTTTTCTGCAGTTTGATCCAGGCTACACAGTTGAAGGGGGTGGACTTCCCAATGCCAGGGGGGTAATGCTGCAGACTCCCTGCACCCCGATGGAGGCATGGTTCCCCACTGGGAGTGTACAGCAGCCCCATCTTTACTCAGTTATGCTCCTGACCCATGTTTCCTTCCTAATCCAAGTAAAACAAAAGCACAGTAATTTCTTTGCACTTCTCATTCTACCTTGTCACTTTTAAGGAATTCTTCAGTTTTAACTTTCATACCTGAAGAGCCAACAGGTTGATTAGGGGGAGGGAACATGAAGGGCACTGGATCAAGTTCTGATTTTCTGGTGACCTTGAACCTACCTCTCTGTTTCTTTGTGTGTGATTTGGGGACATCCCCAATTCCCTCCCTGAGGACGAAAGAGGACCATGGCACTTGTTAGAGATCTGTCATGACCACTTTCAGCCCATGGCTGATAATCAGCACATTTGCGTTCTGCTGTGTGGGCAGGGGCCACTTAGTGGCCTCCAATAGAGTCCTGAGGTGTCCCTGCCTAACCAGGAAGCCCATGAGCCCCACTGGAAAAAGAGCCACAGGATGCTTCCACAACGTGGCAGGGGATGTCAAGTGTCGGGATTATAAGATTCCAAAAATGGGTGTAGTTTGTTGTTTGTTTGTTTGAGAAAGAGAGAGAGAGAGAGAGAGAGAGAGAGAGAATTTTTTAATATTTATTTTTTAGTTTCGGCGGACACAGCATCTTCGTTGGTATGTGGTGCTGAGGATCGAACCCAGCGCCACGCGCATGCTAGGCGAGCACGCTACCGCTTGAGCCACATCCCCAGCCCAAGTTTTTTTTTTTTTTTTAATAAAGTAGGATAAGTTTGTAGTCACACTTTAGAAAAGCACAATAAAGTACATTTTTGGCCAACCATCCCACTCTAGACATAACCACTGTTAAGTATTAAATATTCCTCTAGGGGGCTGGGATTGTGGCTCAGTGGTAAAGCACTTGCCTAGCATGTGTGAGGTACTGGGTTCGATTCTCAGCACCACATAAAAATAAATAAAGATTCATCAACAACTAATAAAATCTTTAAAAATAAATAAATAAATAAATAAATATTCCTCTAGGTTTTTTTCTTTCCATATTTTTAATAAAATTGGGGTCTTACTACGCATATTATGTGTACCTTGGTAATTTTTTTTAAACAAATAATATCTTGAACATTTTTCCATGTCAAAGATTCTTTTGAAAGGATAATTCTAAAACTTTTTTGCATCCCAGACACCATTGAAAATCTAATACCAACTATGGACTCTTCTCTCTTTGGAAAAAGTATCATATGTTTACTTAAATGCATAGAATAATTTCTGTGCCATTCTGGGGTTTACAGTCTCTAAGCGGATCCCTGAATTCAAGGTTAAGAATCTACTTTTGCTGGACAATAGTGGCGCATTCCTATAATTCCAGCGACTCAGGAGGCTAAGGCAGTAGCCACAGTAGCCACAAGTTGAAGGCCAGCCTTAGCAATTTAGTGAGACCCTGTCTCAAAATAAAAAGAGTTTAAAAGGCTTGAGGATGTGGCTCAGTGGTAGAGTGTCCGTGGGTTCAATCTGTAGTGCTATAAGACAACAACCAAACAACCCTCTAAACCATTATGTGAATTAATTTTTTTAAAAAAGACAAAAAAAAAAAAAGAACCTTTATCCAAAAGCATGATTTTTAGTAACTACTCAGGATTCATTTATATAAAACAGAGTTGCTATTGGAAATATTTGGATTGCTTAACATTCTTTGATTTTTAATAGTTCTCTAGTAAAACACCTGATCAATAAATTTTGATTACTGTTTTGCATAAATTTCTTTTGCTGGATCATGAATATGCCCAGTTTAAATGCTTTTGAAACTCAGCCCCAGATTGTGATTTGTTTACAGTCTACAAGTGATTGTGTTGAACCATCTGTGAGTATGATCTCGGTCTTGTAATCTCTCTCTGCTTCTTTTCTCCATTGACACAGCTCCAACCAGGAGATTCAGACCTACGCCATCGCACTGATTAATGCACTTTTTCTGAAGGCTCCTGAGGACAAGCGACAGGTCTGTGGCTGCCTTTCCAAACTTTCCATTTGGGCTTTTCTGAGAGAATCCTCACTCTATCCAGTCTTTGCTCTCTAGACAACAGAAATGCAACCATTTCCCCAGGAGTTCCTCCTAACTCCCTGTGGTCAGACCCAGCAGGGTGGCTTGGCTAAGTAAGCCCTGGGAAGGCACCAGGAGGGGAAAGGAGCTGGGTCTTAGATCACAGCAGGGCCTGAAAACTCTTCTTCTAAAGGGCCAGAGTAAATATTTCCCACTTCATGGACCATACATTCTCTGTGGCAGCTGTCCAGCCTGGCCTTTGTAGCCACAGTAGCCACAGGGGGCAGGTAAATGAATGGTGTGGCTGTCTTCAGTGAAACCTTATTTACACAGACAGGCGTGTAACACGTCTGGTATAGCCCTAGTTTGCTAACTTCTGGGATAGAGGATCAAGAATAAGGAAGGGCAAGACCCTCTTGGCACCTCTGTTGAGTTCTGAGGAGTCTCAAACAAATGGAACTTAGCACCAAGTTTTCTGTTTAAAGGTCCTCTGATCCAAATCCTATATGTCTCTCTTTCCTTGTTGCTTAGCTGTGTGACAGTAGGCAAATCACACTGCCTCTCTATTTCCTCCCCTGTAGCAGAGCAGCAGCAGCCGCGCGTTTACCTCATAAGGATGTCATTATGTAGACACCTGTTATACAATGAGAGAACCTGCTGTCATCCGGGCAGTAGAACAGGCACTTACCTAAGAGTCAAGGGGCCTGAGACAACTACTTTTCCTGCCTTTTGTTGAGCAAATGTTTTAACTTCTCTGGGTCTCATTTTCTCTTCCTGTAAGATGAAATGGCCAGATTAAATGATCTCTGAGGGCCCTTCCAACCCTAAACATTCTAGGTCTCTCTGATAAATGCCCAACTCGTGTACAGAACTAAGGCTTTTTAGTTTTCTGTCAATATCATGGGCTCCATAAAGGAAAGTCCAAGTGGAATGGCCAAACTCTTGATAGATTATAGAGGGAGGAGCAGAAACATCTGTGGTTCTGTCTGTCCTGTCTGTCCTGGATGGTGTGGCTCTGTTAAACTCCTCCTTCTGAGTCCTCCTTGTTTGAATGTAAGCTGAAGCTCATTCGTCTGCTTCTCTCTGTGCTTTTTGCTTTCTGCCGGCAGGACAAGCACCTTAATCCTCTAGACCTGCCTGTCACTGTAAGTAGCACCGCTGTGTGGAAGGGACCCTGGCTGTCTTCCAGGTGGGGAGGTCAAAGCTGGGCAGGAATCTTGTGGGCGGATCAGGATGTTCAGGCTATGCCAAGGCCTAGGGAAAGGTTGAAAGCTATAAATCTCCTTTGTCAGGACCCAAGGACGCTCAGCATCATAGGAAGGATTGAAGGCAGGTCTGCCTCAGGGAGTGAGGTCCAGTTTTTCCTTTGTGATTTGCTTTGCACATTCTGTGGTCAGCAAAGGAAGGTCAGATTCAAAAGTAGTCTGTGCCACATAAATATAAAATAAAGGCATTGTGTCTATGTACAACTAAAAATCTTTTTTTTTTTTTTTTAAAGAGCTGGGATTGTAACTCAGTGGTAGAGCACTTGCCTAGCATGTGTGAGGCACTGGGTTCCATCTGTAGCACTAAATAAATATAAATAAATAAATAAAGTAAAGATATTGTGTCCATCTACAACGAAAAATATTTAAAAAAAAAAAAAAAAAAAAAAAGCTTGTGACTTTCACCCAGAGGATGCCATGGAAGCATCGCCTCCTAATTTGCTATAGCAAAAGGGTGAAGGTCAATCCACATGCTTTGGGGAATTCAAGAAGACTTAATTGACAAAAGGGATCCCACATGCTCATGTCTTGGTTAGAGGGAAGCTTCGAGAGGCCAGCTTTACGAGATACCAAAGACAATGAGTGCTCCTTTCCCTAGCGTCAAGGAGAGGCTTTGGTGTGAGGCTTGTACTCCAGCTCCCGGCCACAGTCCGTTACTGACCACAGCAAGGTTAAATCTCAACTGACCTCCTATAGATACCAAGGAAGTTTCTAGGCCACTCTCCTCTCTGCCAGCAGTACGTGCTCAAGGCATGCAAAGTAAAACGTAGAGCTCCTGGCGGTGTCAGTCATCTGGGTCATGAGTAGAAATTGGAAAGGAAAGAGGAAGGCCTTTCAGCTTGAGGGAAAATGACAGAGATCATAGATACTATACCACAGGAGAGGTGTTCATCTCCTTCAGGCTCATTGACTTAGAATTATCTATAAAATTAAGTGAAGGCAGCAGCTTAGAAAGTGAAATCATACTAATTAACATTGGGAAGAAGTGATGGCTGACATTGGAAGGAGGAACGGCACTATTGTGAAAAGCTGTCAGGAAAATTAAAAGCATTGTAATCTGGGACCATTTTGTTTAGGGGAAAATAGCTTCGCATTTCAATAGCTCTTCAGGGTGATACAGTGTCATAGCAGAGAATAATCACTGTTGTTTTTGACAAAGCCGAGTCCTTGGCAAAGATTAAATTATAACCATTGTAGGCTCTTCAGAATAAAGAATGTATATATTCTTAAAGATTTGCATAAGAATGGTATAATAAACCCTTAAGATTTTGCTCCCTGGAAGGTTCATTTGTGTAGGATACTTTATTTCCTGGGCATGCGAAATAAGCAAATCATCACTGTCAAAATCTAAGCCAAATATAATAATTTCTTAAAAAGGTAAATGAACCTATTATGAGAGCACATTGCTCTCTAAGTAAGAGAGAAGCGATGGGGTTACTGTCTGTTTTGGGGCACCCATCCCCAGCCCTGACTGTTGGGGAGCTGGAGGAGGGGCTGGGGCTAGCCTTTTGCTCAGTCTGGAGTCGGTGCTTCTGCAGAGTCCTGTCCAGCCTGGGCAGTGGCCTGCAATGATGCCTATAGTTCGGGAACCATCATGCTGCTCGTGCTCTGTGCAATGTCCATTGCCCAGCATCCTTGTAACACAGTGTCTCATCGTCCATGTCCTTCTGTGAAGACATGTGGTTGATTGTGCCATTAGGTGGAAAGTTCTATTTGAATTGATTTGCACTCATTAAAAAGGGAGGGTGGTTCTTGATAGAGTGTAAGATACATTTGATGGTCAGTAGATTTTCTTCTCACCCACATTTTGTTGGAAAGGGGAGAAAACTTTAAGAAAGGGGAAAAGAGAAGCTGACATCACCTTCCTCTGGTTACTCATCACACATGTGTGCATGCCATCTTTCCTTACATTTGCTTATTGTTTCCCCCAGGATATGGCCAATGCCTTTGCACAGAAGCACCTTCGATCCATAATCCTGAATGTAAGTCCCTAAACACATTTTGTTACTATTACTAGCAATTATAACTATCATTATAGTTATTATTATTATTAAAATCACTATTGCGTATTAGGGTACACAGAGGGAACTTAATAGATATTAAACCTTTTGTTTTCGTCATCTTTTTTGCTGCTCTGACCAAAAGACCTGACAAGAACAATTTTAAAGGAAGAAAAGTTTATTTGGGGACTCACAGTTTCGGAGGTCTTGTTCCTAGACAGCCCACTCCATCCCCAAAGGCTCAAGGTGTGGCAGAAATCATGGTGGAAGGACGTAGCAGAGGAAAGAAGTTCAGCATATCACATCCGGAAGCAGAGAGAGAGCACTCAGCTCAGCAAGGACAAAATGTATACCCCAAAAGCATACCTCCAGGGAGCCACCTCTCCAGCCACACCCTACCTGCCTACAGTTACCATCCACTTAATCCGCATCTGGAGACTATTGTACTGATCCCGTTAAAACACTCATAACTCAATCATTTCACCTCTAAACTTCTTTGCATTGTCTCATACTTGGGTTTTGGGGAAACACTTAATATCTAAACCGGAACACTTTTTTCTATCATGCTGGGGATCAAACCTAGGGCCTTATGCATGCTAGGCAAGCACTCTACCACTGAGCTACATCCCCAGCCCACTACACTGTTCTTAAACTGTTAAGATTTTCATATAATCCTCTGTAAGCAGAGTTGTCTCTGGGAAGCCATCCCACTAGGAATTCCAGCACTTCAAGAAGAGACTAAGGCCAGCTCTACTGCTTGACTACTTGTTACAACTCCAGAATGTTCATCAGAGGGTGTATGTTAAAATAGGCACAATAATTGGGTGTGGTGGCACACACATAGAGTCCCAGTGACTTGGGAGGCCAAGACAGAAAGTTTGCAAGATTAAGACCAGCCTGGGCAACTTACCGAGACCCTGTCTCAAAATAAAAAGATCTGGGGATGTAGCTTAGTGGTAGAGCAGCCCTGGGTTCAATCCCCACAAAAGAAAGAAGAAGGAAAAAAAAAGAGGAAAGCAATTCACACTGATTATGAGCCTGAATCATGTAGGGCACTGATGAGATGAATAAGTGCATGCTCTCAAAGGTCTTTGGTCAGTAGGAAAAACAGTGGTCAGTGCTTCTATAGAGATTTGTGGTCTTGGAGAGGACAACAGGAACAATGAATCCTCACCTAGATTCAGCGTGTCAGGAAGCTTTTAGAGGGAGGAGTGTCTTTGGGTAAGCCCTGGAGGACAAGTAGGCACACCAGGAAGAACAGGATTCCATCTGGAATCACGCACTGTATGACTGAGCGCAGGCGAGGGCAAGCAGCATAGGGACCAGATCAAGGAAGGCCTTAGTCTAGGGACAATTGAGGGGATTTACTCAGTGGCAAGAGAGCCGGTTTGCATTTTAGAAAGACCACAAGAAAGAGATGTGTTGTTTCCTGAGGGGGGAAGAAGAGAGGAGAGGAGAGAAGGAATTGCCAGGCAGGGTGCTGGAAGGAGGGTCCTGTGCTGTTACTGTGGTGGTGATGTCAGGTGCAGGAGGACAGAGTGGGTAGTAGGGGAGCCGGGAGCTGGGAAGGAGAGCCAGGGATCTAGATTAAAAGGAAGCAATTCTATTAGTTATCAAAAACAAGAGACCACAATGAAGGGAATAAAGGAAAACTCAGGAGTCAAGTGTTAAAAAAATAATGCTGAACATGGACTTTGGAGTTGATCAGCCCCTGCTCTGTGATTTTCCAGTCTTCTTTGATCTTGAACAGTTCACTTCACTTCTCTGGGCTTTAATTTGCTCATCTGGATGCAAGGACTAAATGAGTTGCACATGTCCACACATAGACACAGACATACACGTGCTCAGCAGGGTGCCTGGCACTTGGTAAGCCTCCACTCTATGGGCAGAACAGGATGCAAGGGAGATGGAACTCAGGAAGTAAGCCCTGAGCACCTATGAAGAGGAGCAGTCAGCTGTTTTGAATTTGTAGTCTACAAGCTTCACCTTGCAGAACTTGCTCCTCCCTGCTGTCAAAGCCCAGCCACCAGCCCAGGAGGAAGGGCTCCAGCTAATACTGGAATGCAGCCCCCAAGTGACTGGGAGTGCACAGGTACTCATGCATGGCTGGCAACACTTCTGAGCAGCTCTCCAGGCACCCTCATCTTCATGTGGGGTTGAGGGTGCCCCGCCAGGGAAATTAATTATGTTTGAGACTTCTTTTCCTGAATAGGCTTAGAAAATCAGCTCATTTCTGGACAAATCTTGTGAACAAGCAAAAATTCCACTACAGAAGATGATTCAGCATCAGGACTTAAATGACCTGCCAGGAAATGGTTAATGCATGCTCACTGAAGCCCAGGGATTTAGATAGTTTGGCAGTGGAGTAAGCCGAGTAAGCCTTCAGGCAAGACCTCCAAAGCTACAGCTGTACTTCCCCAGGCCTTCGCTGGCTAGAGTAATTAACCATCATGGTGTCTCTTTAGTTTGAGAAAGGGGATTAAAGTGAATGAAAACCAAGAGCCGGAGAAATCAGGGTAGTAGCAAGAGGGAACAGTAAAGAAAAGGTTCAGTGAGCAGAAGAGGTGTGGAGGGGGTAAGAAACGGCAGAGGCAGGGCAGAGAGTCTGGGCCATGAGAGCAGAGAAGGAGACAGCTTGGGCACAGGCATTCTGGGGAGATAGAGGGCTAGAAGGAGTCCCCAGTTCAGAGGGAGGGTGAGGCAAGACTTGGCTCAACTGCATTGGCACCTGCTCTAGTTTATGGAACTGCTGTCCAAAATGGTAGCCACTTGGCACTTGAAATGAGTCTAGTGTGGCTAGGAAATGAATGTATAATTTTAATTTCAATTAAATTTAAATACTCATACTCTGATTATGGCAACTCTACTGGATAGCACCATCTAGATGAGGAAGAAAGCACAGAGTCACAGCTAGGGAAGAGGTCTAGAGCAGCCCAGCTGGTGGAAATAAAGTTTATCCACATATTTAATTTTAAATGTTTTGGTTACAACATTAAAAAAGGAGTAAGGGATGCCATGCACAGTGGAGCACACCTATATTCCCAGTGGCCCAGGAGGCCGAGGCAGGAGGATCACAGATTGAAAGCCAGCCTCAGCAACTTAGGCCCTAAGCAACTTAGCAAAATCTTGTCTCAAAATAAATAATAAAAAAAAACATAACTTAAAAACGAGCTGCAGATGTTGCTCAGTGGTTAAGTGCCCCTGGGTTCAATTCCCAGTCCCCCCCACCCCATTGCCCCCAGAAATGGAGTAAGGAAAACTGAGTATAGTGGCATATGCCTATAAATCCCAGTCACTTGGAGGCTAAGACAGGAGGATCACAAGTTCAAGGCCAGCCTGAGCAACTTAGGGAGACCCTGTCTCAAAATGAAAGAATTTAAAAAGAGCTGGGGATATAGCTTAGTGGTGAGCACTTGCCTACTACTTTCAAGACCCTGTGTTTGATCCCAGTTTGGCAAAGAAGAAAGGAATAGGGAAAATTAAGCTTAATGATATAGTTTATTTAACCTAAGATACCCCAAACATCATTTCAACGTGTAATGAATATAAACCATTATTAATGACATATTTTACTTTTTTTTTCATACTAAGTTTTCAAGTTGTGGTACTCATTTGACACAACACATGGCTTGGACTAGCTACCTGTCAGGTGTTCAATGGCCACTTGTTGCCTAGTGGCCACAGTTGGACTGCAGAGGTCTATGGAGATTAATCTAGAGCCAGAGCAAGCTAGAGCCAGAGCAAGCTCTACAGAGAACTGACCTAAAGTGTCAGGAGCTTGGAAAGATAGGTGTCTAGAGTTAGAGACCTCTGGAGAAGGGGTGGCACCTGCCGGCAGCCACTAGCTACAGTGGCTGGGGAGACAAAGAATTGTTAATCTAAATAGGTTTTAACTGATTTAAATATAAATAACCAGCACTTTGGGCAGCACAGCTCTGGAGACAGGGCTGCTGAGAAGAGACCCTGAAGACGCAGTGGAGGGATGTGGGAAACTTGACAGAGGCTCATGTGAACCAGAAAGAACCCCAGTGACAGGATTCAGGATGGTGGATGAGACAGAGCGGAGGGGGTGGGGGCGGAAGGTACAGGGAGCCAGGAGGAAAGGGAGGGTTTCGTGGTCGGAGAACAGGACGGTGAGAGGCAGACAGGCGGACACACCTGCGAGAGAAAGACGGGCGGACACGGAATGAGGGCACCTGAAGTGGGGCGGGCATGGGATCAAAGCGAGAGGCGATGAGGGGAGGGTGGGGCCACCGAGGGGGAGGACAGAGGAGGACAAAGGACCTGGGGGGATATAGGAGCAGGACCTACACAGATAATGGGACAGAGGGGCACAGGTGTGAGAGAGAAAGGAGGGGACAGGGCAGTGTAAGGAGTTGGACAAAGGTGGATGCTCCTCATTTGTGAAGAGTCTCAATAGCATTTGAAGAAAGTGATCTTCCTAAAGCTTCTCTACTGGGTGAAGCCATGGAAACATTTATTTTTAAGGAAAAAGTGACCCTTTTTCCATGACCTGTCTGTTGCCCTGGACTTAGTAGGGTCCAGCCCTGAGGCCCCATCTTCTAACCTTGATGGGTGGCCCCATGGCAGGCACAGTTGAAGCAGGTGCAGCTCTGCCCTCCATTCCACCTCGCCGTGGACGGAGTACAGAGGAAGGGCGGGCGCCCTCAGCCTCCCTCAGGTGCCTGACTCCAGCCCTTTCACACTGTGCCTCCTTCCAGAACACGCAGTCCCTGGGTGTCGGAGGAAGCTTGTTCCCTGCGGTGCACTGTTTTCACCAGCATGTCTATGGCACTTCTTCAGAAACAGAGACAGTTCAGCCCCCTGCTCTCTGCCTTTGCCTTTTCTAGCATGTGATCCGAGGGAACCGCCCAATCAAAACAGAGATGGCCCATCAGCTCTATGTCCTTCAAGTCCTGACCTTTAACCTTCTGGAAGAAAGGATGATGACCAAGATGGACCCTAATGACCAGGCAGGTGCTAAGTGGGATAGTGCCTTCCTGCTTAGAAGTGCTGTTTTCTTACCCCTGTTGTGCATCCCTTTGGTCTGTGCCAGGTACTGTGTGTGGTCTTTATCTTCCCTGAAAAGTAGTGTGGTGTTTGCCTACTAAGGGAGTCTCTGGGCCTTGCCTATTTCTGCTGGGGTAGAGGCAATGCCTCCCAAGAGATTGACTGGGGCCAGAGTTTGGCTCTGGATAGCCTGCCCCACTCTTCCCTTCTTCCTTCCCTTGGCTGACTGACTCACTTGCTGATTGTCTCTTCACCTGTCAGGCTCAAAGAGATATTATATTTGAACTAAGGAGGATTGCGTTTGATGCTGAATCTGACCCTAGCAATGTTCCTGGGAGTGGGACTGAAAAACGCAAAGCCATGTACACCAAGGACTACAAAATGTTGGGATTTACTGTAAGTAAAGAATAGAGGATGGTAGGCTTTCTCCTCTGACAGGAAGTCAGAAGGTCTATCTAGACAGGCTGATAACTCTTCCTTCATAATGGTAGCCTTGGGTCTTGATGTTTGGTTTGCTTTGGTGGTAGCAAGTTTGCAAGTTTTTGTGCAACATTTGGCCCCATGAAACACATTCATCAGGGGGTGGGCCCAGGAGGTCCGCCACAGTGGGTAGAATGGGGACCTGTCCCCTAAACAGCTAGGTTCTTTGCAAAGCTATCATGACAATTTTATGGTAGAACATGACTGTAGGGTGGAGTTGGTTTATGGATTTGCTGCACACCTGCTCAGTGCCTGGCAGCAGCTAGGCCCTGGGATGCACGATGAGGCAGCCACAGTCCAGCTCTGTGAGCGCTCCCAGTTCAGTCACAGAGATGGGAATGCAAAAAGAGCTAGGACCAAGGTAGAAAGCATGAGGTGCTGGCAGCAGACACAGGGAGGGCATAGGGCTTCCCTTGAGGTCTTTGCACACATGGGAGCACTGCTGAGTCTTAGACCAGTTGTCTCTGTTTCTCCAGAACCATATCAACCCAGCCTTGGACTTTACCCAGACTCCTCCTGGAATGCTGGCCTTGGACAACATGCTGTACTTGGCTAAAGTCCACCAGGACACCTACATCCGGGTAAAGGTGGCAAGAGTTGGCCTTGCTCCCAGTGCCCATCTCTTGTCTTCCTCCCTCACCTCCCTAATCCTTCTTTGTGTCTTCCCCACAGATTGTCTTGGAGAACAGCAGCCGAGAAGACAAACACGAATGCCCATTTGGGCGTAGTGCCATCGAGCTCACCAAAATGCTCTGTGAAATCCTGCAGGTTGGGGAACTGCGTAAGTCTCTGCAGCTTCCTCTCCTCCTTTAGCCAGTGTTGTTGCCAGGAACCTTTTGAGACTGCAAGTTGTCAACAGTTAGATGTCAGTGTCCTGGACAACCTTGGGGTATTTTAAATTACTACCTGAGCTGGTCATCCGTCTTATCTTTGTGGGAATCATGGTCATTGCTTTGTTTAAGCTGGTAATTTGAGGTGTAATCAGAAAGTGCAGCACTGTGTGTCAGAGGTAACTGGGCCCTAATAGGGTAGAGGAAACCAGGAAAAGCAGCCTGGAGAAGAAAGCTAGGGAGGGAGAAAGGCCCACCCGTGCTCCCTGGCAGCCTTGGTTCTTGGTCTGCTCTGGTTCTTTGGAACTTTGGTGCAGAGAACCAAAGCTTCTGAATGTGAGCTCCCAGGCCCCTTGGACAGAGCCTTTGGCCTTTGTTACTCTCCTCCTGCAGCAAACGAAGGGCGCAATGACTACCACCCGATGTTCTTTACCCATGACCGAGCATTTGAAGAGCTCTTTGGAATCTGCATCCAGCTGTTGAACAAGACCTGGAAAGAGATGAGGGCAACAGCAGAGGACTTCAACAAGGTCAGTGTCACCAAGCTGCTCTGAGGCCCATGCAAGATTATCGCTCAGCGGTCTCTGACAGCTGGCCAGTGCCTGGGGAACCCCTGAGAGAGAAAACCAGCTTTGTCTGCAGTGCTGAGTCACAACACTGAGGTGTTGGAGAGCCTCGATCTCATCTGGTTGTGACTTCCTCTGTGACCTTGAGTGGGAGTCTTGGTGCCCAAGGCCCTCATTTGCCCAGGGAAGCCAGCACCTGCCCCTCCTATCTCCCTTGGCTAGGGGCAGGAAAATTAGCATAGCAGAATAGCTGTGGCTTATCGTGCACTGCGTGTGGTTGCTGTTGAACTGCCGATGTAGAGAGACGTCAGGAGGCCACAGGCATCCTCTGGGCATCATGGGTTTTAATTGATAATCGTCCCTTGGTGCTTTCAGGGTGCCCACTCCTGGCACTGTGCCAGGCCCTTGCATGCTGACACTCTAGGAGATGAGGGTTTTAAAGTTAATCATCTCATTTAAAAAATAGAAAAGTATAAAGAAGAAAACGTCACCTATAATTCCACCACCCAGCACCAGCCACTGCTGCGATGTGCCCTATTCTTCCCCACAGCTTTCCCATCCTCAGTGAGACCATCCGCACACCCAGTGGGGCAGCCAGACCATCCGCACACCACGGTGTGCCAGGCACCATGCTTGCCTTCCATCTAACCATCTGTCACTTGACCTGAGTAGCCACTAAAAGGTGTCCCTTAGAAAGTCACCCAGCAGGTATCTCTAGGACTCGGGACTCAGGAGCTGAGGAGAGCCTGTCCCTTTATCAGAGCAGTGGCATGAGTTGCTGCCTTCTTTCCTCTCAGGTTATGCAGGTCGTCCGAGAGCAGATCACACGAGCTTTGCCCTCCAAACCCAACTCCTTGGATCAGTTCAAGAGCAAACTGCGTAGCCTAAGCTACTCTGAGATTCTAAGACTGCGCCAGTCTGAGAGGATGAGTCAGGATGACTTCCAGTCCCCGCCGATTGTGTAAGTGCTGTCCTGGAGGAGCCTGGGAGGGAAGGGACAGCTGCCAGCTGTGCCCTCAGGAGCACCACCATCCCCATGACCTTCTCCTCACTCAGTGCGTGTCCACCCTAGGGAGCTGAGGGAGAAGATCCAGCCTGAGATCCTTGAGCTGATCAAGCAGCAGCGCCTGAACAGGCTCTGTGAAGGCAGCAGCTTCCGAAAGATAGGGAATCGCCGAAGGCAAGGTGAGGAGACAGGAACACTGGGCTGGTCCTCACCCGCAGACTCCCTGCGGCCAAGAGGAGGCTGCCTGGTGGCCCCTGGAGGGAGCAGGCAGGCCAGTTGTCCTTCTGTCTTTTGTGGGCCCAGGCCTTTCCCAGTACTGTCCCAGTCCACCGGCTTGGTTTCCTTGTATTCCAGAACGGTTCTGGTACTGCCGATTAGCACTGAACCACAAGGTCCTGCACTACGGTGACCTGGATGACAACCCTCAAGGAGAGGTGACATTTGAATCCCTGCAGGAGAAAAGTAGGTTCATTTCTCTGCTGATGTGTTGTAGTAGCTAGACTTGACAGCAGACCTGAACTCTATTCCTGGCTATTTGAGGTCTGTTCTTGGGCCCAAGCTCGCTCAGAACCTGTTTCCTTATCTGCCAGAGATCACCTGCCTGGCCCACCTCTCTGGTTGTTTGGGAAATTGATGAGGTCACAGATGTGAACGTGCCCTGTAGGTTGTAAAAATCTCTGGTGCTGGACAGCCTGAATTTAGATCCTGGCTCTCCCCCTAATTAGTGATTAATTCTGATTAATTGCAAGTTAACTCTCCCCTCTGCTTTGGGTGTTTCTGTAAAATGGTAATGATGGTCACCCTCCTAGAGGTCTGCATGGGTGGTGAGGGATGGCTGGTGGGCAGTTAGCCCAGTCTTCAGCTGCCACTGACCTTCGCTCTGATGGCATTGTCACCTTCATTCTGTGAAGTGCCCAAGGCCCCACTCCTTGGGAATTAAACCAGGAGCCCCACAGTGATGCCCAGTGAGACAGCCTCACTAAACCATGGTCTATGGAAAGTGACCAAGGAGGGAACACTGCAAGGCCATGGTCCACAGCCACTCTTCCTGAGGCACTAGAGCCCTTCAAGTCTGGGATCTGTAGCTCCCTGGCACTCTGCCCAGGGCTTCCCTTCCAGCCCTGAGGCAAGCACTGACCAGCCTGCAGCATCAGCCTCCAGATGCTAATTCCCACCATTTATCAGTTCCTGTTGCAGACATTAAGGCCATTGTCACTGGGAAAGATTGTCCCCACATGAAAGAGAAGAGTGCTCTGAAACAGAATAAGGTGAGTGGAAAGACAGTCCTGAGCAGCCGGCACAGTGATACCTACAGAGTGCAGCCAGTGGGGGGTGTTGTTTAGCTACATGCTCACTCTCTTCCCCTCTCTTTAAGTTATTTTTGAATGTTCTAGTAAGAATTTTGAACATACAAAAAAATAGATAGAACCCTCTAATCAAATACTTTCTACATGTTGGGATGTCCACCAATTGTCTTATAAATGTCATAATTTCTTTATGTAAAGGTTTAGATGCGTACACACACACCTTCATAACCATTTTGGCAGGGGAAGGGTGGGGCAGTACCAGGGATTGAACTCAGGAGCACTGGACCACTGAGCCACATCTCCAGCCCTATTTTGTATTTTCTTTAGAGACAGGGTCTCACTGAGTTGTTTAGCGCCTCGCTGTTGCTAAGGCTGGCTTTGAACTCATGATCCTCCTGCCTCAGCCTCCCAAGCCACTGGGATCACAGGCATGTGCCACCATGCCCAGAATAGCCAATTTATTTAAATCAGAATCCGAAGTCTATACATCATAATAAGTCTTTTTTTTTTTTTAAGGTTTTTCATTCATAAGTTCCCCTGCTGTATTTTTCATCTTTTTTTTTTCCTTGTTTTAGTTTATTTGTTGAAGAAATCAGGTTGCTTGTTTGGTAGTTTCCCAGAGTCTGAATTTTGCTTAATGTCTCCCTGTGGTCTAGTTTAACTTGCTCCTCTGACCCAGATCTGTAAATTGGTAGAGGGATCTAGAGGTTTGATTTGGTTCACATTTGTCCTTTTTCTGGCAAGACCCCTCACAGATTGTCTTGTGATCTGTCAGGAGGCTCCTAAGGTCTGGTGTCTCCTTTGGGCCACATCAGCAGACTCACTGCTGGTGCCCACGTCCTTAGTAAGTTAAGATTTGCAAACGAGGGACGTCCCAATGTAGTTATTCCTTTTTCACTTATGAGCTGAACTTCTCTGTCTGAAGTTTGCCCTTATTTAGTTTTGGTTTCCTAGGAGTACAGTTCATGTAAGAAAGGAAGATCCATGCTTGATTCTTTTTTCTTATGTACGTACTTTTAAGACAGTGAGTGCCCTGTTATCATTCAATAATAACCAATTTTCTGTCTATTTTGCTTTGTTTTTTTAGTGTTATTATGAAGTCATGGATATAAGCAATTTATATTTGTTTCATTCAGTCCATTGCAGTTATTTTATTGATGCTCAAATTGTCTTTGTCTGCAGTTTGTTTTTTGGTAATTTTTAAAAAATTGTGAAGACTTCCCTGTGCTAATTATAGCATGATAGAAAGAGAAAACCAGTCATTTTTTATGTAAAATAAAAAAGTTTTAACAACATACAGTCAAGGACTCTGACATGCAAGGGTTCCGAGTGTTGAAATGACTTGTCCCATCTTAAAAGTATCACCACATTTTAGGCAGGACTTAGGTGAAGAGTTAAAGTCGATGACCACTTGGCCTTATCTCTAGCCACACCTGTGTGCATGCCTACAGGCCTTGGGATATCACAACTAAATCAATGCATTTGGTGACTTTGGCCAAGATCTTGATGTGCAGAGCCCGGGCCATTCTGTTGTTCCAAGTAACTGACACCCTTTCTCCTTTAGGAGGTGTTGGAACTGGCTTTCTCCATCCTGTATGACCCTGACGAGACCTTAAACTTCATCGCTCCTAATAAATATGAGGTGAGCAGTGTGCTGCTGCCCGGAACAGCAGAGCCCTCGAGGGGACTCTGCAGCGGGGGGAGGAGGGGCAGAACAGGAGCATCCATCTCAAAGCAGGTGGCCTAGCAGATCATGCAGTCCATCAGATGCTGAGAATTTGCCACACCGTGGACCTTTCACCGCGTACTGGTCTTCCCAGGTTATTCTTTAGCAATAGCCATATATTGGAAACATGGGGCCAACTAGGGACAACGTATTCACCTGGGCCTAGAAAAATTCTCTTTTCATTTCTTCTGTGGTTCCCAATACAAATTTGACTTGACAGGTCGTCCCTACTCAGGGCTCCCAGTCACATGTCATCATGGATCCAGCCTGGGCTTTGAAGCCAGTGGATCTGGTTCTTCTGACAAGGGGCCTGCATTTCTACCCACAGCTCTGGAAGGTGCTGGACATTAAATGAGTAAATGCAGTTGAAATCCTATGTGCCTGGTGACCTCTGAGAGCCATCAGCGAGAACCAGAGGCCAGGTGTTGAGAAGAACATACAGTTGGTAGGGTCTGAGCTGCCAGTAGAGTTTAGGTGGGAGGAAAGGAAGGATGCGCAGGCGGGGAGCCAGGTGAACAAGGCAGGAGGGCAGGAAAACGGCAGCAGAGAATACAGGAAGATTTCAGGGGGGAGGTTGGGAAGAATTGTAAGTTATTCCCTCCCATCTTGACACCTCCAGCTCAATTTCTTAAGTACTTACTTTTTAACATTTATTGACTGATCTTTTTAATTTACTTTTTTTTTAAATAAAACTGAGATACTTCCATATTCCTGTATGGGTCCTATTTTATCCACCTAACACCCTCTGCCCCATATGCCTCCAGTTTTGGGGACTGACTAGCATTCACTGACCACCATAATCATGACAGATCTGTACCCAACTTCAGGTAGATGTTGCTCCAGATTTAGGTCTCATTTTGCTTTATTCATTAATTATTTTTAGGCCACATTTCATATTATTTTAGGGAGTTTAACTGTAAATCTTCCATAAAAACCAGAATTAGTAATTAAAAGTGTGATCACTTCCCACTTTATCTTTGCTATGACCAGTTTTGCCTGTTCTAAACAATGCAAAAGGGACCGTGGTAAGTTCCATCAGAACAGGGACTCTGGCAGGATCTCTTGTGGCCCCATGGCTACCATGTGACATTTTTGCAACTTGCTCCCCACAGTACTGCATCTGGATTGATGGCCTCAGTGCCCTTCTGGGTAAGGACATGTCCAGTGAGCTGACCAAAAGTGACCTGGATACCCTGCTGAGCATGGAAATGAAGCTGCGGCTCCTGGACCTGGAAAACATCCAGATTCCTGAAGCACCGCCACCAGTCCCCAAGGAGCCCAGCAGCTATGACTTTGTCTATCATTACGGCTGAACCTGGAGCCAAAGACCACAGTACCCAGGAGGGATTTGGGCCCAGGAGAGACACTCAGCTCTGGTGCCTTGTCTTTTGCTTGTACAGAAACTACAGTGATGGTGGTGGCCAGTAAATGCCAGCCACTCCTCAAACCCACCTCAGACCACACAGAGCTTCTTCCTGGTCCCTGCCTACTAGGAGTCATGGAGGCAGGGTGCTTTGCCTTCCCATCACTGCAAAGCCTGGGATTGGGCCATGAGGAATGAATGATAGGTGCCCTGCCTTCCAGCCTAGAAACTGTTGTCTTGAACTGGGTTTAACAGCAGCCACCCACCTTGCTTCCTGAGGCTGCTCTTGTTGGCTGGATCCCATGTGAGCCAGAGATGGCTCAGGAAAAGCTGCCTGCAGAGGACAGGTAATCCGGGCATGTTGAGAGCCTTGGAGTGGCTGCCTTTGGGTGGATTTGAATATAGGCCGTGTGCCTCTGCTTTGTCTTCTTCCTGAGGGCTCACTCTAGCCTCATCTGGTGCCAAGATGTTGCTGCTTCTGAGGTTTGGCTCTAACATCTCTGGTCTCCAGAGCTATCAGATCTCTCTTGCCCATGAAGGTATCAGAACAGATGGATGTTCCTCCATACAAGCTCTCCGTCTCTTTCTGGCCAGGCAGAGACCTCCAGTCCAAGTCCTGCCCTCTTAGTTTCAGGAACACTGCAGGGAAAGCCCCGCTGAGGCCTAGGTCAGGACTGACTGTGGTCACAGGATTCCCCCCGGTTGCCCCTACGTTTATCTTTCCTTCCTGGAGAAATCTCCTACTGGCTTGAACTGCAGCCCCTCCAGTTTGTTTTCCTTTGGCCTCCAGACTGTAGGAAGTTTGCCTTCCCTTCTCTCCTTCCTAGTGCTGTGGTTTCTGCCACTGGCCATGATTTCAGGGAGCTGGCTGAGGTCAGCCAAGGCCACAGCTGTGCTACGGGGCTTCCCTGGTGCTTCAGCACTTGAACCACATGCACATCCTCTCCCCTTGGACCCGTTAACACAGTGGCATTCAGTATTGATACCCTGGCATGGTAGGTACTACCCAATGAAGAGTGTACTATATATTTTCTTTACTATAGGCCATACTTATACAGACATGTATATATATTTATATAATATCTACCTATCCTAGGACGGAATGTTTGCAGGGCAGTAAAATGGGGAAAAAGTAACACTCCCAATTGTGAGCCAAGAGTAACCAGAGAACAGCCAGGAGCTTCCCATCAGTAACCAGGTTTTCAATAAATACTCTTTCATGTACAAATTGTGGTTCCTGTTAACAGCTGTTTCCCTGCACTTGCTCCCTGCCCGAGGGTGGAGTCACTTGGCCATCTTCATTTTAGTATACCTGGGAGGCTACAGGACTCCAGGTGGAGCCATTAGCCACTCCAAAATCCCTTCCTCCTCCTCATCCACGCCCCCCAGCACACACCTGCTGGTGAAGAACTCTCACAGACTGTGTACTGGGACAAAGTGTTTCCAGCTCCGTGTGGCTCTGTACAGCAGGGAAAGGAGTACTGTACACCCCCATGAACACACCCTCCCTCTTCCCCCTGCCAGGGAACAGCTCGAGCACTTCTG
Organism: Spermophilus citellus; assembly: GCF_964194105.1. Classification (NCBI taxonomy): domain Eukaryota; kingdom Metazoa; phylum Chordata; class Mammalia; order Rodentia; family Sciuridae; genus Spermophilus; species Spermophilus citellus. The sequence continues at coordinate 5,001,072 of NC_138185.1, read as the reverse complement.
CCTTACAAAGAAGACGTTCTTCACCCTGTGTCACCTGTGTTTGGTGCCCAGCCTTGCAGCTGGTGTTTAAGGCTGTTGCTCCAGTCCACAGCTTTGGTGGCATGAATGTCAGTAATGATGAAAATAGATACTTTAATTTCTTTCACCTCTGAAAGAGGAGGGGATGAGAACAAGTTCTCTCAAAAGGCATAGAAAGTACATGCCACACAGGCCTTGCGGACTGAATAAAGCCAAGACCTGGGGCAGCGACGGGTACCATTGTAGGTGCTTGGTAAGCACTGAATGAAGTGATGCCAGCTGGCAATGGAGACAGCAGCAGTTTGCAGGAAGCTCTGCTCACACTCTGGCCTTGAGCCTTCTGTTCAGAGGGGTTGGGAGCCCAGCTGAGTCACAAGGATCCATGTTTGCAGCCAGTCACAGTGCAGAGCCCAGGAGACTGGAGTAGAGCAAAAAGCACAAAACTGGGTCTTGGTGTGCAGCCCTCACCTGCCGGGCCTAGTGTTTCTCACTGTCCATAAACACTGCCCCTTTTGACCCATCCCACAAGATGCATCAAATCTGAATGCTTTTGGCCGGCGTCTGGGGGCCACTGCAACCTGTCCCTTGGCTACTTGAACCACTGTAGTTTTTGTTACCTTCTTGAACCACCTGAGCTCCCAGCAAGCGTGGCACTTTCTCAGCCCCTCTTGAGGTTCTTATTTCCTCTGGGATACTCTCCTCTTACTCAACCTCTTGAAATTATTCTTAGAAGGCTTCAGACGAAATATTTCACAAATGTTATTCTGTATCTTTCTAAGTAAAAATTCAGTGTCCCTGACATTACTCCCCAGCTGGCTGCAGCTTCCAGAAGCTGCATGCTTGCCTGACACTGGGTTGCATGTAGATAAACCGTCTGTTTAACAAAGGTAAATAGGTGACCACCGTGGGGGTGCTCACTGTGTGCAGGACAGTAGCAGGCACCGCGGCTCCACAAGTGGCCGCTTGCGCGCCGGAGACAAGCGATTACAATACAATACAGGGCTGAACAAAAGGTGGGCGCGGGCGCCCAGCGCACGAGGGCACCGCGGGGGTCTGGCTGAGCGCGGAGGACGCCCCCCCCCCCCCCAGCCAATACAGCGGCTCCCGCCCCAGCCTCTGCACATGGTCCCCGCTCCGCCCGCTCACTGCTCGGCCCCTCGGCGGCTTCCGGCGGAAGCCACCCCTCCCGCGGCTCGGGGGCGGAACCCGGCTCGCACTTCCGGCGGGAGGATCGCGGCCGCGAGCGCCACGGTGGAGGTGAGTGGGCGCGCTGCGGGAGCTCCTGGGAGGGGGTCCGGCTGGCGTGGGGGGCCGTCCCGCCTCGGTTCTGCACGCTGCTCGCTCCTGCTGCCGCCCCGGCGCCCGGCCCGGTCCGCGGAGGGGCGGGGACCCCGGCCTCCTGCGGGCCGCCCGCCCGCCCCGCCGCGCCGCCTCGGCTGGCACTCGGAACACCTGCAGGGTGCCAGGCCCTGCGCCGGGCGGGAGCCGACACCCCGACCGGCTCGCAGAGGCCGGGCTCCGCGGGAGACACGAGCCAACACGGCCACGTCAGCTGGTGGGGAGGTCTGGAGGATGGGGGCGCTTGGCGGAGTCGGAGGACCCGGACTCGATGTGCCTGACCAGCCGCTGGAAGCCGGGCGGCGGGGGCCGGGGACAGCGGTAGGAGGAGGTTGCAGAGGTCGGCGGAGGCCAGGTGGTAAGCGGCCTCCTTGCGGGCAGAGCGGAGGAGCAGGGTCCGCCCTCGGAGGGCGTGGTCTGCTTTCTGTGTGTAGGCCACCCCTTTGGCTGCTTCGTGGACTCCAGGCTGCGGGGACAAAAGAGGAAGCTCCGCGATAACGGAAGATAACGTGGCTGAGACTGTGGTTGTGGAAGGGGAAGTGAAGAAAAGTGGACGGGTCCAGAAGTCATTGGTGGTGGAGCTGACAGAGCAGGATTTGAGGACTGAGGGCCAGAGGGGGTCAAGTGTTCCTCATCTCTGATGTGTGCATTTGGTTTAAGTAACTGCATTACACTGGCGCTTACTAAATGACTTCGGAGTAGGTTGGGGGCATGGGGAGTAATTTAGATGTATTCTTAGGGCATCTTAAGATCTAGATGTGTGGAGTGGAGCTACCAAAAGGACACTTAGATACACAAGCCTGCACTCACAGGAAAGCTTGGCTGATGTAAAGACATCACTGGCAAGTGGTTTGGGTTGGGTGCAGTACTTAGGATGAGAATGAAGAAAGAAGAGAAGCCAGGATCCGACCCTCAGGTGCCAACTCTTACACGTTGAGTTGAAGACGGGGTGTCAGCTAGAAGACTGAAGAAGGAGCAGAGAAGAGCAGAAGACAAGCCAGAGATTGTAGGGTCTTGGCGTCCGAGTCCTCTTTGTAGAAAGAGGAAGTGGTCAGTGTATAAGAGGAGAACAGAGAGTTGGCCCTTGAGGGGGCAACTGGAGGAAGGTGTCGTAACTCAGAAGCAGTCGGGACAGGAAGTGAGAGGAGGTCAGTAGGAGTGAGCTGTCAGTGCAGGGCCTCCGGGGAAGTGTTGCTGTAACTGTACACCATCCAGCATCAGTGCTCTATGTACCTAATGCTGTTGACTCCTTTCCCAGGAGCTAGATGGTTCTGTCTCCCGTTATAGTTGGAAAAACTGAGTTCCAGAGTCTACTCATTTAGAGTAGAAGCATTAGGATTTGCTCCAGGTCTCCAACTTCAAACCTGTACTTTTAAGCACTAAGCTGCACCGCTGTGTTGAGGTTGGGAAAATGGAGGGCAGCCAGGTGCTACGACAGTGCACAGCCCTACCCCCACTGTGGCTGCTGCACCCCAGGGAAAGTGAGGCACACTGTGGAATTCCTCTCTTGGGCAAGTGAAATTTGGAAAAGAGCATTTAACCCCGTAAGTCTGGTCTCCCTTACCACAGAGTTTCATGCCTGTATCTCCAGTGCTCCGATATAGTAGTGAGTCATGAATGTACATTGAGTATGTGGCTCTGTGATTTTGGCTGGCCCCTCTAGCTGACATGAGTCTTTGTGTTTTGGGTAAGTGAATTACCTTTTGAATGCTGATAAGAAACAGTGTTGCTGACTTTGAGATGGAGCTGGGTGGGGGGCGAGTGTATTACAGGGATTTGGACAAGCTCTTGGAAGGAAAGGCATGATTGGAACAGCCCAGGGAGGACCTTACGTTGTTGAGCAGGCACTGTAGTGTAAGCAGAAGGTGCAGGTTGATCCCGGAAAGGGAAACAGATGGCCCTAACTTGGAAGCCACTGGAAGGACCCATGGAGCAAGTGCTAGGAAGAAAGTCCCTCTAGTATCAACATGCCCTGCAACTGCCTGTGCAGCGTAAGCAGCGACTCTCAACCAGGAGCTCTTGTGACCCCCAGGCAGTGTTTGGCAGTGTCTGGACACAATTTTGGTTGTTACGTGTAGCAGGGGCTAAGGATATTCCTACATCTCGCAGGTGTTGACTGGGGATGCTGCTAACATCCTACAGTGCACAAGGATTTATCCAGCCCCAAACATGAGTGACACCAAGTTTGAGAAACTGGCGTAGAGGAAAGTGGGCCTCAAGCTTGCACCATGTGGGTTTGAAGCCCCATTGCCCCACTCAGTCACAGAAGCAGGAGTCTGGCTGCGAGTGGCAGGAGGAGCAGAGAGGCCACTGCAAGAGGTTGCTGCAGTCATCTGGAGAGAGGTAGGGGCTGGGGTGGAGGGAGTGGAGGTCAGGAGATGCGATGATTGGGGATATTTGCAGAGATGGAGCTGCCAGGGGTTGAGTGAGCTGGGGACAGAGGAGCAGAGGAGGAGAGTGGCGGTGCCTGCTGTGCTGGGAAAGGGCAGGAGGGACACCTGAGATCAGACATCGGGGTAAAGAGGTCAGGTTGCAGTTGCTCTTCCTCTGAGGTTCATGGTGAATCAGAGCTGGGGTCCACACTGGGGAGGTATGTCAGCTTTAGACTGGTTCCAGCATGTTCCTTTTTTTCTTTGGCAGGACTGGGATTGAACCCGGGGTGCTTTCCCACTGAGCTACCACATTCCCAGCCCTTTTTATTTTTTATTTTGAAAACAGGGTCTCACTAAATTGCCAAGGCTGACCTCAAAGTTGCAATCCTCCTGCCTTGGCTTCCTGAGTCACTGGGACTACAGGTGTGTGCCACCAAATCCAGCCCTTCACATATATATATATATATATATATTTTTTTTTAATGAGTGTGTCCTAACATATTGCAAAGGGAACGTAACTGACAATGAAATGGGTTTCTACGTGGAGGTTCCTGGGCACAGAACCAGAGTGAGGGTGAAGTGGCTAGCTGCTCCCTTCTCTGTAGAACACCTAGGGACAAGGTAGCCACAAACACACCCTCACACAGCCATGGTGTGCCACAGCTCAGAAACCATGAGTGGTTTAAGTTTTGGGAATTTTCGGTGCATGCTGCGTGTGTACACCTATGCCTGATTTAGGGTCTGGGTTCAGGTGATCATAGGCCAATCTTCCACCTGCACCTCAAAGTCATACAGATTGTAGAATGACTCTTGGTTCTGTGGGCTACGCCTCCTGGTCCTTGCTCCCCATATGCTTCCGGTATCCCCCAGTTCACCACTACAGATTTCTAAAGTTCCTCTGAAGAGAACTGCAGCCCTAGAGCCCAGTTTGCCTTGCGGGTGGGGAAGCGATAGCACTGGTTCCAAGAGTCCAGTGCTGGGAACGGGCAGGAGGAACACCTGAGATCAGATCAGGTGTGGTCATTCCCTTCAGACCCCGGGCTGGGCTGGGGTGGGAATCAGCCTTCTAAGAAGGCTTCCAGGAGATGGCATTGCAGCAGGTGGGGCCTCTCCCAAGTAGGCAGCGAGGAGGGGACACACAGCTGAAGCAGAGGTGTGATGCTGGGCCCCAGCTCCCCAGGCACAGGTGGGTCCACCGTCTCCAGCCACAAATGCTCATGCACTCCTTGGGGCTGCGGGGTTGCTTGGGTGGCAGGGAGTGGTTTGTTTAGGCAGGACCCTGTGCCTCTGAGAGCAGTTGGTAGAGGGTAGGGCCAGGTAGGTACAGGTTTCCTGATCCACTTTCAACCCCTGAAGAAGAGATCAGTCCCCTGAAAATGACATACATGTTGTCTGGCGCTGAGTTGTCAGACCGAATGGAGAACTTACCCAGTGTCAGGTGTGGTCAGGTTCTGTCTGTCCTCAAGTTCCTGGCCTTGCAGAGGACCAGACATTACTCAGATCACACCCCGCAGAAGTGCTGGGAAGGGATAGTAGAACCACCTGTATCTCAAGACTGGTGGGTGGGGACATCCCCAGGACCTTTGTGCCCAAGAAAAGCAGGGTGACTGAGGAATGGTTGAAGAGGGGCGTTCGTTCCTCCAGGCAGCAGGAAAGAGCCCGGTGTGTTGGGAGAACCAAAAGGCAGCCAGTTGGACCCGTCCTGGAAAGTGTGAGGCTGAGGCTGGCGAGACTGCAAGGCCAGATCTGGGCCCTGGGAGCCCCAGAAAGGGTTTTGGCCTTTGTCCGTGAGACAGCACTGGTCCAACACAATCAGATTTACGTGTTGAAAGGTCATTTTGATAACAGCCCACGGAGAACAGCCTGAAGTGACGAGGGAGTGGACTGACGAGGGCTCTGGGAGTGCTGGGCTGGGTGTGGGAGCCGCAGAGCCACCACAGCTCTCTTCTCATCTTTCTAGCAGCAGAACTGGGGTCCTTTGAGCCCTGCACCCAGCTAACCATGGAACAGGTCGGCCTGGGCCACCAGCCCCTTAGGTGAGGACTCCACGGGGGCTCCACTGACCATTCCAAACATGGAGGCGAAGAGAGCCCTTCCAGCCAGGGCATCTGCTTGTTGAAAGTGGTCCAGCGCCGCTCCTCTGTGAGCTGTCTTCAGGAGAGGTGCTGTCCCGTGGCCCAGGAGCGGGGGCACGCAGCCTCCGCGGATGGGGAGGTGGGCCCTTGACGTGGCCTTTGTGTGGAAGGCAGTGTTGACCCTGGGGCTGGTCCTTCTCTACTACTGCTTCTCCATCGGCATCACCTTCTACAACAAATGGCTGACGAAGGTAACTGAAGCCTCACCAGTGCAGGGTGCTGGGTCAAAGGTGCCACAATTGGCATGGCCTTGTTGGCCCACAGAGGCTCTTGGGCAAGGCTGATGGACCAGCCAGCGGGTGTTGGAGTGGAGACAGCACCAAACTGGGAGTGAGCCCCAGGGTGCCACTTCTCTTTTGGACCTCCACAGTGGGGACAAAGGGTCTCTCAGTCTGACTGGAATGCAGCTGAGAGCCCCTCCCACCCGACAGCAGCTGGAGGGAGGAGGGGGCGCCAGCCCAGGGCGGTCTCTGAGGCGCGGGGTGTCTGCTTGGGCTCTGCAGAGCTTTCACTTCCCCCTCTTCATGACGATGCTGCACCTGGCCGTGATCTTCCTCTTCTCCGCCCTGTCCAGGACGCTGGTTCAGTGCTCCAGCCACAGGGCCCGCGTGGTGCTGAGCTGGACCGACTACCTCAAAAGAGTGGCCCCCACAGGTACGTGTCCCAGCAGAAGGAGGGCTGCTAGAGGACCAGAGAGAAGCCCTCTGGGCCTCGAGGTCAAGTCCCCTCTCTGCCCGCCCCACACCTCTTCGTTCCCTCTGTCTCCCTCCCCTCGCCCCACCATCTCTCGAGCTCTCCCCGACTTCCCCTCCTGCCACACACACAGAAAGCCCTGCGGTGGGCAGGGAGCCTACAGCATGTGCGTGCGCCTCACAGGCAGGGTCCTGGCCCCCGCGCCCCGTGGTGGGCTGTCAGAGGTGCCCCAGAGCACTGAGAGTGGAGCCTGACCTGGGCCTGCCTGTCATCTGTGTCCTAGGTCAGGTGTGAGTAGGCAGGTACTGAAGGACAGGTGGCACCAGCTGGTGCTGGTGTGTCACACACCGAGCAGTGTGTGAAGTTAGAAAGGCCACTCGATGCCATCCGAGAACCTGGAGGGCCAGGTGCCCTGTTGAGTTCATTTGGTCCCCAGGGAGAAGGGTTTTCACAAGAGGATTGACTGGCTGAGAGGTTCCAGTCTAGTGGGGGCAAGGATATTGAAATCAGTCGACACATGAGCATAGCACCCCTCAGTCAGGGTGGACTCCAGCCCGGTGGCCCCACTTTTTAGCCAGATGTTAACCATATAATTGCTGGTAGAAAGGAAAGCCTCGGGTTCCCAGAGAGGAAGCCAGAGTGGGGCAAAATGGGCTCCTTAGCCACCTCCAGGACGTAGCGGCCACCTGGCTGGATGTTCCTGTGCCACCTCAGCCCCGGGCGCCCCTTGTCTCCACAGCACTGGCAACAGCACTTGACGTGGGCTTGTCCAACTGGAGCTTCCTCTACATCACCGTCTCGCTGTGAGTACCGGCTGCTGTCTGCGCACCTGGCCGATGGGCCAGCCACTCCATCACTCTCTGGGACCAGCCCTTGCTCTCTCAGCTCCTCCCTGGCACCTAGCAGCTCTCCAAGAAGTCTCCAGCCTCTTCCGTAAGCCCAGCGCAGAGGGGACGCTGTGCCTGCCGGGCAGCGGGGGAAGCCAGGGGATGCGGACAGAGCACTGCAGTCGAGGCAGGGACAGAACAGCAGAGCCGAGGACGGGGCTGGCCACAGAGCATTGGCCACATCAGCGCCCAGTGTGGGCAAGGGCTGGGTGATAGCTGGTTGTGTCGCGTTGGCTTCAGAGGACACGATCCTCTTTGTGTCCTCTCGTCTCATCTGTTCTTCCTTTCCTGGTCTTGGCCAAGGGCTAGGTAAAGGATAGAACTCCTCGATGTCAGACACGCAGCCTTGTCTCCCAGTGATAATCGGGGGCCTCAGAGAGTCTTCCGATGACAGGTCCCTTATCGGCCCAGGTGACTCAGGCAGGCTCCTTTTGATCTTCTGTACCCAGATTGCCCTGCTGCCCTGAGCAGCGCCACTTGCTCTCTGGAAAGTCAGCCTCCTCCCCCTTCCAGCCTGCTGATCTGTGCTCTGGGCTCTCTTCTGGGTGGCGGGTCCTAACCCCGACTCCAGCAGTGCAGTGTGGGTAATTTCCACTTCCAGGTACACAATGACCAAGTCCTCGGCTGTGCTGTTCATCTTGATCTTCTCTCTGATCTTCAAGCTGGAGGAGCTGGTGAGGCCCCCGCATCTGTTTTGTCCTTCCTACCCGCAGTGTGCCCAGAGTAGAAGAGGGAATCTGAGCGGTGACTGAGACAGGCCCAGCCCAGGTGGCAATAACTCCCTCTTCTGAGAAGGGACCTAGGCATAGGGACAATATGCAGAGTATTTAGAAACAAGTGTGTCAGCAGCTGACAGAAGAAATCAGGAGGGTCCTGGAGAGCCCTGCTGTGCAAAGCGGTGGTCCTCATTTGGAGGCCAAGGAGGTGGAGAGGCCACTCGGGACTTGGAATAGCTCTCAGAAAGCACTGTGGTATTTTAGAATAGGAAGGGATACTGAGGACATGCCAGTTGTCAACCCTTCATACGTCAGTGGGCAAGGGCTGTCTGCGACTTCCCTAGGAGGGTTGAGGTAGAAGATCTCCTGCCCCAGGGGGAGCCAGGGGAGATGCTGACCCCCGGCTCTGGGTGTGGCGGACCCCCGAGTCAGCTGCACCTGCTCCCCTCCTCCCAGCGTGCGGCCCTGGTCCTGGTGGTCCTCCTCATCGCTGGGGGCCTCTTCATGTTCACCTACAAGTCCACCCAGTTCAACGTGAAGGGCTTCTCCCTGGTGCTGGGGGCCTCGTTCATTGGTGGAATTCGCTGGACCCTCACCCAGATGCTCCTGCAGAAGGCTGAGCTGGGTGAGCCTGGGCGAGCCTGGGCGGGGCAGGTGCAGGCAGGCTGGAGGCTGTGCAAGCACCGGCCAGACCTCCTGACCTCTGTGTCCTGCCCTGCAGGCCTCCAGAACCCCATCGACACCATGTTCCACCTGCAGCCACTCATGTTTCTGGGGCTCTTCCCTCTGTTTGCCATATTTGAAGGTATGTTGAGCCAGCCACCTCGGGGCACCTCAGATCAGCTAATCCCAGATCCCTGTGTGGTGCTAGTTTTAGAGGGTGCCAACATCGAAGACGCAGCCCCACCCCTGTACCCATGTTGGGACTGGATAGACCTGGAAGCAAGTGGCTAGAATCCAGTCTGATAGTTGCTGCAGAAAGAGTGTAAAACATAAGGACAGTGATGGTAATGACTGTACAGAATGCTGAAGGGACTATTTTCATCTTTTTTTGTTCTTCTTTTTCCAGTACTAGGGATTGAACCCAGGGGTACTCTCCCACTGAGCTATACCCCAAGCCCTTTTGATATTTTATTTGAAGATTGGGTCCCACTAAGTTGCCCAGTCTTGCCCCAAACTTGCAATCCTCCTACCTTAGCCTCCAGAGTAGCTGGGACTACAGGCCTGCACCATCACGCCTGGCTATTTTAATTATTTCAAATACTTATTTTTTTTATGAAAAAAATATATGAATTTATTTTAAAAAGTCAAACAACTCAATAAGAAATAAAACTACACAATAGCAAAAATCTATATACAAATGCCAGAAAACATTCATATTTCCTGTAGGTCAGTAAATTGGAATAATCATTTTTGGAAAATAATTGGCATTATCTAGTAAAATTAAGATTTGGGTTCCCTACCTACAAATTTCTACTTTAGTGTATCATTGAAAGTAACCTGGCATATACACAATAGGAAGTGTGCATGTTATAGTCTGGGTGTGATTTGTCTTCCCAAAGGTTCATGTCCTGGAAGCTTGGTCCCAAAGTGGCAGTGTTGAGGAGCTGGAAGCTTCAGGGGTGGATCCTAGTGTAAGGTGATTAAATCATGGGCCTCCGTTTTCAGAAATAGATCAATGCTGTCTCACAGGAGTAGAACAGGACTGGGTAGGGGTATTAGTTTCTGAAGAGATGATTGTTTTATATATATACATGTATATATTATATAGAGATAAATATTGTATATAGATATATGTGTGTGTGTGTGTGTGTGTGTCAAACACTTATTAAGTCCTCTCAAAAAACTGGCTGATACTGTAATTGTCACCTGGTTTTGCAAATGAAAGAAACTAAGGCTCAGAAGGGAAGAGAGCTTGCCCAGGGTCCCAGAGCTCACAAGGAAGCCAGAATTTGGACCCAGCCTCCTGGCTTCAAGCGTTGAGCCCACTCTTCCCTACCTTGCATGCTGCCCCTAGGAGGGCAGAGTCACCGCCTGTTTTAGGAGGGTGGAGTGAGCGAGTCAGAAAAGCTCCCCAGACCATCCGTGTATTTTGGCGGATGAGAGGAGTGGGTGGACTAAGGCAGGCAGGGTGTCCTGGGAAGCAGGACAGGAGGTTCACTCACATGTTGGCCTGTAACTGTGTGGGATGGGCTGGGCAGGAGCCAGCGTGCAGGAGCCTGGGGTTGGCTGGGGCTTCCAGAGGAGGAGGAAAGAGAACTTGGAGGGCGGCGGCACAGCACCACCTTCCTTCCCAGTTTTTGGGATTAGTCTTTGTCCTCTATTTATTCTTCCTCCCAGAGTCCTGACTGTCCTCAGGGTCATTACAGAAAATTCTGTCCCACATCCATTTAAGTTTCAAGCAGTGAAGCATCTCCAACCTCCCTGAGAAAATTATTCTGCAGCCCGTTGTCCAGGAGACTTCTGTTCAGAGCCTCATGTTTTTCCTTTTTAAAATCCCTCCCCATTCCTTCATTATGCCCCCTGCACCAAACACGACGCTCCCGGCCCCCCTGGGTGTCTGCACCATTCCCCCATCTGCAAACCCTCATCCGAAAGCCCCTGGTAGTCGCCACTTAGCAAAGCTGCATGGATTTAGCTCCTTTAATCTTTTCTGGTAAATTAATCCCCCAAGCGCCTTCATTACTTATGTTGCTCTTCCCCGAATTCCCTTCCATTTGCCTGCACCTTGGCAGCCCTGCGGAGCCAGCCCAAGCTGGATGTCCTGCATTGTGAGTCCACTGGCTGCCAGCGGGGACAGGGGTGGGCCGTCCTCTACTTCTTCGGTGCTTCCTTCCAAAATGCCCAAGGGCTTGTCAGTGCCCAGCTCCCACATGTGTCTAGTGCAGAGCTCACTCCACCCTCTGCTGATACACCATGGGGATCTTGCTGGGGACCCGGAGAATTGTCCCTTCAGAGGGACAGTGTTGGAGGGACTCCTAAAAGTCCCTAGGCAAAATTTGGGTTTTGTGTAGTCATCTGTTCACATAGGTGAATGTTTTCTTTTTGAGAAATGCTCATCAGCCCTGGGGAGGCTGAGGCACGAGGACTGCAAGTTCAAGGCCAGCCTTGGCAACTTAGCAAAACTCTGTCTCCAAATAAAGAAATCAGAAGGGCTTGGGGGGTGTCTCAGTGGTAAAGTACCCTGGGTTCAATCTCTGGTCCCCAAAGAAGGGAGGGAGGGAGGGAGTGAAGCTCGCCCGATGGCGCTGCTTGCTAGGGAAACTCCAGTCCAGTTCCATCCTGTCATTTTATCAGCAGAGAAACTGAAGTCCAGAAAGGGAACATCTTGGCCCAAGTCCCACAGCTGTGTACTAGCCAGACCTAGGTTTGGGCTTGGTGGCAGGACGCTTGCCTACCATCCATGAGGCCCTGGATGCTGTCCCCAAAACGGCAAAAAAAAAAAAAGGCCGAGCAGACTGTCTGAAGGAGCGCCAGCCGCACCCTCCAGGGAAGCCCTCAGTCCACACCACTCCCTGTTGGGACCCCACCTGAATTACCCTGGGGCTCCAACTCCTCCAGTCTCCCTGGATCTCAGCCACTTGGTGGGATTACTCTGTACCCCTCATTCTTTCCCCCAGCTGGATGGTCAGCAGGGGCTCCGCATGTCGTCCACCTCAGTGATGACAAGGCTGGTTGCTGGGCAGGGTGGCCCTGGCCCGGCCTCGGCCTCCCGCTCTCTCTCCCCGCGTTGCTCCAGGTCTGCACTTGTCCACATCTGAGAAAATCTTCCGCTTCCAGGACACGGGGCTGCTCCTGCGGGTACTTGGGAGTCTCTTCCTTGGCGGAATTCTCGCCTTCGGTTTGGGTTTCTCGGAGTTCCTCCTGGTTTCCCGAACCTCCAGCCTCACTCTCTCCATTGCTGGCATTTTTAAGGTACAGACTTGGAAGTGACCTTCTTTTCCCTTAGAGGGCCCATAAAGGCTCCCCACCCAGCCTCCACCCCAGCTCCAGCACTCCTGGGCCCTTTGGAGAAGAGACCAGAGTGTCCCGTTCAGTGACAGGCCCTGTGCTCCTATCTCTCCTCTCCACCATCCCCTCAGACCTGCAGAGCTGCTCCCAGCCAAGGGTGCACAGTGGGGACTCAGGGCCAGACAGACCCCTCTAGACCTGGGCTGCGGTTACATTTTACTCCAGTGCCAGCCCTGGACGTGTGGCAGTGTCCTGGAGCCGTGGGTTGAGAAGCCCCCACCCAGACTCATCAGTAGAGCTCCATGATTGATTGGCAGTGTCTGCCATGGGCCCTGCAGGATTTGTGTCATGCGACGGTGCCACCTGTTGCCAGTCTTAAACTTTTCTGGTGCCTTGAAGCCCTCCCTGCTCTCCCTCCCTCCCCCTCCCCCACCGTTGCTGCAGCTCTCTGCTCAGGACCAGGAGGGGTCTTGTCTTTGACTAGGCAGACCCCACACTGGAGCAGAAATGAGGTCCCCTGAGGGCCTTCTGGCTGGCAGCCAAGGGATGAGGCATAAGCTGTGGTTCTCAGAGTGCATTGTTTACAGGTCCCATCTGCAGTCACTGTTTATGAAGGACCCTGGGACAGTGTATCCTCAGAGCCCAGCACAACCCTGCATTTGCCAGAAGGAGCTGAGGGCTACCCATCCACAAGTGCCCGTGCCAGGGCAGCTAACCCTGTTCCTGAGCCCTTGGCGCAGGCTCCACACCAACCCTGGGTCTGTTGTGCCCCTCTTTTTCCCAGCAGAGTTCTGTGACATTCTGCCTCAGTAGCAGAGTGGGGCTGGCAGGAATGCCGTGTCCCTCACCTCTTCACCCTCCATGCCTGCCAGGCCTGCTCTGGCCAGGAGTCCTGAGGGTTGGGATCTAGTCTGAGCTAGGCAGGCCCTGCCCTTCTCTCCCCCGAGAAGGAGTGCCCCCTGTTGACCACCCCTGCCCACTTCTCTGGCCACAGGAAGTCTGCACTTTGCTGCTGGCAGCTCACCTGCTGGGCGATCAGATCAGCCTCCTGAACTGGCTGGGCTTCGCCCTCTGCCTCTCGGGAATATCTCTGCACGTGGCCCTCAAAACTCTACACTCCAGAGGTAACTGGAGCCTTCCAGAGGCCTCCATTCTCTGACGTCACTCCCTGCGACTCTTGGCACCCCTGATTCCCCCTTGCCCAGCCCTGCCTGCCCTGAAGGGCCTGGCTCAGCTCCCTTCCTGGCTGCTGCTGTGGCTCAGGGAGTGTGCCATTTGGGGTCCATAACTGATCTCTGTCCCCAGGTGAAGGTGGATCCAGACCCCTGAAGGGGCTGAGCTCCAGCCCTGACCTGGAGCTGCTGCTCCGGAGCAGCCAGCCAGAGGATGAGGACAACGAGGAGGAAGACTACTTCATGGCCCAGGGGCAGCAGTGAGAGGCCAACGGAGCAACTTGGGTGCAGGCTGCTCTGTGACCAGCGCTTCTCTGAGCATTTGGCAGCAGCCCAGGGCCCTGTGGCTCTTCACAGCAGCTGGGAGCAGTGGCCTGAGAGTCACCTGTGGTGGGCTAGGTCAGGGGCTTGTGGCTCCTACCCCTCCCTCAGAGGTTGGTCAACAGGGTGACGCCAGGCCAGCCTCGGCCTGGCTGGAGCTCGCCCACGCTGCGCTGGGATCCTGGTGGAGACGAAAGTGGTGGGTCCTTCTAGGCCCTTGGCCAGGCCCTGCCCAAGACTGATGTCAGAAGCACAGCGGCCGTCTAGGGGGGCTGACTTTGGACTGCAGGGCAGTGGGGGTGTGACGATGTTGGGCCTCATCACCTGGACTGCATCTTTCTCAGCAGATTTATTTATAGTTTGGAAATAAATGGGTTTATGGTCCAGTGGCCACTCACATTGCCTAGGGGAGTGGGGGCAGGGAGGGCTGTGAAGGCCTGACCTCACCTTCTCTGTCCCTGCTGGGGCCTTCCCTAAGTGACCAGGCCCATCCTGGCCTCCTGCATCTCCTGCTTGCCCCTCTGCAGGGCCCCCCATACCTGCAGGCAGAGAATAAGTGAGTACCTACTGAGCACAGCACCCTGGAGCTGAACATGTTTTTTACAGCCTATATTTGAATCCAGGCTTTGTCCCTTTCCACGTGACCTTAAGTGAATACTTAACCTCTCTGTGAAATGGAAGTAATGTGAGTCTTTCTGAAGATTCTTGCCAGTATTTGTAACAGATTTAAATCTTAGGCTTATTGTTTTAAACCTTTCATCAACCAAGAGATCAGGACCTAGAAAAGACAAAGCTTGCCAAGTGAGCAGCGGGCCTGCACCTCCATCCGGGTCCTGTGCTGCCTCCTGTGAGGATCCCTGGCCCGCCTTCCACGCACTTCCATCCACCTGGCCAAGGATTCTCCACTGTGCAGTCCTCGTGTTGTGGGCAGGGAGCAAGCCCCAGCCTGATACCTGTGACTCCCAGCCCCAGGCCTACAGCCAGGGCTTCCCCTGGGGTGCTTGGGCACTCACAGCAGGTGGCGCCATTGCACTGGCTGCAGCACTCCGCAGGCCTGCCACCTCTGTCCAGAGGAGGCGACTTAGTGGGGACCAGGACGGGCTCTTATAAAAGGCTAGCCCTGTTGAATCTGCTAGAACTCACTGGCCTGGGCCTGCAAACTTCCTGTAAAGGGACACATGGTAAATACTTCAGTTTGGGGACCATATGGCATCTGTTACAACTTCTCAACTCTGTTGTAGCGTGAAGGGAAGCCAGAGCCAATACAGAAACAAAAGGGTGTGGCTGTGTCCCCACGAAACCTGACTTGGGGAGGAGGGACTGAGACAGTGGCTGGCTGCTGAACCCTGCTGTGAAGGGTCCTCAAGTGTGGAGCCAGGTCCCTGGCCATCGGGACAGGCCCTCAGATCCTCCATAGAGGACCAGCCTCCAGTTCCCATTCCCTGCTGACGCCAGCAAACAGGCTGCCCACCCTTGTCTGTTTCTGCCCATCTGTCCACCTTGGATCCTGCAGGTTCCGGGGGCCAGGGGCCAGAGGAAGTAAGCCTGCTGGGGAGGTGGCCTCAGCCTCAGAGCCCGCTGCTGCTTGGGGTGGGAGTGCCTGCCACTGCCCCAGGCGCAGGTGGATGAGCACTTCCTGCCACCCCCCCCCCACACCGAGGGAGCGATGTCTGGTGCAGTAATTACAGGGTGCAGCACCGGGCTCCTGCCACACTCCTGTTGGCCTCAATGACAGCCCCTCACTTAGCAGCAATTACCAGCCAGGCCTAGAGGAGAGCTCCCTCCCCTACTCCCCCGCCCCTCCGCCTGGCCTCCCAGGCCAGACAGCCTTCACCCGGCTCAGCCCTCCAACCACCCGTGCCGTCTGCAGCCATTGCATCTCGGGGCTGC
Organism: Spermophilus citellus; assembly: GCF_964194105.1. NCBI lineage: Eukaryota > Metazoa > Chordata > Mammalia > Rodentia > Sciuridae > Spermophilus > Spermophilus citellus. The sequence goes on along the minus strand of NC_138185.1, from coordinate 4,985,579 downwards.
AGCGTCACCATGGAAACTCGGTGCTTGCACAGGTTGACAGGAGCTGAGGATGTGACTGGTCTCTCCAGGCTGTGGTGTCTGTCCCCAGCAGAAGGGGAGGAGGGAGGAGGGCTGAGCTGCGGGTTCGGGTTTTAAGTGCTTACGTGCCCACTGCCTCTCCAGGAGCCCACGGTGGGAGGAAGGTTAATGCCCCAGTATATGAGGACGTCCTCAGCTGGCATTGGAGCGGGGACTTGCGCGAGCTCGAGAGTGCTGTGGGAGAGGCCTGAGCCACCAGGCAGGACCCTGTGTACCTGCATCTTCATTCTGGTCCTCGCCTCAGCCCTGGGGACTCCGGATCATCTGCGGCTGTATCTGCTCCAATCTGCTGTGAAACCCTGACGTCCCGGTGGCCCGAGAGTAGTTACACGGCAGCGGGAGAATTCTCAGTGGTACTCGCTACGTGGACTAGCTATTGAGTTGGGTTCCAAGTTTCCAGTGCAGAGAAACAAAAGTGGGGACCCTCAGATCATCCATTTAGGGCAACAGCATTCAGACGGTGCTGGCCATGTGGCAGGCACTGCTGGACTTGGGGACAGAGATGTTTGTCCTTGGAGAAGCCTGCCCTTCCTCCCAGCCCAGACTGGGAGCAGAGACAGGCAGAAGATGGGAATGGGGAAGGAAGGACGAAGGGATCAGCCACTGGACGCCCTCTGGCCCTTCACACAGGTTACTGGATCCTGAGCAGCCCCGTGCAGCAGGAACCGCTGCACCTATTTCATGGCTGCGGAAACTGAGTTCACAGAGGCAAGGCATGAGAGCAGCTAAGAATTCAGCCTGGGGACACGACCAGATTCAGATTCGCTTTTCTCTGCCCTGTGATCTCGGCCATATTGCTGGTCCTCTCTTCCTTGTCTATAAAGAAGGAATGATTGGGCTGGGAATGTGGCTCAAGCGGTAGCGCGCTCGCCTAGCGTGCGTGCGGCCCAGGTTCGATCCTCAGCACCACATACCAACAAAGATGTTGTGTCCGCCGAGAACTAAAAAATAAATATTAAAATTCTCTCTCTGTCCCCCTCTCTCTCACTCTCTCTTTAAAAAAAAAAAAAAAGAAGGAATGATAATCTATAAGTGGCTGTAAAGACACAGTAATATGCAAAGTGGTTGGCACGGTGCTGGGCACATTCTCCTTAGCTCTCAGTGAACATCAGGAGTGGAAATGTCACACACCGTTCCCAGTGACAGCATGAAAGAGGAGTGGCCAGCACTAAGGCCCCACCACCATGGTCCCCATCCTTGCCTCAAAGAGGAGCCATTTGGACATTTGTTCTGCAAAGGAATTTCCAATATTGGGAACTAAATGGGGGGTTTCTAGGTTTTCACTTTGAAGTCCCGGGGCGGAGCTTAGCTCAGTAGAGCACCTGCCCGGCGGCGTGCAGGAGGCCCTGGTTCCACCCCGGGACCCGGGGGCTCTAAGAAGAGGCTGTGCCCACCACCAGCAGCGTTCATGCCAGGCCTCAGCCTCCCAGCTTCCCTCTGAGCCTGTCCCTCCTGCCAGCCCAGCCCTGACATCAGCCAGTCCCCTTCCCCTGCTTCCTGGTAACCAGGTAGCCTGACTTCTGTTCCCATGGTTATTTACAGTTTCGTTGGCAACTAGTGTATTTTCCTGAACAGGCCCCTGAGTCCTGCTGGCTTCAGCTGGTGGGGTGTCCCTTTCTCCCGATACCTGATGGGAACTCCCCTGCTGGAGACAACAGAGGCCCAGAACAGAGGACCGAGAGAACGCATTAGCGGGTATTCAAACAAGGTTTCTGCAGCACCTACAAGGGGCCTGCAGTTGATAAGAGGAGTCAGTGACAGGTGACAGTAACACACCCACTGTCCCTGTCCTCAAGGAACATCTGCGGGCCTTTAAGCCCAGTGGTTCCCTGGAAAGCAGACTTAGAGATGAAGACCAGAGCAGGCTGCTGACTACAAAGAGGTCTTGGGAAAACACCGCAGAGGGAGCAAGACGGGACTTGCAGAGGAGGAAGCTGAGCGTCCCCAAGGCAGGCCCCAGCCCCACAGTTGTGCCCTACAGCTGGGATGGCCCAGCAGAGGTGCCCTGAGACAGGAGACCCGCAGTGACCGGCCCCTGGAAGGGGGCCTGACTTCAGGTGTGCCGGTTATCTCCAAACCAAGAGAACCCCCCAGAGGTTGACAGTCCCCTTGCCATGCCCCAGGGGGATAAGGCCTTCACGCCCAAAGGGTGGTCTGAGCATGGCCCCACAGTGTCCATGGTACCCAGGGCCACAATCTGCCTCCAGAGATAACCAGGATCCATGAAAAGGGATGCTGCACCTGGCATGTGTGTACATACGTGTATTTTTCTGGAAGAGTCCTAGATCCCCAAAAGACCAAGAACCGCTGGTCTAAGGAAAGCCCCAGACTTGTCCAAAAGTTCAGTGGGATCAGAGATGCGTACTCCAGGTGTTCAGCAGAAAGTCTGGATGAATGGGCGATGGGTGGATGGATGATGGATGGTGGTTGGACGGGTGGAAAGGTGGATGGGGGGCGGCTGGTGAACGGGTGGATGGGTGGATGATGATGGGTGATGGATGAGTGGGTGGACAGGTAGATGCCATAATTGAAGAATGTCCAGGAGGCACAGAAAGGGGAGGAATCAATTCTGCCTGGGTCTATCTGCATGGGTGGGGGGTCTTCCAGGAAGGGCTGAGTCTTGAGAACTAACAGGAGTTTGCTAAGCAAGGCACAGAGGTGTGGATGAGCCCGAGATGACAGTGTGTTGGGAGGGAAGAATTAACTCACCACAGCTGGCTGGAGGTGTCTGTGGGGAAAGAGGGGTGGAGAGGTCCACCTGCCCCTGAAGAGCCCCCAGGACCCAGGAGGTATCCTGCTAGGGACTGTTCCACTGGGTTCTCTGGAACAAGCAGGTATACCTCCCTCCCCCCACCTCACTTAACAACTGGGGGTATCTCTAAGTTAGGGAGGGGCAGGAGGCTGATCCTAAAGAGAATTCCATGCCAGGAGGAGAAGCACCAACCATCTCATCCACTCGCCACCTCCTTTCCCACCCCAATTTCCTTTAGTCCTCCTGCAGCCCACCCGGAAGTCCTTGTTATTAGTGGTCCTGGTTTGCAGATGAGAAACAGGATCAGAGAAGCTAAGTGACTTGCCCAAGGTCACTCACCTCAGTAGCCACCAAGGGAGCCCTCTCCGGGGCCCACCCATCCCAGAGTCCCTCCCCTCCCCCGCCCGCACTCTGCAGCCCCTGCTCTGAAGGGAGGGCAGGCTCTGCCTCCCAGGGGTGCGTCCCTCTGGTTAGGGATGAGAATAATGGCCCTCCAAGGGGCCCTGGGTCTAGCTGGGCGGCATCCTGCTGGTAGTATTTTGCCGAGGGAGGAATCTCCCACTGAGCCCTGCTCCGTCCTGTTCCTGTTCCCGGGGGCTGCCCTATGAATTAAACATGCCCCCTGGTTAACTCAGTAATGCTTTTATTAATAGTTAATTACTCAAGGAGCACTGGGGAATGAGACTCCGGCCTCGTAAATTAAGGCAGTGATCTCGCGAAGGAAGCCGATGGGAGTTCAGTGCCTGGCCCTTCCCCCGCCGCACCTCTGAGGTTGCCATTTAGTGGCGCTAAATGCTGTCCCCCATCCAGACGTGCTGGGGTGGGGGGCAGGAATCACAGGGGGAGCTGGGAAGTGGAGGAAGAGCATCTGCTGGCTTCCTAGAGAGAGGGCCCAGGGAGAGGTGGCCAAAGTGTCAGCGAGGAAACGTTATTCTGCACCTTGGTGGCTTGTCATCAGCCTGTGTTCCCTGTCATTGCCGGGGACTCAGTGCAGCCTCCAGGGATTCTCAGACAGGGCAAGGTCATCTGTCTCAGGTGAGGGGCTTCTCCACTCCAGCAGCTGCCAGCGGCAACCCCCACACTGCCTGCCAGGGGCCCAGATCCAGGGGAGTCCCCCAGGGGAGCCCCCCCAGGCGAGGCCAGCCCCACCAGTCCTGTCCTTGCTCAGACTCCCCAGCTAAAGCAGGTTCCCCTCCCAGCCGCTGCGGGCTGGATAAGGCGCTCCTTCTAACCTGGCTGGGCTTTTCTAAATTTGACTTTCTCCCATGTTTTGTTTCCTGGGAGACAGAGCCCCTCCATTTATCTTCCAGGGAGACACGAGCCACGGCCGCTCTGCACCTACTACGTGCCAGGGCCTGCCTGAGCTCATGGTTGCGCTAATCAGCGGTAACTTCCAGCGTCCGACCCCACCGCCACGCGCCACAGGCTCCATCTCCACACTGACAACGGTCACAATGCTACTGTGTCTGAGGTGACCACTGCAGACACTGAGACCAGCGCCTGGGTGGCTGCTGACCCCTCTTCACTGCCGAGCTCCCAAGGAGTGTGGCCCCACCTTGCAGATCAGCAAAACGAGCTTCACGTGCATCGACTCACCCAAGGACGCACAACCCAGAACTTGGTGTTGCCAAAGCTCCTCCTCCTCCTTCCATGAAGGTGACGTGGGCCCCCTCTAGGACAGCACCACCGGCCAAGCCCCAGGAGCCAGGAAAGATCCGCTCATCTGTCCCCAGGTCACAGGGCCTCCCCAGGCAAGGTGGGATGAGATTCAGGGAGCCCAGGCCCTGAAGCTAGATTGAGCTGGGTTCAAATCCTGCCCAACTCTAGCTTGTCTCAGTGGATCCTCTGTTTCCATGTCTGGAGAAATGGGCTCACAGTGACACCTACACCCTTGGATACCCAAGGGTTTCCTTTGGGAAGTACTGACATCTAGCATCTTCTTCAGAACTCTAGGCACCTTTTTTTTTTTTTTTTAATCGGTGTGTCGTTTGGGGATAACAAGAAGCCTCCTGGCCAGGTTGTTGGAAGCCCAGAAACAGCAGCACCAGTTTGCCTTGGGAGCTGGTATTCTCCGTCAAGGCCCCTTCTGGGGGCTGCACAGTCCCCAGCTGCACAAGGCCACCCCTGACTCTCTTGGGCAGTGATGGAGAGGGCTGGGACACGTCACCACCGCACACTCTTACCAGCTAACAGACGCTTGGCGGGCAGAGATCAGCCGGGTCTGTGACCCCCAAACTGCCAAAGTAGCACATGGGCACAGAGTCTGGGCTGGGAGCCTGCGGCCGCCCCAGTTCAGGAGCACCAGCCACAGAGGAGTGCAGCCGGGGTTCATATATAATGTGTAACGTCAGATTTAAATGTCACTGCTGCAGGCGGCTGACCCGGGTTCCCGCACAATGGGCCGCGAGGGGCGCCTCCACCGCCTCTTCATCTTCCTGGCGGGAGCTGACCAAGGGAGGGAGATTTGGTTTCTTAAAAAACTAAATAGTTGTTGAGCACTCTGGCGTTGCCTGGGCAACAGCCGGGGGAGAGAAGCATCTTATTGTTTAAAGTTATTCTTGCTCGATTTCAAAGGTCTGCTCTGAAAAGACCGTGTTCTCCCCGCAGCCTCGGCCGCTCCTCTGTGCCCTGGCTGAGCTCCCACCCTCGCTGTCCCACCTCGCAGCCTCGGGCTGTGGAAGGGGTCGTGGGTTGTGGCTGCACTGGACACAGCAGCCTCCTGCCCCCAGCCCTGGGGACTCCCAGGCGTAAACACACAGACAGCCTGCGCGGCCTCTGGACACAGGACAGTGACTTCAGGAGCAGCTCCACACACAGCCTGAACTTGGAGGAGGGGGACGTGGCCACATGCATCCCAGCAGTGGACATCTTGGTTTCCAAGCCCAGCCAGGGGCAAGAGGAAGGTGGCTGTGTCAGGCCATCACTCAGGGACGCTGGTTTAGTGCACCACCAGGATCACTGGAGGCCATGTTGAGCCGCACGGCATCCGTGCCCCTCCGCCCTCCCAGGACGTGATACTGGATTGTTTACTCATCTGTCTTCCCCGCAAGACTGTCCGCCCTGTCAGCAGGGCTGTGTCTGTTCATCTGTGTGCTCTTGTAACCCGCCTCAAAGCCTTTCAGGAGCAAGGCAGATTCTGAAAATCCAAATGAGATGTACATATATTTTTAATTAAAAATGTTTAGATAGTGATTGCATACACACTTTACAGAACTCAAAATGTTCAAAGGAAATAAGTATCCCTGTCTCCTGGTACCCGGTTTCCCTGCACAGTGTATCCTTCCAGAAATATTGTCACACAGACACAAATGAGCATCGAACAAGATATATTATGCATGTCTCTGTCCTCACTGTGAGCACATAGGAACAGAGAGATGGTGAGGATGATGGGTGGATGTGGGTAGATGGATGGATGGATGGTTGGGTGGGTGGATAGATGGTTGGGTAGGTAGATAGAGGGAGAGGAGGAGGGAGGTGTAGATGGATGGATGATGGGTGGATGGATGGACAGATGCATGAGTGGAGAAATAGGTGGACGGATGGATGGGTGGGTGGTGGTGGGTGGTGGTGGGTTGTCGCAGCTCTTGAGTGACCAGATCTCTCTTCTCTCACGTGTCTGAGTTCCCAGTGAGGAGACCCTGAGAAAGGATGACAGGCCCGCCTTGCGCGTGTGCAGTCTGAGGGGTCTGCTATGCAGCGGAGCGTCTAACAGGCAGTTGGGTCTGTGGTCACGTCAGGAAGGAGCTTTGTTCTACCGTTAGCAACATGACTCGACCACACTGCCTTGAGCCCACCGTGCTTTATTTTCTCAGGGTGGGAAGTCCAGGTGGAAGTTCTGCTCTGGAGGACCCCAGGTCAAGGGCGCCGTTCCCCTGACCTTTCTCTCACGGTTCCCAAGGGAGGAAGGGGGTCTCAGCCGTCAGCAAGAGGAAGAAGAGGGACGAGAGAATGAGTCAGCATCCTATCAAAAGCCCATCCTGGAAGCCCTGCCCAGTGACTGTAATTAGATCTCCATGGCAACCCCTAACTGCAAAGAAGCCTGGGACGTGTGGCCTCCAAGCTGGGCACATTACTCCCCCAGATGCTGTTGGGAGGGAAGGAGACGTGGATAGAAGGGGGGCAGTTGGCAGCCTCTACCATGGGGGCAAAGGGTCAGAGGAGAGAGCTGGCCAGGGGCGGAGACCTGGAGAGCGCATCCCAGGCAGCAGCAGGAACCAAAGCCCAGGGGGAAGGTCCCTGCACTCCATTCAGCAAAGTCCCAACGACTTCAGCCTCAAAACACAAAGCCTCCTGGGTGCAGTGGTGAGAGCCTGTGTTCCCCTAGCCACAGCTACTGGGAGGCTGAGGCAGGAGGATCGTGAGCCTGAGGCCAGTTAGGCAACTAAGGGAGAGCTTGTCCCCAGACAGAAACAAACGCAGCATCTGGAATGAGGCTGGGACAGCTTGCCCCGCTCCAGGCCACCGTCATTTTCGACCATGGTGTGACTGTGGCCACCATGTCCCTGGTGTCCCTGCTTCCCACTTACCCGTCACCTGAAGCCCGACATCCAGAGTGAGCCTTCCTACGGATACCCGGGAATGCCTGGCCCCTGGGAATACAGGGCCTTCCGTCACACGGTCCCTGTTCCTCTCTGTCCTCCCCCCATGGCCACTCCCCAACCACCCTGGCCGCCGCTGCTCCTTCCCACCCAAAGGCCTCAGCCCTGCGGTCCCACCTGCTGCGGTGAACTTGACCGGGAATCCTCACGCTCCGGAGGCCCCTCAGCCTCCCTCGGGCTGCTGATGAGACACCACCCAGAGCCTTGCTGGCCACTCTGCTGCCACCTGCCCCCCCACCCACGCCCAAGCAGGAGGGAACCCATGGGGCCCCAGGTCCCTTGACACTTGGCGAAGCTTATGGTCCCTTCCTCAGGGACCATAATGATGTTTGTCATTGCCCCGAAGGACACACACAGATGCACTGAGGCAGACAACTGTACCCAACCAGCTCCCACGTAGTCACAAGACCAATGTGACACGACACTCAACGTGCCTCTTTATCGATGCAGTCAACAGCAAGATCTAGCGCTGGCTCCGTCAGCTTCCATGACTCTGAAGCAGCCATGGCGGCCGATGAGGTTTTGATAGGTCTGCAGCGGCTCTAATGTGATAGGACAAAGTCACAGGCACTCTTAAGCCTGGCATGACGTGTCACCAACATTCATAATTAAAGAGAAATACTGCGTTTCAGTTAAGGGTTAGTGAAACAAAAAGTGTGATCCTCACCGACCCCTGAATTCTCTCTGCAGACGCCTTGGCTGGGCACCCCACCTTCTAAGTCCTTGTCTTGGCCCGGCAGCCAGCCCGGGGTACCTGCAGACTTGCTGCTCTCAGAGCTCCACAGGTGTCACTCCTCTGTCCCCTGCTGTCCCTGCAGTGCCTGGGACAGGCGGACGCGCAGGTGGCGAGCAAGGGTCTCACCATGAACAGGCAGGAGATGTCACCAGGCGGCTGGAGTCCCATGAGCAAGAGCTGGAGTGCCACCCTCGGAGGGTGGCTGGGACTGTGGGGAGGGACTCACCCTGGAAGGGGAGGCCGGTCTAGGGAGGTCACTGTCCCCAGGCCGGCCAGGCTGGCGGATGAGCTGAGCTGGAGGTGAGCAGACTGTGACCGGCCTCAGAGGCGGCCTCTGAGGAAGCACACCCACTGTGGGTGTCACAGGCACGTCCCCCCACTCCCCAGCTCCTCCTCTGGCTCCCTGGATGCTAAGCGGGACCTTGGAGAACCGGCCGAGGGCTGTCACCATTCTTCATTCTGGCAGGAACAGCATGCAGGTGAGGCCAGGGCCCAGGGGACTGAAGGAAGGAGAGGCCCCAAACTCAGGACACGCCCTGGGGACGTCTCAAAGGCAGCCACTGCAGAGGGACCCCATGTGTTGGACCCAGAGGAGCTGGTCACACCCCCCAGCCTGGGTCTGGCTACTCGGGAAGGTGGAGTCTTTACAGCCCCCTGAGAACCAGGGAAGTGAGCCAGTTCCCGGAGCCAGACCACCCCGGGGAGCTCGGGCTCTGCCACCTGCTCTTGAGTGCATGAGGTCGAGGAGGTCACACCCGGCTCCAGGCCTCGTCCCAGTCTCTGGGATGGGGGGTGCTCTCCACATCACAGGTTTGGGGTGAGGGTTCGAGGGGGAAGTAATGACTCCAGAGCACCAGCTCCCGGCCAGGTGCACGGTCCCCACTGGGCCAGCAGCTGCCCCTGGCTGCGGTCCCTCCAGGATGCGCCTCCCGCCCTCTGGGAAGGGCGCTGGGGAGTCAGGTGGTGCGTGGCCGGGTGCGTTGAGGAAAGCGACAGCATCTCTGGCCTCTGAGACTCCCGCTGCTCTTGAGCACAGGACGGTGCTGTGGAAAGTCCTGCAGAAAAGAAACCTTTGAACCCAGTGGTCCGCAGCTTACCTGGCCACAGGAGAGGCCCTTGGCCCACCTACTGATTTGGAATGCCCAGGGGCAGGGTGGCGGGAGTTCCCGGCCCAGCCTCAGGTGATTAGCACAGGATCAACTGGGGCCCCGTAACCGCAGGAGGGAAAGTGATGTACCCAAGGTCACTCAGCATCAGACCCAGAACCCAGGTCCCCACCCAGCAGCTAACACAAAGGTGTCCTCAGGGCACACACTGCTTGTCCTCCCCCTGACAACCTGCGAGGTGGGCGTCAGCTCAGGGGCTGCTAGTCCATACTGTACCTTTGTGTCAATTACAAAAAAGCGCCACCTTCATCGGACCAACGCAATCCCGCACAGGGCACCTGGATTGATGCGGTATGGCTTGGGCTGAATTCCAGCACCCACCTACCCTCTTGGCAAGTACCATTGTGCAGGATACAACATACACAACCGTACAGGGTGACCCTGACTCACTCCTTTCTCCTCAGTGCTTCTTGCTCCTTGTATCCTCTGCCCCTGCATGCTAGGGGCACTTTGCTCTCGGGGTGCCAGGTTGAGGTGGCTGTGGGGACAGCTCAGTTATCAGGCTGCACTTCCCAAGCCCCAAAGCTGCAGCGGCCAAAGGTGCTGACTCAGCAAACTTTAATTTATCTCACAGGCCAGGGGTGCGTGTGAAGCAATTAGTGAAATAATGGTTATGTCGCACTAAAAATTATTTATAGAGTCACCGTGCACACAGCTGTGATTAAATTAGACAGCCAGGGGGACTTTTAACTGCCCGTGGAACCGCATCCCAGGCCCAGGCTCCAGCTGGCTGGGGGCGGGGTGCAGCTCCTTTCTTGTCCACTGACCCCCAGCCAGGAGCTGGGCCAGCCCTGACCCAGACGGGTGGGGAGGGCCTGTGGGCAGGGGTGCAGTGAGGGGCCTGTGGAGAGGGCTGAGCAGTCCAGGCTGCCAGCCCACATCTGAGGCTTAGCAGCAGAACTTTCCATCTAATGGTCTGTGGTCCCCATGAGTGAGAGGGGTGGTCAGGTGAACCCGAAGAGTGGTCCTGGAGCTCCGAGGACTTGGCATTGACCACAGCTGTGGCCCTGAGAGCCCCGGACCAGCAAAGTATGGCACCAAGGGCCACAGTTTTCGTCTTCCTCTCTCCCCAGCAGGCGCACTCGGGCGACCTTTGACCCTCCTCCAGGCCCTGGTGGGCTCTGTATCCCTCTCTGGACTCGGGGTATCCCCTGAGGGCTCAAGTTTGGACAGGTGGCTTCCCCGGGAGGGAACGGGCATGTGCTGAGCACCCACGCAGCCCGGCACCGTCGTGTCTCCAGTGATGGTCTTCTTGTGTCCTTTGCCTCCTCAGCTCCTCACAAGTCTCCTGTGAGCGCTCACTGTTCTCACGTACCAGGCGGAGACTGAGGTTCAGAGAGAGGCGAGGCATTTGCCCACAGTCCCACGGCACCGAGGGCAGCATGGTGTTCTAGAGGCCGTGTGGGGCTGCGGGTCTCGGGGTGCTACAAGGTGGAGAGAGGGTTTCCTCTCCCCGGCCGTCACGGGTGGTCCACCCCCCGTCCAAACCCCCTGGGAGCCAGCAAGACCTGAGCTCCGGAGTCCAGGGTTGGGAACTCGGCTGCACCGGGTCCGGCGAATGCCAGGCAGGGACCTAGATGACTGCTGTGGCCTCTGGAGCCACTCGCAGACTCTGGCTTCACCCCAGGTCTTGCCAGGGTGCGGCCTCCGTTGCAGCCGCCCCATCTCGAAGCCAGGCGGGCTCCCCGTGTGCCTCCAGGACTCTCCCCGGCCTCTACAGTGCGGGTGGCGCAGGGTGGCCCTGGGGCTCCGCGGACGTGGCGCTGCAGGCCGACAGCAGTTGTGCAGCTGCCGTCAGGAGGCACGGCGGGTGGTAGCGCCCAGCCTGGCTCAGCCCGAACCCCCAGCCTCGCCCTGGCCCTTCTCTCCCTCCCCCAAACTAAAGATGTTTTAGGTCATTTCCCAGGAGTCCCAACCCGTCATTTCTCAGCTGGGCCCTTCCTGGCCTTCCCTCCAAACACGCCCCTGCTTGGCTCAGGGCAGCTGGGTGAGCAGCAGGCCAGGCCCATGGGGCTGCAGACTCAAGGACTCCTCCCGGCCACAGTGGCCTCCTCCTCCTCCCAGAGCCTCCCACCAGCTCCTTGTCTCCTGGCTCAGGTGACCACAGCAGCCAGCCCCTCAATCACGATCCTGCCACCTTGCTCTCTAGGGGCCCTGGCCCAAGGACACGTGCTCAGGGATCCACCGGCACCACCCAGGAACCCACAGGAGAGGTCTGAGAATTGGGAGGAGCTGGGCCACCCTGGAGCCCCATCTTTGGCAGGTGACCCACCCTGGGAGTTACCTCAGACCCCACAGGATGTGCCCTCCCACCCACAGCCCCCCGCCCCGTCCAATGTGGCTTCTCCTCCAAGTCAGGGCAGCCTCCAGCTCTCCTGGGCGCACACAGGCCTAGGCGCCTCCCCTGGGTCTGTTTGGGGCCAGCCGTTGCCTCAGGCCACTTAGCATGCAGCACGGGTGTGCGGCTGCAGCAACCAAATGAGATTAGCTTGCCTGCAAGAGCAAGTCCCCTCGCCACCACCACAGCCTGCAGCTACCAGCTGTTCTGCGCCTCCCACAGCCAAGGAGGCCCAGCCCTGGCCCCTGCCCCCTCGCCCCCATCCAAACCCGGGCCATGAGGGGCAGGTGGGAAGAGGACAAGGGTCCTGCCTGGCCTCGTAGCCCTGCCACCTCTCCCCAGCAGACCAAGAGTCAGCAACGGGGAGGAGGAGATGCCGAGGGAGACAACCCAGATCAAGGACTGTCCCTTGCTTTGTGTCCCCTGCCCATGTTCCTCCTAGGGGAGCAAATGGGACGCAGGCCACCCAGCTTCTTCCACATTGCCACCTCTCCTCTTGTGGCATCCTGGGGACTTGCAGGGGGCCTGAACTCCCCCCTCCACTTCTTCCCCCCTTGGGCCCCTGGGGAACAAGCAAGAAGGGTCCACCCAGCCCCAGCACCCCCTGCCCCCTCCCGCCCGTGTGGGGCACCCAGCAGGAAGCAGGGTCCAGCCGGCCCCCCGGCCCAGCCCAGCTGGAGGATCCTCCAGGTCTGTAAAGGAGCCAGCAGGCTCCTGGGCGAGGCGCATGGCCCCTGGAGCCGGGCCTGGTGGGGTCTTGTCAGGTTCCTGGGTTCCAACGGGCAGCTATGTCCCTGACTGAAGCCTTGCCCGCCCCGGTCTCTGGTCCAGCACCTCTGTATCTGCCTGTCCTCATCTTCCCTAGCTCTGTATCTCACAGGCCCCTGTCCAGCTAGGAGTGGGACTCCAGAGGTCAGCCTGGTAGCTTGAGCTGCCCTGAGGCTCAGTCTCCGGCTGGAGGCCCAGGGCTGCTGTCTCTAAGGTCGGAGCTCCCCGCTGGCTGGGGACGTCCTCCCTGCCGGGCACCTGGCTGGGTCAGGGGGAGCAGAGAGGGCGGAGGACTCCCATCCCCTCTCCTTGCCGGGAAGATCCTCCGCTCCCCTCCCCGGCCCATCTCCCGGCCTGCACCCCCCCTTCCCAGGCCCACCCGGGGCTCAGGCTCCTCTCCCACACTTGGGCTCCCCTCTCGCCCTGCTCATGTCACCTGCCCTTGCTTTACGTGCCTGCTTGGGCCTCTGTGAACCGTGGAACCGCTTCAGGAAACCTCACTTTCCCCATCTGCAAAATGGGGGCGACCCTGCGTATCTCAAGGGCCAGTGGTGGCTCAGTTAGACCCCAGCTGTGCGCAGCCCGAGGGATGACGGGGTCAGAGGTGGAGCCTCCTTCCCTCCCCGTGGGCGGGCCTTTGTCCCAGCCATGCAGATGCTCCTCGGTGGTGCCCTTGGAGTGGACCCGCCCCTGGCCTGGGAGGGCGAGCACAGGCAGAGGGAGGAGGTTCCTTGGAATGGGAAGCGGGTGTGGTCATGGGAAATGGCTTTCTTATCATGACAGCCCAACTGCCAGGACGACTCTGGAAATTGAATCACCTCCCCATCCCCTCCCTGGCCTCGGTCCTGGTCCTGGTCCCTGTTGGGAGAGGCCAGGAGACAGAGAGGCAGGAAGGAGCTGGAGCGAGGGGAGCTGGGATTCGGAGACGGGGGGGGGGGGGGGGGGGGGGGGGGCCAGAGACGGGGGGGTGCAGGGGGCAGAGATGGGGGCAGTGGGGATCCAGCTGAGGCAGCTGCTCTCCCTGCTGGTCCCCCGTGGGCCCCATGCCCATCAAGCCGGAGTTGGGCCCCACAGGTTCTGCCCTCTCCTCCCTGCTGGCCCCTGTCCAGCCCCCACCTTGGCGCCTCCACAGGGCAGGGGGATAGGCCCTGATGGCCCGGGCGGAACCTGGGCCAGAGCCCACGGGTGCTGGGAAGCAACTGCAGTGAGTTCCTGGCAGAGCCCGGCTGCAGGTGCTGGGGACTGGGTCGCCGTGGCCCGGGGCAGCCAGCTGTGTAAGCAGGGAGCTCTCCCACACCAGGAGACAGGGGTGTGGACGGGAGTGGCAGGGGACAGCCTGGCCACCTGCCTCCAGCTCTCCAATCAGGCAACCGGGGCCTCGTGGGGCGGCGGGTGGGGGAGACTCAGTTCAGAAACTCAGAAGGAGCTGAGCCTCTGTCCAGGGGGCTGGTCCTCCACAGTGCAGTGGGCCAGCCTGGCCCTCAGGCCCGTGGCACATGAGATGCCACTATTGTCATCTCCCGGCGTGGTTCTGGCTCACCCTTCTCAACCAGCAGCCTAAGTCTAGGAACCTCTTAGCCAGGGCCCGACAGGCAGCCAGTCTCCCCTTCCCTGGACCCAGTTCCACAGGAAGAGTGGTCAGGCAGACTGGGGGTGGGGAGCAGCAGCACCCAGAGGGCCCTGGCCCCAGGATCATGTGGTCCTTCCCTACTCAGCCCCAACACACTGACCCCCTCTTTGGGATCACTCCGAATGCACTGCTGAATCTCAAGTTCACAACTTGTCAACTCCGAGACCTCTTAATCCAAGCCCCATTTCACGGGTGGGGAAACTGAGGCCCTGAGAGGGAATGGACTTGTGCAAAGTCACATGACAAGGGAATCCCTCTGAGCCCCAGCCAGTCCTTCCCTTCAAGGGGACTCCCCTGAGAGACCCATGGCCTCAGGACTCTGACCAGACTTCCATGTTCTCCTGCCTCCCTGCCCACCTGAGCCTCCCTGCCCACCTGGGCCTCCCTGCCCACCTGGGCCTCCCTGCTCACCTGGGTCTCCCTGCTCACCTGAGCCTCCCTGCCCACCTGGGCCTCCCTGCCCACCTGGGTCTCCCTGCCCACCTGGGCCTCCCTGCCCACCTGGGCCTCCCTGCCCACCTGGGCCTCCCTGCTCACCTGGGTCTCCCTGCTCACCTGAGCCTCCCTGCCCACCTGGGCCTCCCTGCCCACCTGGGTCTCCCTGCCCACCTGGGTCTCCCTGCCCACCTGGGCCTCCCTTCCCACCTGGGTCTCCCAGACCTGGCCAATTGCAGGGCCCCAAAGTTAATAAATCAAGGTGACTTTGGGGACAAGAATCGGCCTCTTTCTCCCTTGTCCCTCTATTTGCATAATCCTGGCTGGCAATATGATAATGATGTTTGTTAAAGACAGAGCACAATAAATTAATACCGTTAAGTTGTTGCTGCAAAATGCAAAGCAGGTAATTTAGTGCCAGCGAGGAACAGAGCCTTTAAACTGTAATGGATTAACTTTCCCAGCAGCAAATGTGTCCCCCGAGGGAGGGAGCAGGGGAGGATCGGTGGCTCTGGGTTGATCACGGGAGGGCCTGTGGCTTCCCAGGGTCAGGCCTTGGTGTCAGGCCCTGGCTTGGGCCTCCACGGATGTTTGCCCCTTCCCCACTGTAAAGGGGGTGCCTGAGCAGGAGTGCGGCCCCATCTGGGCTGTGTGTGGCCTGGGCTCGGGGAGGCAGCCGTAGCCCTCTCGGGGACGAGGCTGCAGGCGCCCCCTCCTCATACCCTCTTTGGGGTCCCTCAGAAGGAGCCCTGCTGCAGACCCTGAGCCTGATCTTCCTGGGGTCACTAAGGAGGTACCCCCGGGCCCCGGGGAGGCTCGGCCCCGGAGTTGGCCCTGCCCAGAGCCCAGCTCATCTTGGGTCCACACCAAGGCACGGAGGGCAGGACCTGGGTTTGGAGGAGACTGAGGGAAGAAGGTGGCCAGGGCAGGTGCCCTCCTGCTCCCGAGGCACCTGCCCTCCAGAGGCAGGAGGGGGCAGGGTGAGGCAGCCGGGAATGAAGGTGGCAGGAGCTGGTGGCCGGGAGCCAGGGCAGCAGACCAGGCCTCGCAGGGCAGGGCCTCCATTAGGGCTGAGACGGTCCCATCGGTCCTGAGGACTGCGACAGCCTCGGCTCAGGGCAGGCTGGCAGGCGGGTCCTGGGGACCCCAGCAGAATTCTAATTTCCCATTTATCTCTGCAGCTTCTCCGGCGGCGATATTAAAGGGGCGACAATCTGCAGTCGGCTCCCAGGCTAATTGGATTTGGGCCTCCTCTCACTCCTGGGCGCGGGAGGGGCAGCTGTGATGGGGGAGGGGACGCTCACTGGGGACCTGGGCTGGGGCTGGGCTCAGCGTGGGTGGCTGTGGTCCCTGTGACCAGACTGACTGCCACGTGGCCTTGGGCGATCCTCTGCCCTCTCATTCCCTGTCTGGGGTGTGTGGGGGTGACAAGGACAATCACAGGCCCTCCCTGCGTCCCCAGCCACCAAGTGCAGCTGCAGAGCTGAGGGCCACAGCCTCACTCCTCTCCTCTAACCCGCCCCAGGCCCAGTACAGGGAGGTTATTCTGCCCGTTGTGCAGGGGGCACCCGGGGCTCAGGTCCAGGCAGTACCCACAGAGAGACAGACGTCCCGGCTGTAAAGTGCCTGGAGTTTAGAAGCCCAGGTCCACCCAGCAGCCCCAGGCGGGAGTGGCTGTCGGTGCCCATTTCGCAGTCGAGGAAGCGGAGACCTGGTCTGGGGCTGCTTTAGCTTTAGGATTCTGCCCTCCCGCCCCAAGGTCCCGGCGTTTCCAGGGTGAGGCCGGGTTTTCAGGTCGTACCTTTGGCGCCAGTCACTGAAGCGGGGCCGGGAACCGTGCCCCCGACACCTGTCTTTCCCCCATCAACGGCCTCTTTCCTTTCCTGAACGGGGGCCTCCATCCCAGCACCCTCCAGGCCTGAGGCCCCGCCACCCACACTGCGGAGTGGAGGGCGGTTCTCCCCTCCCCAGGTCCACCCCCAGGTGAAGCCCAGGTACAGGTAGTGCCCTGGGCAGGAGCCTGTTCCCAGGACCCGGGACCTTTACATCTGTCACTTCCTGTCATCTTCATGACAGAGCTGCCCCTTTTACAGGTGAAGAGACGGAGGCGTAATGAAGGACTCAGGCACGTCCCACGCGGGGCCCTGACTGAGCCCAGACGCAAAGCAGCCGTCTGGATGCAGAGCCCGAGCTCCGAGCAGCTCCACTGTGGAGAGAGAATCAGACTCAAAGTCGCAGCAGCAGAAAATCTCTAGAACCAGGGCCCAAGAGGGGAAGGGCCCTGACCGGGGACCAGCAGAGTTTGAGTCCGCACAGCCCAACTCCCCGCGAGACCCTGCCCTTGGCTTCCAGCTGGCCCGGGCTGGGAACTCAGCCCCGGGTGTCCTGGCAGCCTCCTTTTGCCCTGGGTGTCCGCATCTGTCCGTCGGCGTCCCACCCCTACAAGGCCACCTTGATGGCTGACCCCACCGCCCTTTGTGGTCCAGCCGCTGGCAGGAACCAGCTGGACTGAATGCAGAGAGACCCCCCCGGAGGCCGCTCTGGCCGCGTCCCCTGTCCAAATGTTAATTTTGCCAGGGCCTCCATAAATCCTCCTGTCGTCTCCTCGCTGGAGACGTAGATTTCATCTTATTGAGAGGCGACACTTCTGCCCTTGGGTGCCAGCTCTCCGTCTAAGGCAGGGAGCAACAGGTCCAGGTCCCGCTCACCCCCTCAGCCCCCAACCCTCTCCTTACACCCCTGGGGCGTCTGCCTCCGGCCCTTCCAGGGAGGGTTTCCAGCCCCCGGTCTCTGCCTGAGCCTGTCGGTGCACTTGGCTTCCAGCTGCCTGCACCTCTGGGCCTGGGTCTTGTCAGCCACCTGGCCACCAGGGTGGCACCCAGCTCTTAGCTGATGACCCTTAGGAACTGGAGGTCCACTGCCTGGTCACCCCTGGGAGGGAGGGGAGAAGAACTCAGGGGTGAACCGCGCACCGCCTCCCAGCATTCAGTCGTCCCCAGGGGTAGCAGGCCAGAGAGGGGGCCCTGGGTGGGCAGCCTCCCCCACTGCCCTCGGTACCTCCTGGACTTCACTTCCTACTGAAATGCCTGCCCTCGAACTCTTTCCTCTGGGTCTTCTTCTGCAGGAACCCAACTAAGACCCTCCCCAGACAGTGTCAGTCACGTCAAGTCACATGCACTCTGGCAGCTGTGGAGACACGGTGGAGGTACAGAGTGCCTGCGGCAGGTACCGTGTTTCTTGCTCCTGGATCAACTTTTCATTCACCCTGAGAGTCAGCACTGGAGGGTTGTCTCAGTTTCACACAGGAGAAAAGAGATGCTCAGAGAGGTGAAGTGATCTGCCCAAGGTCACACAGTCAGCACAGAGAATCAGGATCCAAACTCATGCAGTACCCTGTCTTATCCCTTCCGTGTACTCTGCTGGGAGAACAACCAGGGTGTGGTCAGCAGGTCAGTTAGGTGACTGGCTCCTGAGGGCTTCCTCTCAGCCAGCCTTCTGCAGGTTGTCAGGACACTCA
Organism: Spermophilus citellus; assembly: GCF_964194105.1. Taxonomy (NCBI): domain Eukaryota; kingdom Metazoa; phylum Chordata; class Mammalia; order Rodentia; family Sciuridae; genus Spermophilus; species Spermophilus citellus. The sequence goes on along the minus strand of NC_138185.1, from coordinate 4,967,561 downwards.
ACAAAAGCAGGCAGTTCCTGAAGCCAAGGGGCTGGGGACCTGGTGTGGGATACCGATTCCCGTGTGCACAGCAGCTCTCCCTAGAAGGCCCTCTTGGGATACAGGACATTCAGCCAGGGGCTGGCTAACAGGTCTATTTCAATACATCGTCATACACATGGGACAACTGAGGCCCCCAAAGAAAGGCAGTCACCCAATCTGTACCCCATGACCAAGGCTCTGGTGCCTGAACTCTGTTGAGCGTCACTGACCCTACACTCCCAGCCTCTGCCTTGGTCTTAGCCAGAAATTCCCCAAGGGAGCCAGAGGAACCCTTAGGTTCATAAGCAACTCTCAAAGTTAAAAACCAAAACAGATTTTACTCCATAAAATATTTAAGCATCTCTAAAAATCTAAGAAAAAATAAATGTACAGTTTCAGAAAAAGATATTTGCACATAGCAGGTAAAAGGTTAATGGCCTTAATATGCAAAGAGTATTTATCAATAAATAAGAGAAAGATCATTTTTAAAATGAACAAAAGATACAGGCAGAAGATGCTAGTCTGAGGAGCTGAGGCCAGTACTTTGAATTTCTGAGGATCCTGAGGGTGGTAAAGCTGTTATTACTTGTTAAATAAATGCTTATTCATTATTAAAAGATCCACTTAAAGTGTGGGTCACACATTATTGCTCGTTAAACACTTTAAAGCGCCGGGAGTCTCCCAGATGCGTTATTTACAGTTACACTCACAGAGAAAGGTGGCCAGATACTAGAGCCCCAGCCCTGTGACGAGACCCACTTCCTTCCCATCCCAAGAAAAGTGGCTGCAGAGTCAAGTTGCCTTTGACCCACTATGGAAGTGTGACTTTGGAACCAGGATGCCTGGGCCTGTCCTGCCCCTGCCCTGACTGGACATGTGGCCTCTGCCCTCTTCCTGGACCTCAGGTTTCTCATCTGTAGAATGGCGGGCTGGCCACCAGGCACGGAGGCTCATTCCAACGCATCAGCGGACCTTCTGGAGGAGGGTGCACCCAAGACAGCTGCTGCCTGACCATCTGTCCCTCAATTAAGGACCTGAAGTGACCTAAGACCAAGGTCTCACTTTGCAGATAGGAAGTCGGAGCCCAGAGAAGGCAGGACGCCCACAAAGCTCCCGCTCCTGCAGCCCTGGGGCCTGGGAGGCTTCTTCCTCCTCCCCAGGGAGGAGAGGCAGCGCTGGGGCATACCCAGCGCCTGCACCCCAGGACCCCTCTCCTCCTCCTCATTCCCTGGAGATCCCTCCGCCTGGGGCCAGCAGCACAGCAGCCCAGCGAGGTCCCCTCGGCCTGCCAGACCCCCTCATCTCTACTTGAAGGCCACCTCTGGCTCCCAAGGGGCAACCGGGCACCTGGCACCCCGCTCTGCCTGATGCTTGCCCTTGGGGACACGTCCCTTCTGGAGGGCAAAGCATGACCCTTGTCGGGAGTGGGGGGGGCACCTAGGCAGCATCAGCACCTGCCGTACTCACCCTTTTCTTGGGGTGCCCCTCCATCGCTCCCGGTAGTGGTCCGTGTGTGCCCCATGATGTCAGTGAGGACAGCAGGGCTTGGGGACAAGTCTACCAACTCACCTTGTGACTCCAGGCAGACCAGGTGGCCTCTCTGTGCCTCTCAGTGACCAGGCTGCTGTGAGGAGACAACAAGGTGATAAAGCACAGGCATCGGCTGGGCCAGGACTCGGGAGGGGCTGGTATCGAGTAGCTACTCTGGTCGTCTGAAAAATGGGATTAATAATCTCCGCCTTAGGGTCCTGCTGAGATAATGACATGAGGCATCTGAAGACGCGGCAAAGTAGCAGGGCTCATTTAGTGACCACCGAGGGCCAAGACCAACGATGCCGAGTGGCATCCATCGGGGGCTCCAACTGCCCACCAGGGTCCTGACCCCTCGTCAGCCCCACCACCCAGCCCGGGCCGCCTGGGGTGTCGTCCAGGCTGCGGGGCAGCGTCCAGGGTGGGCGGGAGCCTGGAGCGGAAGACGGTGATCGATACTGAGCTGATCCCGGCCCTGGCGTCCAATCGTAAAGAAAATCCCGCGGCACCCCGGGGAGACGTGAAAAATGCCGCAGATTACAGCTGGGGATGCGCCGAGCGAGAGTAAGTGAGTCCGGAATTGTTTGCTGCAGTAAATAATTCATCCACTTTAAATTTCGCTTTTTCTCGCCCAACTCCTTCCCTCCGCCCGCGGTGGCCCGCCACCAGCTCCCTCTCAGCTCTGTCCAGGGCACCCCGAGCCCACAGGAGCTCAGAGCCCAAATGTCTGGAGTGTGTTAATGACGCTGATCGCCTTCCCTCTCATTAGTGACGCTGCCGAGGAATCCGGCTAGGGAGGCCACCGCCACCCAGGAAGGACAGCTGGGTTGGGCAGCAGGCTGCAGCCACGCTGGGGGCCTGGGGGGGCGGGCATGGGCCCCGGGTGCCAGGGAGGGCCTGTCAGGCCAGGGACAGCTCCTATAGCGGGGACCCTGTCTGCTGCCCAGCTACTCATAGGTGAGGGCTAAGTGGGAGGCTGGACAGGGACCAGGGTGGAGGCCAGGGAAAGAGATGTGGCAGGTGGTGGCCTCTTCACTGCCACAGGCACTTCTAGACCTAGCTTCGACGTGAGACCCAAGCTCAGGAGAGGCTAATGGTGAGCCCCTCGCTGGGTCTGCATCCTGCGGCAGATGCCCGCTCCACAAGCAGACCTGAGCCTGACGCTGCCCGGAACCCCAGGGCCTCACAGCTTCATGGCGGGAGCTGCACAAAAACAACCCACCTTCCTTGACACCTGCTAAGTGCCGGGCACAGGACTGAGAACTTTGCATCCTACTTCCTTGATTTTTCCAACAAACCTGGGAGGCGGGCACTTTCGTCTTTAGGGATTTTCGTTTGTTTGTTATTGTTCATCTTTAAGTTTGGAGTAGGTATTCGCTTCACCCCCATTTTGCAGATGAGAAACCCAAGGTGCAGAAAGATCAGGTAACTTGTCCAGGTCACAACAAGGTGGAAGCCGGGCATGAACGGGGCACCTCTCCTGTTGATGAAGCCGCTCGTTCTGATCACACAAACCTGTCACAGGGAAGGGAGAAAGAGAATTTTAATGCAGCAGGAGCTCTGCTAAAATTGGGGTGTTTGGGGAGCCCCAAGGAGGCCCAGTGTTCAAGGTGTGGGTGAAGGATTCTGGGAGGAGGTGAGAGCCCAGAGGGAGGGGGCATTAGCCACAAGGGGAAGCAACTGGGATCCTGGACGGAGGGGAGAGCCGGCCAACGCCCAGGGCCAAGAGGGCGGAACTGGGGGTCTGGACAGGTGAGGGTGGGTGGAGCCCTAGGAGGAGCTGGAGGCCATGCTGAAGGCCACCTGCTGGGAGCAGAGAGGACCTGCCTCCAGGGAGCTCCTGCTGGCCTCCCAGTGCAGGAGATGGACACGCCAGAGCAGGGCAGGAGGGGCTGACCAGGGGCTGCCGGGCCAAGAGGCCAAGCCAGCAGGTGACCTGGAGTTGGGCCCGCAGGACGGGGGGAGGGCTGGGAACAGAGGGAAGAATCCCTGTGCCTCTCTCCCCTGGCACAGGGAGCCATGGGTGGGGGTCCAGCCTGCAACTCTATCCCAGCGGGGCCACAGGAGGCCCAGCCCAGGAGCTGATAGGGCACAAGCCTGAAAGGCCCTGTCGGACTGCGCACCCCCCCAAGTCCAGCTTTGCTCCCTGGGGTCACGGGCTAAACTGCCTGTTCTCTGATGGAGGGACGGCATGATGCCTGGGCTCTTCTGGGCAGTCTGAGGACTCAAATTACACAACCATCACGTTTCAGGGGCGGCTTTCTGGGGTCCCCCAGGCAGGATGCATTGTTCCCCCTCTGTGGCCCCAGGTGCCGTATGTGTGCACACAGCCCTGAGGATATGAGGGAGGGTGGTTTTCCTCTTCCTGCCGGAGCCCTGGGCCTCCCAGAGAGGCCAGGTCCTGGGAACCGTGAGTTTGATTGTATCTGCAGAGTGACCTCCATTTGTGTGGATCCACTTTCAAATCGTGTGTCTCCTTCCCAAACTGTGAGCCCTGAGGGAGGTCTCTCGTCTTGTTTTGTCGTCACACAGTAACTCTGACTCTTCTGTGTGGACAGCTCTCTAGGTCTGAATGCACTAGACTCACGTGCCCAGCCTCTGAGGGACTGTCAACCCACAGACACCAGACACGGTAGCACCCTGTGGCTCCCGCGGGCTCCTCACTCTTGCACTTCAACTTTCACAGCTGCATCGTGGCTGTCACCGTGCGCTTGTGACTTGCTCTAACAGCTCCCAGGGCCTCCACGGCAGGTGTCCCCATGTCTTCTCTGCTCACTCCCCCAGAGAGGGCACCCGCTGCTTCCGACTCCTCCTGGTACAAACAGTGTTGGGATGAGCATCCTCAGCCTTGTCCCTGGCGGGGACACCAAGAATGTCACTTGGAGTTATTCTCAGGAGGAGGGATCTCTGGGTCATGGGGTCGGGGTACAATGACCTCTAATGCTCATGTCACTCACAGGATTCCCCGGCCCGTCTTGGAGGTGACCCTTAACAGGCTACACCAAGCTGGCATGTACCAGCAGGACTTGGCCACTGTTCCAGTTGGCATTGGACCATTCTGGCAGGCAAGTGGCTGATTCCCTGTGTCATGACCTCCCAAGGCCTTAGCCCACCTCCTTGACCCCCGTTTTCCCCTGGGACCCCTATCTCTTCCCAGCATCCCACGGTGAAAGGGTCACACATGGCCTGGCCGAGCCTCAGACGTCCACAGCCAACTGTTGCACATTCTGAGTGTCATCCTTGTCCACAGCCCTGTGCAGGGGAAGGACTCAGACAGGGACTCCTGTGCTGAGTTCAAGTCCCTCGCTGGTCCTCGGCAAGCTCCTCCCGCGACCTTGGGAACCAGGCTCGCCCCACCCCCACCCTGTCCCAGCCACTCTGCAGCTAGGAAGTGGTTCTCCTCTGACAGATGACAACCTGAGGCCCAGAGGGTGGGGGTGACTTGCCCAAGATCACACAACGAGTAGGAGGAGAGCTGGGACCCAGGAGCGCCCCTGCTTGGAGGCCACCCGCCTCCACATCCAAGGCACCAGCCTCCGCCTCAGGCCTCTCTTGGGGGTGAGTTCCAGGGAGGTGACTGGAGTCCTTGACCAGCTGGCTCGAGGCTGGGTTCTGTGGACATTTAATTAAACACTCATTAATTCTGATTTTGCAGTTTTCTTTTTGTATTTTGAAGCCAAACTTCCCTCTTTCTCTCTCTCTCTCTTTCTCTCTCTCTCCCTTGAAAACTGCTTGAGTACTGTTTGGGGTCTTGGTCCCCGTGGTGACTGTGCCCAGTCTTTCTGGGGTCTCATGGTGGGGCCCTTTATATATGCAGGGCTGTGTGGATCTGGGGAGAGGGGTCAGAGAGGCTGTTAGCTGAGGTCCTGCCTCCGGGACCCAGGGCTGTGCCTGAGACTCAGCGTTCCCCAGGGAGGGGTCTCCAGCTCTGGGCTCCAGCAGGCCTCAGGGGTCAGCACAGGTTCTCCAGGGCCAGCAGCTGGGGGGGGGGCATTCTAGGGGGAAGCTGGAAGTTATTGGTCATGTGTGGTATGTGTGTGGTGTGTGTGTGTGTGGTGTGTGTGTGGTGTGTGTGTGGTATGTGTGTGGTGTGTGTGTGTGTGGTATGTGTGTGGTGTGTGTTTGTGGGGTGTGTGTGTGTGGTGTGTGTGTGTGGTGTGTGTGTGTGTGGTGTGTGTGTGGTGTGTGTGTGGTGTGTGTATGTATGTGTGTGTGTGTGTGGTGTGTGTGTGTGGTGTGTGTATGTGTGTGTGTATGTATGTGTGTGTGTATGTGGTGTGTGTGTATGTGTGTGGTGTGTGTTTGTGGGGTGTGTGTGTGTGTGTGTGTGTGTGTGTGGTGGGTTTTAAAGGTTGGGGGCTGGGGAAGAGTGGGGTAAACGGCAGGGTTCCAGGCTTGCAACCCCGTGCAAGTAACGAGTGTCATGATACCTACTCTATGGAGTATCTGCCGATGCAGGGCCCCGTCCACCCACCATCGTATTAACCCACGGACGTCTGAGGGTGCGGTCAGGTGGATATGGAAACTGTCTGATGCTCTGCGCAGCACCTGCGGGTCATTTGGAACATTCTGGACCACAGAACATTGGGACCACGCTAGAGCAGGTCCCCAAGGCCCGGAGGAGTCAGCCTTGAGTTTTGGGATGTGGGGAGGGAAGGTGCCTCTCTGTGGGACAAGGGTGGTCCACGGAAGGAGCATGTGGTCCCTGGCTCTTTCCCCACCAGCCCGCTGGCTGCCAGCTCAGGTTACAGTTCTGTTATAATCACCTCATTTTATACCAGGCAGATGCCACCTCTGCCCGGAGGGTGCTTCCTGAATTTAGACCTGGGCTGGGCCCAGGCCATTCATCATTAGCTCCTGGTGTTTGGCTGCGCTGTCCCCGACCAGGGGCTCCCCTTATGGCTGCTGCCCCGCAAGGCCTTGCCCAAGGCCTTCCCCCTGACCCTGTGGGTGCAGCCCAGGAAGGGGGACGGGAAGGGTTAACGGGGCCACAGCCCAGGGCAGGCCGGGCAGAGCTGGCCCCTGCCTTAGCCTTTCATCTCCACAGGCTCCAGGTGAGCCCCGCAAGAGCCCTTCGCGGCCCCAGCAGCGAGGCTCCTTTGATTCCCGCGGAGGCTGGCGGCTGGGAGCCAGAATCAAAAGCAGCCGCAGCTGTGCCCCAGGGTCCCTGGCTTGGCAGCCCTGCGCTGCCCCTGCACCTGCCTGCCCTGAGCCTGTGTCCCCTTCCTGGGGGGCAGACCAGAGCCAGAGAGGAGCTGAATGAGAGGGGACCGCGGTGGGGGAGGCCGGGTGCCCGGCTCAGCCCCAGCTCAGGTCCGTGGGAGCCGGCTGCCGGAGGCCAGGTGGAGCGGCCCTTCCCTGGGGCGGGCGACCTCGGGGTTCAGGCCTCGGGTGAGAGCTGCAGCGGGGCTAGGGAGGAAAGGCCAGGAATCTAGGAGTTAGTCAGGAGGAGGTGACAGGCCCATTCTGAAGCAAGATGAATGGCTTTCAGTTGGCGAAAATGATCCTAATTTATAATCTGCTTCTTGCTGCCGCTCGCCAATTAATTCTCCATAGATACATAAATAGGCCGCGGGTTTGCTTTGCCTCCAACGCAATAAACATTACACTCTGTCCCCTTCTTTTGTGCCGGTTCCTGTCATGGCATTAGTCCCCACAGCTAATTCCTCACACCTGTCTCCGCGCCCCGGGAGCCGGCTGAGCTGAGCTGAGCAGAGCTGGGCTCCGGAAGGCCGCTGGCACCGCTGGCACCGAGATAAATGACGTCCAGGCTGCGCCCCCAGGGGGCTCCCCGCGGGAGGAGGGAGGAGGCACGGGAGCCCCTCCTCCCTTCCAGACTCTATGTCACCAACGTCACCTCACCAGTCACCAACGTTGGGACCAGCTTCCTAAGGAGAGGGGGAGGCACGGGCACTCATCTCCACCTCTGATGGTCCCTTGAAGTCACAGGCACCGACCCCCAGGCCACCTGCTCTGGCCTTTGCGTTGCTCTCCGCCCGGAAGCCACCCTCCTCTAAGAGGGCCACCTCTTCTGTGTCTTCTGCACATGTCCCCTCCTCAGGGAGAGAGTCCCCTGACTTCCTGTCCTAAAACGGAGCCCCCCCTTCAAGACGCCTGTGCCCTTCCTTCTCTGACTCCCATAGCTCGGCCGTTGACACGCTGGTCACTGGGCGAGCTGCTCCTGTTCACGGGGACATTTCCTGGTGTCTAGGGGAAGGTGCCTCGGGCACACTTGTCGAAGGGATGGAAGAGGTGGGGTGGCACCTGAGGGGTGGCAGATGGGCCCAAGGACTGGAATGACATCTCCCTGCAGCTTGTCATTCCACCTGGCTCTGAGGGGGAGGCTCAAGAGAGGCAGGGGCCGGTGGGCGGCGACTGGCCCAGGTCGACACAGTGAATTCGTGGCAACGTCGGGTTTGACCCTGGTCCTGGGCTCTTCTGGAAGGTGGCTCAGCCCACGGAGATTTTTCTAGGTGGGGGGTTGAGGAAACTGGAACTCAGGGAGGCTGTGAGTCGCCCGAGGTCATGCAGTCATTTACTCAGAGTCATAACTGAGTAACTACTATGTGCCCAAGCTCTCCAGGTGACGAGGACATAGCGGTGAGCAAGACAGGAAAGGTCCCCGCCCTGGCTGCACTCATTCTAGGAGTTGAGAAGTCAATGTAAATGTCAGGAAGTGGGACGAGCTCAGAGAGTAAATATCCAGGTGAAGGGGAGAGGGGGTGGGCGAGGTGGCACCATTTAACTTGCAGTGCCAGGGAAGCGCGTCATGCCCAGCTCGTCCGGGGCCCCACAGACAAGGAGGCAGCCCGTGAGCAGGGAGCCCATCTCCACGCTGCAGATCTGTGTGTTCCAAGTGTTGATCCCCCCCAGTTGAACTCTGCTGCACTAAAAGTGAGCACTGGACAGCGAGGACCACCACACGGTGAAGCAAGGAGCACCCAGCCCCAGAGGCAGCACGGGAGTTGGTGCCTGAACCCTGAGCGGGAGAGGCCTGGGGAGGGGGCAGCAGGGGAGGGGGGGAGGCTGAGGAGCCTGGGCTCTGGGGAGGGCAGAGACAGACCCTGTTTGTGGATTTTCAGGGGTAAATACTCACAACAGGGTCAATTTCAAGGACTTGCAAAACTGGCTTGCAAAATTCCTGGGGAAAAAACTAACAATTGCTTTGATAAGCCAGTGTCCGCCAGCTGCAGCGCAGGACCGCTTCAGGCCTCGCTGAGGGGTCCTGGAGCAGGGTTCACACAGGGGAAGGCAGCTTCCTGAACCCTGATTTTGTGGTGCTGGGGACTGAACCCAGGGCCGTGGGTATGGGAGGCGACACTCTACCTACTGAGCCACTCCCCCAGCCCCACCCCCATTTGTTTACAGGATAGAAAACCAGGGCCCAGCAGAGACTGGGAGGCTGAGGCAGGAGGATGGAAGTTCGTGGCCAGCCTGGGCAACTTAGGGAGACCCAGTCTCAAAATAAAGAATAAAGAAGCTGGGAAAGCAGCTCAGGGGTAGAGCACCCCCCCCCCCAGGTTCAATCCTCAGCAAAAGAAAGAAGGAAGGAGGGAGGGGAGAAAAAAGAGAGAGAGGGAGGGGTAGAGAGAAAAGGAGGGAAGGAAGGAAGAAGGGAGAGACGGATGAGTGAGACCAAGTCAAGACAGGGCCAGGGACTTGCCCAAAACAAGAGACATAGCTCAGACTTGGAGGAGAGAGGTGCCAGGGTGATCAGCCCCTCAGCTTCTTCCCACTGCTCTGAGGCTGACAGTCGAGGGTTCTGTGACCCACGGGGCAGGAGAGAAGCGCCAGGGCCATGCGCTCCAGCCAGAGCAGCTCAGGGGGAGAGCTGTGTGCCTCTGCTGGAGCTGGAGCTGGACGGATAAACAGGACTTCTCCAGGAGCAAGGAAGAAATGGAGCTCCGAGGGCTAAGAACAACACTGAGAAACCTCAGACTGTGATGAAAAAAAAAAAAATAGCCTGACTACCAGGATGTAAGGTGCAAGAAGGGAGCAGCAAGAAGACAGCTCCAAGCCGGGTGGGGGCGCACGCCTGTGATTGTAGTGGCTCGGGAGGCTGAGGCAGGAAGATCTCAAGTTCAAAGCCAGCCTCAGCAACTTACCAAGGCCCTAAGCAACTCAGGGAGACCCTGTCTCAAAAGAAAAAGAGAGAGAGAGAGAGAGAGAGAGAGAGAGAGAGAGAGAGAAAGAAAGGGTGAAGCTGGAGAGGCAATGCCCTGTCCCTGTGCTGAGGCCACCCTGGTGGCTTTCAGGTACTGCAGGGAGGCTATTTCTAGATGGGTGTCCCCATCTTACCAGAACCAACCGAGGGAGGACCGCAGTGGGGGGAAGGCCCTCTCCAGTGACCCTGCCGTGCCCTTCCAGTGCTCAGTATGTCATGCACCCCGTGTTGGGTGCCTCCGCTGGCTGCTCCCCTGTCCCCTCTGGCTGCTCCTCTGGGGCCAGGAATAGAACTGCACACCTGAGGGCCTCAGCCTGTGGAGATGTAATGGGCCTTCCGGCTTTCTCCCTCCCCCGCACCTGGGCTGGGCGCTGCAGCGACCCTGGGGAGAGCCAGGTGAATAATTCAGGGAGGCGAGTGTTTGAAGTGTGTTCTGGAGGGGTGTGTGGCAGGGCTGTCTCACCCTGCCACCCCAGGGAAGAGGCTCCGCAGGGATGGTCCAGGTGTTGGAGCCCTGTGCGTCTGCTGTCTTCACAGCCTTTCAGGAAGCCTCGGGGGACTGACTGTTCACATCCCCACAGCCACCTGCAGTCAGGCCTCAGGCCTGCAGAAGCTGGCTAGGGCAGGCGACGACATCGGGAAGGGGGTGGGGGAGGCTGCTCTTCTCCGTGAGAAGCCCCGCTCTTGAATCTGGGGCCCAGACTGAGGTGGCAGGAGGGTGGCAAGGGAGGGCCAGGTGGCTGGATAACTCCTGGGCTGACTCCAGGCCAGGACCAGGTCTGCTGTCCATGGTGCTGCCACCGCTTAGACCCGCTGGAAATCCTGGATCTGCACGAGCTCCCTGGCCCTAAACATCCCCAGGCCCCGGGCTCTTCCTTTCCCCACTTCAGTACACCCCACCCCGCAAACAAAGGCCTTCCAGTCTGCTACCTTGGCCCTCTGCAGCATTTTCATTTAGCCGTCCACTCATTCACGCATCAAATGTTTGTTGAGGACTTACTACGTGCTCCCTCCAGAGGATGCAGAGTGAACAGAACAGACTCAGTCTCGAGCTCCGGGAGCTTATGTTCCACCCAGCGCCCCCTCTTCGGAGGAGAAAGGGGGGAGGGCAGGGAGGGCGCCGGGCTCCAATCCTGTCCCCCCTGCTCTGGGTGCGCAGACAGCCGCTCTCGCCTCGGCCTCGGTTTCCCTCTCTGCAGCACCGGGCGGACGACGTCCCCTCCGCAGAGCCGTTGTCACCGTCCCGTTAGTTATAGAAAACACTCACTCCGGGCGTCTGGCATGGATTCGTTTATTTAAGCTTGGCCCCGTCTTCTGAAGCAGGCACGAGGAGGTCGCCATCCCTGTTCTACCTACCAGGAAGCCAGAGGGACAGGCGACGCCGCTCGCCCGGGGTGGCGCAGCGGGGAAGTGGCGGCGACGGGATTCGAACCAGACAGCCGGCCCCGGGCCTCGAGGTGCTGAGGGCGCCGCTCCCAGCTCCCTGGGCGGCCCCCCAGCCTCCGCCCGCTGCGTCCCCTCGGCGCAGCCCGCGCCTCCCCTCCGCCCTGCACTCCCGTGTGGCCGAGCAGGTCCCGCTCCGCACCGCCTCCGGGAGGGGCCGAGGTGCCCCGACGGCTCGCCCGCCCCGCCCCGCCCCGCCCCGCGGCGCCGGCCGCCCGCCCCGTCCCCGCGCTGACATTTCTTTGGTTGTTCGTGTCGCGGCCCTTCAGTCTGCGCGGTTTTACAAATGTGCTGGGAGATGAAAGGCGCGGGGACAGCGACTGGAGAGCAAGTTCGGAAAAGCTTTTAACTTCCAGCTCCCACGGACCGAGGGGGAGGGGAGGCCGGAGGGAAGAGGGAGGGGAGCCGAGGAGGGGGGAGGGGAGGGGGGAGAGAGGAGGGAAGGGGAGGAGGGGGGGAAGGGGAGAGGAGGGGAGAGGAGGGGAGGGGGAAGGGAGAGGAATCCCCCCCCCCCAAATGAAGGTAGGGAGCCGGGAGGCTGAGGATGGGGCAGAGGGCCAGGGCCCGGGGTGGCTGGAGATGGGCAGAGATGGAAAGAGACCCAGAGACACGAAGAGAAGAGGCGGCGACAGGACCTGAGGACATGGGAAGAAAGGCAGGAGGAGGAAGCGGAAGGACCCAGGGCGGCTGGAAGGAGGGACGGGGGAGGGGAGTCAGAGAAGGGCGGACAGACAGAGTGTGAGAGGCCCAGACAGGGGTGAAGAGGGTCGCAGATGACAGAGGGAAGTGAGGCCCTGTGGGATCTGGGCGTGGGGTGGGCAAGGGCAGGAAAGGAGAGGGAGAGCCAGGGAGTGTGGCAGACACACACACACACACACACACACACACACACACACTCTCGCCCTTCGCTGACACCTGCTCAAACTCTCGGCCCCCTGGAGCAGACCTGCTGCTGGGGTTGCAGCAGTGGTTCGCAGCAGGCTGATTTTGCCCTTCAGGAGTCACATATTTGGTTGTCACAACCTGCATATGGGGAGGGGGGATGGTGTGTGTAGGCATCTGGTGGGTAGATGCCCCAGACTCTATCAAGCACCCAGCCCCCTTGGCAAAGAAAGGATCCTGGCCCAATGTCAGTAGAGGGAGCTAGAGGAATCCTGGGCTGGATGGACCCAGAGGCCCAGGGATGCAGACAGTCACTCCAAATGGAGGACTTCTCAGGGTGCCAGACCGTACCATCCTGGCGGAATCTCACAAGCTCCTGGTCCCAGAGTCCTTCCCTAGCCACACCTTTCTCCCACGTCCTCCTCACCCCTACCACAGCCCCTGGAAGGAGTAGCACTTCCTTCTGTGAACACTCTCCATGTTATAGTACAAACCCGCAGCTCAGACCTACAGCCAAGCCCCTAAAAGCACCAGGTGTGTCACCTGCCCAGAAGCAGTACTCCACACCTGTTCAGTGTGGCCCCGCCTGCCTGGGCTGGAACCCCAGCTCTTCTACACACTAATTGTGTGGCCTTGGGCAGGTTTCATAGCGTCTCCATGCCTCAGTTTCCCCTCTATAAATGTAGATGTTGGTTCCATGAGGATTAAATGGGACAATCTAGGTGACACATGGCATAGGGTTGCCAAATGCCACTGTCAAAATTGCCTCATTTTATCTGCATATTGGGAGAAGGGGCTTGTGGGATGCATCATACAGCCTGTGTGGGGCAGAGCTGTGCTCAGAGCCCAGCTCTACCCGTTCTTCCTCTATCACACCACAATGTCTCTTGCTGCATCTGCCACACTGCAGCAGAAGTCCCAGCTTACTTTCTCCCAGACCAAAGTGTCCTGTTTCAATCTGATGTGTCTTCTTGGTGTTTCAACATCCTGTGCCTCAGTTTCCTCATTTGTAAATGGGGCTTGCATTAGCATCTGATTGTTGTGAAGACCTAAAAGCAGAATCATGGCACACAGCAAGTGCTCAATAATCAGTGATGGCGATTTCAATGTGTTCTCAGAGCCTAGCAGAGTGCCTGGCACAGGGACACACAGAGATGTATTGAAGGAAGGAAGAATTGGAGATTAGGTGGAAGTGAGATCAGAAAGAGGAGATGATATGCTGGGAGAAGAAAGGGTGTTCTAATAAAGAGTTCTGGGTAGGGGCTGGGGATGTGGCTCAAGCGGTAGCGCGCTCGCCTGGCGTGTGTGCGATCTGGGTTCGATCCTCAGCACCACATACCAACAAAGTTGTTGTGTCTGCCGAGAACTAAAAAAAAATAAATATTAAAAAAAATTCTCTCTCTCTCTCTCTCCCCACTCTCTCTTTAAAAAAAAAAAGAGTTCTGGGTAGAAGAGAGCAAAGGGATGCCCATTTATTGAGCACCTACTGTGTGCATGCAGATGTGAGAGCAACAGTGTTTCAAGTCCAAACAACCTGTGGACAATTACGTAGGTCTGACTGGAGATGAACGGCACACACCAGGGCCTGGAGGGAGGGGAAAAGACAGTGGAGCTGGAGAAATGGGAACAGTGGTCGGAGGGAAGGAGAACACAGAAAGTGAAGAGATGCTCTGAAAGGGCCGGCCTCTGAGAGCATGAAAGAGTGGAGGCTAAGAATAGAGAGTGCGAGCAGGGGTGACACAAAGGCAGGCTGGGAGGGATCAGTGAAGGGGACCAGCCGAGAAGGACTCAGGGCAGGAGACAGGCTGGGCGGGTGGGGAACACATCTCCAAATAAACAAAGATGGGTTTCCAGGAGGGGCAGGAGCACAGCACGGGAGACCCAGGCTGTGGGTGGGACGCAACCAGGGGAGGAGGTGAGACAGCGAGCAGGATGAGCTGGGCAGTGTGGGTCCTAAGGAGCCTCAGAAGCTGGGACCTGGAGGCCCTGCTGCCTCTTTGCATGGACTTCAACAGCTGGTTGAGATGTGACAGTGCGGCAGGGGCCGAGGTAGGTGGCCCTTCTGAGCCCTGTCATCCTTCACCTACCTATCTGGCATTCACGGGGGAGGAGCGACCACTCGGGGGACCCCCAACCCAAGATGAAGTGTGGAATTACGGGAGTCACTGGTCTTCGTCCACTGCAACTTCATATTGATAATTAAGAGGCCGGGTGAGGCGTCTCCTCGGTGAGGCTTCATGGCAGAGAGATGAGACTCAGGACAACCGTGCGGCAGAGACCAAGAAACCGGGCCAGGCAGAAAAGACAGGCAGCAGGCTGGGGCATTTTAACAGAAGGGGCGAGCCAGTTACAGGGGGTTTCTGGGCAAGGGGAGGGTGCTCAGCTTGGGACGGGGCTGTCCCGCCTACCTGCTCAATTGGTTGGCTGCAGCGGTGTCCAGAGGCAGGAGAAGCCCACAGGGTTCCCTTCCCGGATACTCGACCTCCCACCTGCCTGGGGACGCACAGCCCTGGGCACCAGTGTCTGCCACCTCCTGCCAGTGATAATTTCTGAAGTGGCCTGGCCTGTGCAAGGGGTCTTTCTAGGCAGGCAGCCAGGGGTGGCCGCGTGAGGAGCCTGCCCCCACCTTCCATCGCACCTGTCCCCTCTGAAGCCAGGCTCCCACGGTGGTGGGAAAGGGAAACCGGACCCAGTGGAGTCAGGTGGGGGAGCAGGGTCGGGCTCCCGGGTCTGCCGAGAGCTGAGCTGCCAGGCGGGGAGCGAGTCGGTCCCCCTCCTGGGGGCGCTCCCTTCGCGCAGATCTGGGGTTGGAGGAGGGAGGGGCACCGTCCCCGGGGGCGGGGCTCCTGGGTCTGGGCGGCGAGAGGCAGAGGCCGGCCCCTCCGGGCGGGGGAGGGCCGCGGTCGGGGTGGGGGGCGCGGCTCCCGCCGAGGGGTCCGGGCTGGCGGCCGCCCGCGGCTCGGCGCGGCGCTCAGCTCGGCTCTGCCCGGCGGCGCTGCATTCTGCGAGTCTCCACCAGAGGCTGCGGGAGGAAGGCAGGGATCGTCCCTGGCACACTCCCCCAGTCAGACACGCACCCTCCCTCGCTCCCGCTCGCTCACTCCCTCGCTCCCTCGCTCTCTCGCTCACACACACGCGCGCACTCGCCGCCGCGGCTCCCCTCTCGCTCCCGCTCTCCCTCCGGCTCCTCCGGACTCGCCGCGCGCCGCGCCGGGCTCCCGCCGCACGCAGCGTCCCGAGGCGCAGGGCTGGGGAGCCCCGGGCCGCTCCCCGAGGTAAGAGCGCCGGGGGCGCGGGGGGGCGGCGGGATCGGCGAGGGAGGCTGCCGGCCCGGAGGGCGCCCGGCGGGGGGCGGCGGCGGCGGCGCGGGGGGGAGCCTCCCGCCGCAGGGGCCCGGGCCGGCCGCGCCTCCCCTCGGCGGCGGCGGCGGCGGGCGGGCGGCGGGCGCGAGTTTCCCACGTCCAAACTTTCCCCGGCGCGGAGCCGGCCGCCCCTCGGCCGCAGCCCGGCCCGGCTGCCCCCCGCCCCGCCGCCGCCGCCCGCGAGCCCGGGGACCCCCGCAGGCCGGGGCCGGCAGCGCGGGGGGCCGGGAGGCGGCGCGCAGCCCAGCGGGGCCGGGACCGGGCGCTCGCGCCACCACCCGCGCTGCCGGGGCTCGGCTCGCGCCCTCCCGGAGGCGGGTCCGGGCCGGGAAATACCGCACGGCGGAGCGTGGGCGCGCGATGTGTGCGCGAGGTCGGGCCGCGTCCGGGGTCCCCCGGAGGCGGACTCCAGCGGCGGCGACACGCAGGGCTGCGGCCACCTCAGGGTGCGGGCATCTGGCGCTCAGGGACTCGTACGGGCGCGACCCTGCGCCCTCCAGCCGTCGGGGTGACAGGTCCTCTTTCTTAAGATCTGACTCCGGGGACACTGTTCCCGCCACGGAAGACGGACGGGGCCCCGACAGCCTCACGTCTAAAGGGAGTGCCACTTAGGACTGGCCCCCGGGCCGGGGCGCTTCAGGCGGAGGGTGGACTGTGGGCGCGGAGTACTGGACCTTCCTCTGTGGGCGCCGAGGCCCCCTCTGGCTCGCGCCTCTGGACCTGATCTCCCCACTCCCTCTTCTGTGGCACCGTCGGGCTCCTGCCTCAGCTGGGTCCCCACGGGAGACCACCAGGCGGGGCTGCAGCGCCAGGAGCTGAGCCGGATACCCCGGGGTCTCCCGGGCTGCGGGGGCACCCCCGGGTGGCCGGCAGGAAGCCGGCGGAAGGCTTCCCACAGGCACTGCTGGGAGCCCTCTTGCCTTGCCTCCCACCCTGGCCCGCGTCGCAGAGGTTGCGGGTGCCAGCTTCTATTTCCGTGGGTCTAATTTCAGCACCCTCCGGGTCCCTGGGATTGGCTAAGGTGCCCCAGCACCCGCCACCGTTCATTTGAGGACTCTGGCTGCTGCCAGCCCTCTGTTGGCCTCTCCAGGAGCCGGTGCTCCATCTCATCGTCTTCTTCCCCCACCGGTCAGCGCCACTGCCCTACATGGACATCTCCACTGCGTAGAATCCCAGGACCCCTCCCTAACCTTCATGCCCCTAGGCCCCATCCACATCCCTGTACTTGCTCATCAGCGCCCACCCGGCCCCTTTAATCCCTCCCGTCCCACAGCCCTGTCTGCAGTTTCCTTGTGCGCCCTAATGATACCCGTCGTTGGTGTCCTAGTCTTTGCCCATCCACGATTATTTCTCCATCTGGCTCCCATCCTGCCTGCCTCAGTGTCTCCCTGTCACCTACCCCTCAGATCTGCCCAGCCACTCCTCCACTCCATTCACCCCCATTCCTCTGCTTCCCAGTGTCCTGGTGCTTCTCTTCCATGCCTCCTGAAAGGGATGGCCAGTGCCACCTTTAAGCACTATCCCTGGGAGTGGCCATGTGCCCCTCTGGGAACTCAGCTGAGGACCCTGCTCCTCCTGGGAGCGCTGTTGCCGGTTCCTGGAGACAGAACCAGTCCTCTATTCCTGACGGTTACCACACTGGAGGCACCTGGGCTGCCTTCTTGCCCATTTAAAGTACTAGAAACAGAGGCCCAAGGTCCAGAGTCAGAAATCGGGACCCAGGTGTCTTGACTTGCAGACATCACCATCGTCCTAGTGCGATGGGCAGGTCTGGGGAGAAGCAGTGCAGGAAGACAAGGCTTAAAAGCGGCCTGAGAGCCGGCACGGTGGTGCACACCTGTCCTCCCAGCAGCTTGGGAGGCTGAGGCAGGAGGATCAGGAGTTCCAAGCCAGCCTCAGCAACAGCGAGGCGCTAAGCAACTCAGTGAGACCCTGTCTCTAAATAAAATACCAAATAGGGCTGGGGGTGTGGCTCAGTGGTCGAGTGTCCCCGAGTTCAATCTCTAGTACAAAAAAAAAAAAAAAGCAGCCTGAGATGTTTAAGTCAGACACCCCCAGCCCCTGTGCTTTCAGGGGAAACCAGCTACGGGGCTTCGACAGAGAAACCTAAATAACAGACACTGAAGACAAACTTGGTCCCTAAAAGAGTATTGTGACCCCAGGCAAGTCACAGTCCTTCTGTAAAGGGGGAGGGTGCGAGGGTCTCAGGGTGTTTCTGGTGGTGGCCTACGAGGACGGAGGCTCCAGGCTGGACTTCCAACGGCTCCATCTCCCCCAGCTCCCCAAACCCTGCTTTTCCGAGGATCTGCATTCCGGGGAGCTGCATTCTGAAACCCTCTCAGGGCAGGGCTCTAGGTGGCCGTCCCCTCCCTGCGAGCAAAGTGGGCAGCAGCCAGTTTGCTCACCACTGGGCTAGGGGAGTCAGACAATCAGATTTCCTCTCCTCTCGGGTTTTCTCCCCCTTTTCCTTCCATCAGGAAGTTCCATTTGGAAATGCATCCTCAGGTACAGAGAGAGAGAGAGAGAGAGAGAGAGAGAGGGAGAGAGAGAGAGAAAGAGGGAATGGCTCCGGTTTACATAACTCGGGCAGCGGCTGCTGTGTGGCCTGGGAGGAGGGGCTGGGTCTGAGAGGGAGGCAGGTGGCTGTGAGGGTAGAGATGGCCCTAAAGAGGTGGCTGGGCTGGGGCCCAGGGGGTGGGCTTCCCCATCCCTGCCAGATGAGCGGGGAGCAGGCCAGGGGTTGGGGACAAGGTGGGGCGTCCACCATCATTCCTCGGAGAGAAGGAAGGCCCCAGCCCAGGTCAGGGAGAGGAGCCCCGGGTCCCCAGCGATGGTGGTGGGCCCTCCGCACTGCACCCCACCCTCCCTCTCGGGGTTCTTTGGAGCACCTAAGATGGAACTCCTAATAGGAAGTGTCTGCCTCCTAGGGCCCGCGGGTTCTGATTCCGACCCCTTTAGAGAAAGCCTAGGAGCCCCCCACCCCACCCCAGCTGTCAGGACAGGTTGTGGTCTCAACTTTTCCCTCAGACCAGTGGGTCTAAAGGACTGTCTTTTCTCTCATGGGTGAGGCAGGCAAGCATTAGCAGGAAAGTTCCATCTAATTTGTGTTCTAGGTATCTGGCAAGGTGGATGCATGTTTTTGTCATTGAAGATGACTCAGTGTGGCTATTAAGGGACCAGGGTGCAAGACGGGAAGGCTGGAGGTGTGGCTGGCATGTCCAGGTGGGTAGGTTGTTGACTGTCCAAGGGCGCTCAGTCAGGAGGAGAAGAGTGGCTGAAATCTATTTTAAGCTCCACTCAACAAGTCAGGTGCCCTAAAGGCAAGCTCTGCTCGGAGGAAGGGGCACCTTTCTTTAATTTGCAAAGAGGCCTCCTCTAGTGTTACCCATGGCCTGTGGAGCTGCTTGTCCTCAGAGAAGCAGGCCTTCTTGAGTTAGCACAAAGGTGGCCCGACTGGGGTCGAGGATATACACCCCCTCCTTGGCCCAGTTCCCTGACAGTGGGACGCAGCCTTGGAGCTGGGTCTGACCCGAGGTGCAGGAACCTAGAGCTTCCATCACCCCCAGGGTTATCTCCCTCCCTATCAACGGGCTCCCTCCGGCTGTCACATGGAGATGAGCCTGGGGACTTCTTACTTCCTCATCAGACCCACAAGCCTTCGCCATCCACCGGCTACCAGCTCCTTCCTTCATATAATATCAATAGCTGCTCGGGAACAGAGGCATTGGAGAGTCAGACCCGCCTCGGTTTGCAACTGGGTGGCTGTGTGACTTCAGGAAAGTTACTTCACTTCTCTGAGTCTGTGTCTTCCTCTATGAAGTGGAAGGAAAATATACCTCACTGGGTCATTGTGAAGTTAAATATGCAAGCATGTGTGCGGTGCTTAGCCCGGCGCCCAGCACACTGCACACTCTGCAAACAGAGCGGTATTGTTACTCTTAGCGTCCCCCGGCTGTAACCCTCAGTTCCCACAGGGCTGAAGGCAGCGACTTCTGTTTGGCTCCGTGCATGACCTTGGCTGCCTGGGGAGTGGGGTCGGGACCACCAGGATGTGCTTCTGACCTCAGGGTCCTCCATGGACGGCCCTGGCCTCAGGGGGTGGAGGCTGCTCAGTCATACAGCGTCCCCCAGGTTCCCAACACCCTGGTTCCCCCCACGCCCCCTCCCACCACCCTTCTCAGACCTCACAGGCTTCGGCCTGCACCACTGGGCAGCCCCTCCTGGCCCCCGGCCTCCCCTGCGTGCTCCCTGCAGCAGCCAGAGCCATCTTCTCCAACGCAGGTGGGGATCATGTCACTTTCTTGATTAAAACCCTTCCATGGCTCCCCATCGCCTACTGAATTAAGTCCAGCTCCTCTGCACAGTGACACTCAAGGCCCTTGTAATCCGTCTGCCTCCCCCTTATCCCCCACTGGGCCTCCAAGCCCACTCTCCCTCACAGCCACACCTGCCCTTCCACCTGGTGGCCCTCCCCTGGCGATCTTGCAGCGGGTTCAAGACCCAACCCCACAGCGCCCCGTCCTCACCCGCCCGCCGCCTGCTGGCCTCCCGACCGGTCGCTTCCACTTTCAAACGTCTACTTACATATTTATGTCCAGCGTGCGCTGTGTGCTAAGCACGCGGGGCGCGAGCGATGGATCCCAGCCCACGGGCGTCTGGGGGTCCTGGGCAGGGACACAATGGACAGTTCCTGTGTCCGTGGACAGAGCAGCAGGGGCTTCCACGAGGGCCGAGAGCCTGCAGGCGGGGTCAGGTGGAGCCGCAGTCATCCAGGGGAGACGGGAGGAAGGACGGGGCAGGGACGCAGGCCCAGGCCTGGGGTGGGGGTACCGGGTCCCCAGGGGAGGGAGGATATTGGGGGGATTCCGAGTCCCGGGGCTGAAGGCCAGGCGGGCAAGGTGAGAGACAGGCAGTCCCCGGGGCCGGAACGCCACAGGAGACGCTGGGAGCCACCCTGAGCAGGGCCACCTCGAGGCCTTCAGCAGGGAGGGGCCTTGGTGGCACTTCCCCTGAGGAGCCTCCCCCTGAGCCGCATGGAAAATGGGTTGGCGGGGATGTCCCGGCCAGAGCTGGTGGTGGCCAGGCCTGCCGGGTGGGCTGCAGGACCTGAGAGGGCTGGGTGGCTGTGGAGGCCCGGGGACAGCAGGAGTCTCATGGGTCACGGAGATGGTCAATGTGACAGGGAAGGGTCTCAAGAGCAGGTGGGCCCAGCTGGCACTGGGCATGCGGGCTCTGGGTGGGCTCCGCCTGTGTAGGAACGGGCCACCCTGACGCGCTGGCCCTGGAGGATGGAAGAGGTCAGCGTCCAGGCAGAGCCAGTGGAGTGAAAGGAACCCCGAGGGCCCTGTCTCAGGGCCAGGTGAGGCCCGGGCAGCCGCCTCACCCCAGCCCTGCCCCACCCGCCCAGCTCCTCTGCAGAGCAGTACGCCTCGGTGTCCCCAGGGCTGCCTCGGTCACCCACCACACCTTAGAGCAGTGTCCGCCTCGAGGGGCCCTTGGCAACGTCTGTGAATGTGTTCAGTTGTCGCTCTGGGTAGAAGGCTGCTGCTGGCATCTAGTGGGGACAGACCAGGGATGTGCGGTCACCCTGCAGTGCACAGACCCCGCCCCACCCCAGAGGATCCTGCAGCCCAGGATGGGGGCTGCCGAGTCGGGGAGCCCAGCCCCGGGGGCCGCGAGGCAGGCGCAGCCTCCCCTTGGTCCTCACGGAACGCAGCCTGGGCCTGAGGAGAGGGCCTCGGGTGCCCAGCACGGGCCGCACACCGGTTCCCTCCCAGGAGCTGGGGGCAGGCAAGGCTGGGCCCAGAAATGGGCATGGGGGGCACACTGCCTGTGGGCGCCCGGCCCCCCTGCTTTCCTTGCCTGGGTAGGTTCTGTCATTTCGTTACCACCCACGTAAACATAGGTTACTTTTTAAAAAATAGGCAAGCTATAGACATACACGGCCAAAAAGGCCACCTGCTGACCGAGAGCCTGTCCAGTGGGCCTGCGGGTCTAGCCTGGCTGTGCCCTGAGCTAGTGGGCACCCGGTTTCCTCATCTGCTAAGGTGGCCCCAGCACTTAACCCAGAGCCCGCCCGGCAGGGAGTTTCCATCAGAGTGGCCGGGGGGCACGCGCCCGTGTGAATTTATATGTGTGTGTACACATGCGTGTGTGTGAGTGCATGTATGTGTGTGTGTGTGAGTGCGTGTGAGTGTGCGTGTGTGTTCGTGTGTGCGTGTGAGTGTGCGTGTGTTCGCGTGTACGGGAGCATTTTTGATCAGCCACAGTACCACTCTGGGTGTTGGCCACCGTCTCCAGCATATCCTCGTTGACACAGGTAGGTTTTTAAAATGGCACCTTGCTTTCTATGTGGCCTGGGTGACCTGCTTTCCCCTCTGTACTGTACCGTGAGTGTCTCGCCGTGTCGATGAACATACATCTACATCATCAGTTTTAAGAGCTGCGTGGCTCACCGTGTGCGGCTGGTCCGTGATTCATTCAGCCGCCCGCCACCGGCCATCTGGGTTGTTTCCAGTTCTTTGCTACAAATGATTCCGCAACGGACATCCCTGTTCACACGTCTTCACGCACTTGTCCAGCGATTTCCTTGGGGACCACTTGGGCACTTTTGGCAGGAGGCGCGTGGCCCTGACCAGATTGCTCAAGTCGAAGCCTTTGGGTCCATCGAGGAGGGGGCGGGTCCCTGGGGAGGGACAGGGTGGACGACAGAGAGCGGCTGGCTCCTGGGGGCAGGTCTGACTGTTCAGACAGTCGCCAGCCCCCGGGGGAATGGAGAAGGCCGCGCCACACCTCTGTTGTCACCGCAGCACTGGCAGAATCGCAGACGGGTGGACAGAGGGTAGGGAGGTGGGCTGTGTGTGTGACAGGAAGAGTGACAGACACCAGGCAGAGGGACACGGGGTGGACGGGCCCAGGCAAGCTGATGGATGGGTGGCAGAGACAGGTGGATCCAGGTCAGCAGGCAGTCAGATGACAGACAGGTGACACGTCGGGCTGAATCAGGTGATCACATTAGGACCCTGGCCTCCCAGCAGGGGCCTGCGGGGACCAGGGGCTGAAGCTGTGCGTTCTGGGGACTCCAGGGAGCTCCAGCCGGGCCCCAGGGCCACGAGGCTCCCAGGCTTACACCTTCCCGGGTGCTGCGTTTAGGTCTCTGCAGTTGGGTGTCCATGGGGCTCTGCGGTGGCTGAGCCCAGCCCACGGTGCAGATGGGGAACGGAGGCTTTGAGAGAGGTGGCGACGGGCCCAGGGTCTGCTGGGCCTCAGAGCCGAGGGTCTTCACACCCCGGCTGGCAGGGAAGGGAGAGAGGGTGGCAGAGGGGGCCACAGTGTGGCCGAGGGGGCGCAGGCGGTAGGAACCTGGTCCTGAGTCCTCTCTGTCCACCCCCCTCTGGCCATCCTATTTACACACCCCCACTGGGTCCTGCCTTGAGTACAGGACAGGGTGGTTGGGGCTCCGCCCCAGCCCTGCCCCGCACCAGCTGAGTGGCCTTAGTGTCACCCAGCCTCCTGCCTCAGCCTCCTCTGCACCGACCCCGAGGTTTGTTGAGAGGATCCCATGACGAGTGCCCCCTGTGTACGTGCTCTGGAAGCAGCACCCTAATGCCACATCACTGTGCCCTTATTTTTTCCCCTGAACTCCGTGTGTGTTTGTGTGTGCTTGTGTGTGTGTGTGCGCGAGTGTGCACGTGTGCAAGCCTGCCCTCACACACACCTGCACAAGCAAGCTGAGCCCTTACCTCCCGTATCCTCTCTCTCTCTCCCGCCTCCAGGGCCCTGTTAGCCAGGCGGGCACATAGTAGGACCTCCAGTCGTGTGTCTTGATGGCCTAGTTCGTGGGCTCCATCAGGTAGGGGCACGAGGGAGGGTTCCCAGGGGGAGGCAGACGGCGCTCTGTTGAGCTGCACGACATTGCCGCAGGTGGACGGACAGGGCCGGCTTCCTGGGGGGTGGAGGAGGCTTGGTGAATGTCTGGGTGACAGCTTGTGACCCAGTTGACCAGAGCACGGAGGACACAAAAGGGAGGAATGAGAGAGGAGCAGAAGGGAGGGCCAGCAGGACTCCATGCGGAGCCGCGGGCTGAGGAAGGTGGGCGACAGGGAGCCACTGGAGGTGCTGACCCGAGCGGAGCTGGCAGCCCCTGGCAGGGGGGGAAAGCAGCCGGGGACAGGGCATCTGGAACCACCCAGCAGACAGTGGGCAGGGCTGCATGAGGTTGCAGAGATCAGGGGCCACAGGGAAAATACCAAGGACATAGGACCCAAGGCTTGAGCTGCTCGGGCATGGGAGAGCAGTGGAGTGAGAGGAGGACCCGAGTACGGTGAGGTCTCAAGCCAGGGCCTGGGAGAACCAGGGTCCACTAACCAAATTACAGGAGTCTACTCGTGGGAAACCTGGGGGGAGCTGGGGGTTGACCCCAGGCCCTGGACTAGGAGAGTGCTCTACCTCCCAACCTACACCCCAGCTCCAAAATAGGAGAGATAGTCGAAATGCCAGCACCCACCCAAGCAGCCATCATCCATCCATTTAACCATCCCATCCAGCCATCCATCTATCCATCCCATCCAACCATCCATCCAACCATTTATCCATCCCATCCAACCATCCATCCATCCAACCATCCATTCATCCATTCAACCATCCATCTACCAGCCATCCAGCCAACCATCCATCCATCCGTCCATCCATCCAACCATCTACCAGCCATCCATCCATCCAGCCAGCCAGCCAGCCAGCCAACCATCCATCCATCCATCATCCAACCATCCATCTGTCCATCCATCTATCCATCCAAGCATCCATCCATCCATCCAACCAACCATTTATCCATCCCATCCATCCATCTATCTATCCAACCATCCATCCGTCGATCCGTCCATCCATCCGTCCATGCGTCCATCCGTCCAGTCTATTTAACTCTCCGTCTTCCTGTGGTCCACACCCTGCTGTCTCCACACACTCATCCACTCCCCTGCCATCCACTGCATATGGACCTCTCTCTTTCTTGGCTCTACCCATCTGTCCATGCTCATTCATCCACAAATCCACCAGAGGCCCTGTCCTCTCCTATCCATCAATGCAAGATCTACTTTTGGTGCACCTACTATGTGCAGGGGTCAGGTGAAATCCTTCTTTTTTAATGTTTAGTTGTAGTTGGACCAAAACCTTTATTTTATTATTTCGTTTTACGTGGTGCTGAGGATCGAACGCACGTGCTAGGCGAGCGCTCTTCAGGTGAAATCTTGACACAAGTATTTGGAGATGCCTGAAAATGAGGATAGCGATTAGAAAAGCTGACGGAAGTGACCGGGACACTTTTATCTAGCAGAGAGAAACTTGGGAAGAGACTTTGTGTCCTCAGAGGGTGGACAATGGCCGGCAGATGGGCCATGTTCTAGAAGCTTTAGCCATTAACACTGTTTTGCCATTTCCCCCTTGAATTCTGTACGTGTTTGAGTGCGAATGCACGCTCACACACACCTGCACAAGTAGGCTGAGTCCCCTTGAAGGCAAAAACTGTCTTTCACATCCTCTAAACTACCCTCCTATCAGAAGTATTTAAAAGCCAGACGGGCACATAGTAGGTGCTCCATAAATGTGTCAAATGCTCATCATCTGGCTGAGGGGATTCAGGAAGCTTCCCAGGACACAAGAGAGGAACTTGGCAGCTGGAGGGATCAAGGCTAGCTGTGAGGGAGAACTAACCCATTGATCACTACAAGGTCTGAAGTAGTTTACCTGATAAGTGTTTGGCTGTAGGGGATACCAGATCTGGAGGGGTGACTTAGAGAAATGGGTGCAGACGGGAGCATATCTGGAGGGGTTAGTGGAGGAGCACAGGTCCAGGAGGTGGCAGACTGCGCCCGCCACAGTCTCTGTGTGGCGAGGAGGGGCTGAGACCAAGTGGGGTGCCTGGTCGTGGGGCGGGGGGAGATGGCAGCATTCAACCTCAGAACGGCCCTTGAGCAGGGCTCTGGCCACCCTCGGCTCCTAGCCTGCCTCCCAGGCCTCCCCACGCCCCCTCCTCTGCCGCGCCCCAACCTCCTCCAGAGCCGCTATCCCCCCTGTTCAGCCCCTGGCCCCTAATTGAGCCCCCTCAGGATGCGCCCACCTTCCTCACAAATCCCAGTCCCCTCTGAGCCCCTGGCTGAGTCCCCACCGTCTCCCGGGATCCCCCTTCCTGTGCAGGCCCTGTCCTCTCCCAGCAGCGCCTCCCCCCAACAGAGCGCTTGCTCCTCTTTGCGGAGGCCCCGGGCCCCCCCAGAGCCCCACCCCGTCCCGGAGCCCTGAATGCTCTGAGCCTCCAGCCTCAACAACCCCCAGCTCTTGTCCCTCGCTGGGCACCTGGCCACCTCACCTAGCTCATGGCCACTGTCTGGCAGGCTGTCCCTGTTGTCACACAGGGACTTTCTGTCCCCCCCTGAGCCCTCATCTCCTCCCTGAACCCCCTCCCCCTCCCCCTCCCAGCACCTGGGCCTCCTCACTCAGTCCTGTCCTCCTGGAGGACCCTGAGCCACCGGCCAACCCAGGGAACCGCCCTGGCTGTCCCTCAGGCCCAGGGCCCGCGGGGGGTGGCTCCATCCCTGGGTCTCTGTGCCAGCTCAGCTGGCCCCGGGATGAGAAGGGAGCCCTCAGAGGGGGCCCATAAGACCCTCCCCACAGCCTCCCGGTACCCTGGAGGCTTGCAGACACTGAGGTGGGGACCAGCAGCTTTGGCAGCCGGCTCAGCTTGGCTCGGCTCTCTGTGGGAGAAGCTGGAGGCCGCTGCTTCTGGGTTAGGAAAACAACCACAAATTAGAGAAAATGCTCCGGGAAATTGCTGCACTGCGTGAGAGGGAGGCTCCTGGGGAGGGGGGAGGGAGACGGAGGCCAGCAGGGGCTCCCTGGCCTCGCCCATCAGCAGCCTGTCAGCTCCTCACCACCTGCTTGGCGCC
Organism: Spermophilus citellus; assembly: GCF_964194105.1. Taxonomy (NCBI): domain Eukaryota; kingdom Metazoa; phylum Chordata; class Mammalia; order Rodentia; family Sciuridae; genus Spermophilus; species Spermophilus citellus. The sequence goes on along the minus strand of NC_138185.1, from coordinate 4,941,222 downwards.
CGGCACCCTCTGCCACGGAGCCCGAGCCACAGCTGGCCCAGCCAGGCTGCTGCACCCACGTGCGTTCCTGCAGGCAGCCCTTGTCACCTGGGCCCAGGCCTCCCATCCTCTCAATCTGAGCGCCTCTTCCAGCCCTTCATGGGCTATTCTTACCTGGATGGTCTCTCCGACTGCTCCCTTGGGGACAGGAACCACGGCCTACTAATGGCAGTCAGAAGCAGGGAGGCCTGAGCGCCAGTCTCCATCGGGCACGTGCTGGTTGGAAGGCCTTGGGCAAGGCTCTCTGACTCCCGAGCCTCCGTTTCCTCGTCTGTAAAATGGGGAGAGCAAGTGCGCCCACGGGTCGTTACTGGGGTGAGGTCAGGCACGACAGCGCCCCTCACGGTAGGCACCTGGTGATGGAGACTCTTCTTACAGAGGACCAGGCTTGGGGCTCAGGGGCCAGCGTTTATCTCCCAACAGCCGCTTCTCAGCAGCATCCCTGTCCCCTGCTGTGTTCCTGCCTGTCCACCCAGTCCCTGCTGAGATGTCAAAAGAGGGTGCGGGAGCTTCAGGGGGGCGCTGGGGTGGCTCTGGGAAGACGTGGCTGGGGTGGCTCTGGGAAGAGGGCGCCTTGGGTCTGCTGCACCATTGGCTGTGGGTGTGACTCAGCCGGGCTGCCTTCTGTCTGGAGGAATGAGGACGGTGGCCTGGATTCTGGAACCCCACTGCCTGGGTCTGAGTCCCTTTGCTGTCCCTCCCCGGCTGCCAGGCCTTGCCTAAGGCACTTGACCACCTGGGTTTCCCCATCTGGAAGTCGGGGACCATGATCCCAGCCCAGTGTCACAGGGCCACGGTGAGAGTTAAATGAGCTACTATTTGTAAGGTGCTTCGACCAGGCCCAGTACCTGCAAGCACCCTGTGAGGGTTTCCTGTGAGCCTGAAAGGGAAGAGGGATCCTGGGCCTGGGACTGCATGGCAGGGCCTGCAGCCGGGGAGGACCGGGGCTGTCAGAACTGGGTTTCCGCTGCCCTGGCCTGCGGCCAGCTTCAGTCCAGTTGGCCCTTCCTGAACAGGAGAGCACAGTGGTCTCCAAGAGAAAGGCTTTTTCTGGAGACCACGGGGGACGCCTCGTTTGGAGGAGGCTGGGCCAGGCACCGAGGCAGCCAGGAGAGACCCTGGAACCCTGGCTGGACGCGCCTGCCCTTCTCTGGCCCAGGAGAAGCCCACCTGCTGTCAGGCTGAGGTCAGGGCTGTGTCCACTCCGTGGAGGGGAAGGGAGCGGCTTGTCCTGGGAATCCTGTCCCCGCTGAAAGGCCTGAGCCAGTCCTTACCGCCTGCCGTAGGCCAGGCCTGTGGGGCACCAGGGGACTGCGGTGGGACAGTTCTCGAAAGGAACCCCAACTCCCTCCTCTCCTGGGACTCGGCTTCTTGTCTGTCCTCTTCCCCGCGGTCCTGGTCCTTCCGCCTGCCCTGGTCCTTCTTCTCCTTCTCCCAAGCCTCCTCCCAGGACCAGGACGGAGGCCCCTGGAGGAGAGTCTTTACAAACTGGGCTGCGTTGGAACTTGGGATTGGCTGGCCAGGGCCATTCTTTTCCCTGGTTGCCATAGCAGCCATTTCCCGGGGTTGTCAGTGATGAAACTCAGAACATTGTTTTCAAATAATCCGTGTAATTGAAATAACAATTGAGCTGTTAACTCGTCTCTCACACCCAGGCTGGGACACATCCTCCTCCCTCCACACCCTCCTCTCCACCCAGGAAGCCCTCCGTCCGGTCCCTCCGCCTTGGGGCTGGAGGAAGGAGACATGGCCTCCCTGTCTCCCAACAGCATCCCAGCGACTGCCCACAGAGCTGAGCCAGCACTTGGGGAGCCGGAGCCCCTTCCCCCCTCTTCTTACAACCTGAGGCAAGGGAAGGAAAGGAGTTGGGGGTGACATGTGGCATCGCCAGTGGATCTAAAGCCCCAGAGCTGCTGACCTTGTGTGGGCTCTGCCTCCCTCACCCCCCACTTGGCCATGGCCCAAGGAGTCAGGCGTGACGCAGCGTCCTTAGGACTCGGCGGAAATGCCTGTCGGTGGATGGTCCCAGCACAGACGTCTCCCCATCCTGAGCCAGGAAGCAGACCTGCTTTTGGTTGTCACAGGCTGCTTGGAAGGGGCAGTCTGGGGACTTGTGGCCCGGAGAAGAGGAGGGGTTCTTCAGGGAGCTCTGACGGGGGAGGGGGGGTTCCAAAGTCCTGCCCGGCCGTCCAGCCCCAGCTTGGGCTTGTGGCTACATCAATGGGAAGGACATGGACCCGAGGACCCTGGCTAGTCCTCAGAAAGGACGGGGCGGGTGGAGGAACGGAGAAATGTCTGCACTGGGGCCGCAGGTCCACAGACAGCCTCCATGGAGGCCGCTTCAGGGAGGATAAAAGCCTTTTTTAAAAGCGTCTGGTCGCTGTCCAAGGTACTCTCTCAGTCCGCAGAGCGTGTGGGCGGAGGCGCTTGCTGGGGCTGGGGTGGAGCCAGTCCTGGCCGGGAGACTGGAGACTGCAGGGGGTTGGCTTCCTTCTCCGGATTCTGGAGACGGCCCCCAGGACGGGGCTTGGCAGCTTCCAGTCCCCAGTTCATTCATCCTCACTCCCTCAAGCCGTTATTGAATTCCTGCTCTGTGAGGGAAGCCAGTGTCTGTCCCCAAGGACTCTCCTGGTCTAGTGGAGATACACCCCCCCCCCCATGGCCAGTGTTCTTGTAGAGGGTGACAGGTACCAAGTGAGTAAAGAATGCGTCACCTGTGGCTGCAAGGATGATAAATAAGACCCCACACGCCCATAATCCCAGCAGCTAGGGAGGCTGAGGCGGGAGGATGGCGAGTTCAAAGCCAGCCTCAGCAAAAGTGAGGCCCTAAGCAACTCAGTGAGACCCTGTCTCTAAATAAAATACCAAATAGGGCTGGGGGTGTGGCTCAGGGGTCAAGTGTCCCTGAGTTCAATCTCCAGTATCCCCCCCTCCAACAAAAGGGATAAGAAAGACCCTCCTGGAGCAAATGCCTTGGACTCAGTGTTGAGGGGTGAGTGGGAACTCTCAGGTGGTGACGGGAGGTGACGGGAGGTGACGGGAAGAAGAGCACTTGGTAGGGAGTAGCAGGAGCAAGGCAGGGACACAGTCACGTGTAGAGGATGAGGAGAAGGTGCCGGCCGCCTGACAGCGAGTGGCAGATTGAGGAGACTGGAGAGGGGCAGTGGCCTGCCCAGAGTGCCACCTGGAGTTAGGGGTGCAGCCAGCACTGAACCTCTTGACAGAAAATCAGAACGTTGCCGGGCAGGGTGGTGCACGCCGGCAACCCAAGCCACTCAGGAGGCGGAGGCAGGAGGACCGCGCGTTGGAGGCCAGCCTGGGCAACTTGGTGTCAAAATAAAAAATACAAAGGGCTGGCAATGGAGCTCAGGGGAGGACGCTTACCTGGCACATGGGAGCGTTCGATCCCTCAAAAATATAGATGGATGATGGATGGACGGAGAGAGCATCAGAGAGACTTTGGAACCTGCTCCGTCTGATGTCAAAGCCAGAAGGACTTTCCTGACCCCGAAGTGGGCGAGTCCGCCTCAGCTCAGCGGGGTCAGGGCCAGCAAGGGCAGCTGCCCCTGGGAAAGTGCTGTGGGGCCTGCAGCCTGGGCTGGCTCCGTGCCCTGGAGCGCTGGGTTCCAGCAGGAGGCTGGGCGGGGTGGACCTGAGTCCCACCACCAACCGCTGGGTGGACAGGGGGAGGCGCTGCTGCTCTGGGCTGTTGTCCCCTGAGATCTCTGTGTCCTGGCGGCTCCTCCTTGCCTCCCCCCGGGGCGGTCCTCTCATGGGGTAGGGAGCCGTTGGGTCCCCAGGGGACATTTGACAATGGCTTACACAGCTTGGGTTGTCACAGCCCACGTGGGGGCGGGGACTGCTGACATCTAGGGAGTGGCTGCTGCCAGGCCTGTCACACATCTTCCTGGGCACAGGATGGCCCCGCAGCAAAGAACGGTCCGCCTAGGCGTCAGCGGAGCTGAGGTGGAAATCTGCAATCCGAGGCTGTTTGTGGAGTCCAGCGCAGCCCCGAGAGTGGGCCCCGGGGCCGGGCACAGGTGCACGCCGGGCTGAGGCACCGAGAAGCACTGGGCAGAGCGGCTGGTGGAGAGGCCCTTGACCCCTGAGCCGGGCTGCCTCATCAGCGGAGGAGGAATAACAGCGCCCGCCGCAGGGGACAGTCGAGAGGTGGGGTGAGGCCCTACGGGCAGAGCGACAGGAGGACAGCTGCCCGAGCCAACGCCCGGGGTCCCTGGGCTGGAAAAGAAGCCCCAGCCAGGTCCAGAGCCGGCTCTGCCAATCACAGCCCGGTCGTGGGCACCGTACTGACCTCTCTGCCCCGGCTGTTCTCTGTAAAATGGGGTTGCAGCAGGGCCTGCCACCGTGTGTGCCTCTTGGACAGGTTAAACTCGAGGTGGGGAGGTGAGCACCCTGGGTTGGTGCCACGCGGGCACTGGCCACTGTTATTACGAGGACATGAGTTCCACCTGGCACAGGGAAGAGGGGGACTAGATGGTGCCACCTCTCTCAGGAACCCAGGCCCTCACCCCTGGCCTCCCGGGATCCCTGCTCAGGCCCTCGGGGACCCTGCCAAGGCTGCTGGCCTCTCTCCCCACACCCTGACCCCTTGGGCAGGCCCCTCCTCCTCCCTTCTCACCTTCAGCCTCCCTCTCCCAGAGCCCTGGGGTCTGACAGGTCGGAGAGGGTGAGTCTGGGGAGGGGACGGGTTGGGGGACCTCCCTCTGTAGCTGAGGGCCCCCAATACTGTGCACTGGCCCTGGCCACTTGGATCAGCCCTGGGCTAACCCCAGCTCAGGGTTGCTCCGCTCAGTGCCACCACGCGTGGGGTCTGATCCCTGAGGCTGGGACAGCCCTGGGCTGGGCACTAGATATCGCTGCACCTTTCCCCAGCGGCCACCAGGAGTGGGTCCCACACTGCCAGGTGTTCCCGGGCGGAGAACCCCCTGGTAAAGGCCACTGTTGATCCTCTGTAGGAGGCTTGCGCTACAGTGTCCTGCAGAGGAGCTTTGAGACCCTGATGAATGTCCCCAAGTCGAGTGCCTTTATTCCACTTCCTAGCAAGGTCGCAATCCCTTGGCCCATTTTTCAGAACCAGATGGCCATGACTGTCGGCCCAACTTCCCAAATCTGAGCCCAACCAGAAATTCCAAATCCTAACTTCAAATCCAAAACCTGCTTCCCAAACTCCAGACCTGAGTCCGAGCCCCAACCTGAGCCCTTGATGTATCTCTAAAACTACAGGCTCCTTGACCCCAAGCCCAATTCTTGATCCCGACCTCAGCCTCAGACCTGGAGACCCCAGAAATCCTGAGCTTCCACATCCTTCCAGCTCCAGCCCCGCAGCCCCAGCTCCTCCGGCCTCCCAGAGTCTCTGCCTCAGGATTTCAGCTTCCTCGCCTCCAAGGTGACTCGGGGTCCTTGGGGGAGGGACACACAGGAGGGCAGCTCTGCCCCCAGCCCCTGGTCCCGCCCCGCAGGCCATCCATCTGAAAAGGCTCATTATTCACTTGGGTTTCAGACGTTTGTCGAGCACAGGCTGTGGGCTGTTTAGACCCAGAAAAACCACGGAGAAGGGGCCCGTCCACGGGGGGAGACCAGGGGAAACCAGGGGACAGAGAGCCCCAAACAGACCCCAGAGTTACTCAAGAAGTCTCTGTGAGCACCTGTTAGGGGCCGAGCAGGTTCTAGATGCCCGAGATCCAGCCCTGAGCTAGAGGAGCCCTGGCCCCCGGAGCGTGCCTGGTAGCCAGAGGCTGTGCGTTCAGATCCTGTTCCAACCTTCTGCTGGGTGTGGGGCGAAACAGCACAGTGGGGAACAGGGATGGCGGAGGGAATCGGGAGGGTTTTTCTATGTATCATATATGGTTCCAGGGAGAGTCACAGGGCCAGCCATTTGAGAGACTCCTGAAGGAAGAGAGGCAGACCTAAGTGGCAAGGGTGCCCAGGCAACAAGACCAGCAAGTGCAAAGGCCCTGAGGTGGAATCACAGCTGATTTATTCAGAGGACAGCCAGAGGCCAGAGTGGCTGAAATAGAGGGGCAGGGTGGCGGAAAAGGGTCAGAGAAGTAGCAAGAGAACAGATCATGTTGGGTCTCACGAGCCATTTTACCCCGAGTAAGATGAGAAGCCAAGGAACTTCAAGAGAAGGAGGGCTAGGATCTGATTTATGTCTACGCCTAACTGAGGCCAGGCTGCTAACAGGCAGGGCGGTGAGAGGGCCTGGTCCCGGGTCTCGTCTCAGGTAGAGCTGGCGATCGCTGATGGTGGGCTGTGGGGCGAGAGAGAGCGCGACGTCAAGAAGGACCCCAAGGCTGGGCAGGAGCAGCTGGAGTAATGGACTCACCAGTTACAGAGGGGTAGAGAGTGGACAAGGGGTTAGGGATTCAGCTCACGTGTGTGTGAGTGTGTGTGTGTTTATGTGTGTGTGAGTGTATGTGAGTGTGTGTGTATGTGTGTGTGAGTGTATGTGTGTGTATGTATGTATGTATGTGTGAGTATGTATGCATGTGTGTGAGTGTATGTGTGTGTGTGAGTATATGTATGTGTGTATGCATGTGTGTGAGTGTATGTGTGTGTGAGTGTATGTGTGTGTATGTATGTGTGTGAGTGTATGTATGTGACTGTGTGTGTATGTGTATGTATGTATGTGTATGTGTGTGTGAGTGTATGTGTGTGAGTGTGTGAGTATATGTATGTGTGTATGTATGTGTGTGTGTGAGTGTGTATGTGTGAGTGTGAGTGTATGTATGTGTGTGTGTGAGTGTGTGTATGTGACTATGTGTGTATGTGTATGTATGTGTGAGTATGTGTATATGTGTGTGTGAGTGTATGTATGTGTGTGTGTGAGTGTGTGTATGTGACTATGTGTGTATGTGTATGTATGTGTGAGTATGTGTATGTGTGTGTGTGAGTGTATGTATGTGTGTGTGTATGTGTGTGTGTATGTATGTGTGTGAGTGTGTGTATGTGACTGTGTGTATGTGTATGTATGTATGTGTGAGTATGTGTATGTGTGTGTGTGAGTGTATGTGTGTGAGTGTGTGAGTGTATGTATGTGTGTATGTATGCGTGTGTGTGAGTGTGTGTATGTGTGTGAGTGTGTGTGAGTGTGTGTATGTGTGTGAGTGTGTGTGTATGTGTGTGTGAGTGTGTGTGAGTGTGTGTATGTGTGTGAGTGTGTGTATGTATGTGTGTGTGTGAGTGTGTGAGTGTATGTATGTGTGTATGTGTATGTATGTATGTGTGAGTATGTGTATGTGTGAGTGTGTGAGTGTATGTATGTGTGTGTGAGTGTGTGTATGTGACTATGTGTGTATGTGTATGTATGTGTGAGTATGTGTATGTGTGTGTGTGAGTGTATGTATGTATGTGTGTGTATGTGTGTGTGTATGTATGTGTGTGAGTGTGTGTATGTGACTGTGTGTGTATGTGTATGTATGTATGTGTGAGTATGTGTATGTGTGTGTGTGAGTGTATGTGTGTGAGTGTGTGAGTGTATGTATGTGTGTATGTATGTGTGTGTGTGAGTGTGTATGTGTGAGTGTGTGAGTGTATGTATGTGTGTATGTGTGTGTGAGTGTGTGAGTGTGTGTGAGTGTGTGTATGTGTGTGAGTGTGTGTGTGTGTGCGTGTGCGTGTGTGTTGGGGTGAGAACTCAGGAGTGTGCGTTTGGACACGACAGTTTGAAGGACACTTTAAACCTCCCCATTAAATCCCTGAGTGAAGATTTGGGGAGAGCTCTGAGCGGATCCTCAGATCTGGTCTCCTGGGCCAATCTGTGGTCTGCAGCCGTGAGCCACTCCCCGGGGCGAGCACCAGGACTGAGCTCGGGGCCTCCTGTGCTTGGAGGGAGATGAGGGGGCGGAGCGCAGGAGGATGTGAGGGAGCCCACAATTAGACAAGGTGCCGGACACTGGAGGGTTGTGGGTGCAGAGAAGGGAGGGCCCAAACCTGGGGCGCCAGGGAGGGCTTCGTACATTGGAGGGGACTTTGGATCCTGGTTTGAGTGATTCCTAAGAAATCCCCCATCGGACAAGAGTAGGGAAGGGCGTTTGGGGAGAAGGATCAGCACACGCAAAGGCTCAGAGGTCTGAAACGTCAGCACACGTCAAAGTGACCCATGGTGCCCAACCCTCCAAGCATGCAGCCCCCCTTCTGTTCCCCATGTCAGCAAAGCGGGTCACCTTGGAGTTCCAGTGAATCCCTCTCCTATACATCCACCCCAGCATCCCTGCTGCGTCCTGAAGACAGGTCTCTGTTTCTCTCTAGTGACAGTCCCTTCGCTCCCCTCATCGTCCCCACCTGGTCCGGTCATCGTTCTCCCTGAGCACTGCCTACTCCCCCCTCCCTGTTTCTTACTGGCCACCTGTGAGGACCCCAGCAGCCAAGGGGTGGGGCTCAGTGCCCTCCCCTCCTCCAGGCCAGGAGCAGCTCCTAGGGTGACACTGGAACTGTCACAGGGCCCAGGAGACCCTGCCTGGGTGGCCGCGGCCTCCCCTGGCTCACCTCTGCCTTCCTCCTGTCACCCCGGCCTGGCCTGCTCCTTCCCGCTGCCTCTCAGCTGCCCAGCCTGCTCCCATCCCCCTGCCCCGGGGCCTTGGCCCAGGCTGCTGCCCACTGGCTGCGCTCTCCTGCTCAGCCTCTCTGCGTCTGAGGAAGTCCCTGCTCTGGGCAGCGCTTTGGGAGCCCCAGGCTGGCCCGGCCCCTGTCGATGGGCCCCTTGCACATTTCTTTGAGGGCATCATGGCATGTTTTAATGCAGCTGGGAGTTAATATGACGATCACAGCTGAGTTACTGAGCACATCATGCCCCGTAGCAGGTGATGGTGAGTGCGTAGGTGTTTCACACGCACCTTTAATTCCTTGCGTAGCCCTAGGAGGTAGCTGCAGTCATTGTTCCCATTCTACAGAGGAGAAAGCTGAGGCCAAAGAGGTGGGTATGCGAGGCCACTTAGAATGTAAAGAGGCACCTGGCCCCAGAGCCCCCAAACCTCTATCTTTCCTGCTTGGTATTAAAGTCCATGAGACGAAGGACCAGGTCAGTCTTGCTCACAGTGCCGTCCCTGCATCCCTCGGAGGACTTAGTAAGGGTTTGTTGAATGAATGAATGATTGAATGAATGAATAAGTGAATACGAGTTGGAGCGGCGCGGGGTGGCCCTGGTGTGGGAGAGCAAGCAGGAGGATGGAGCCCGAGACAGCACGAGGCACCAGGGCCCTGAGTGGCAGACAGATGAGTCTGGACTTGGCTCTGGGCCACCAGAGCCCCGGGGCTTTCAGAGCAAAGGAGGGTGGAGCTCAGATGAGTATTTGAGACAGATCCGCTGCCCGCCTGGGCTGTGGAACAGGACCAGGGTGGGGTCCTTCCCGGCCCAGCAGCCGGGCAAGACTGGCACCGCCCCTCCCACTTGGCTCCATTAGCATTCAGCGTGTGGCTCGGTCGCCACAATTAACACAAAGGTACAGTCATTCATCCTGACGGGCGGACTCGGGGGATCAGCGATGGGGGCTGGCTGCGCGGGGCTTCTGCTGGGAAGGCATGTCACAGCACAGCGGCCACCGAAATGAAAAGCTATTAATAATGATCCTGGAACTTCACTCCCATCAGCTGTTTGTTTAAAGGTGTTCCCTGCTCGGAGCCGCCTGATTTATGTGGGCAATAACGCGCCCCGGCCGCCCGCACTTTTTAAAGCAGCGCTAATGGGGTGAGACCAAGAGCCCAGGGGATGCTGGGGAACGGGGCCCAAGGGCCAGGCCTGGTCAGCCCCGACCTCAGCGCCCTGCCGGGGATCGTTCTTTAAGGCACTGGAGACACATGAAGGGGACAGGCGCAGAGCCAGGGGAGCTGGGTTCAGGTCCAGCCCGTCTGCACTTGAAAACACCTGCATTGCAGAGTCAGCAGGAGAATCCCGTGAGACGTATACAGCAAGGGCTCAGTAAAATCTTAGTTTTCTCTCTTTTTCTTAGTAGAACAACAGTCCCTGCCACCAGCCCAGCCCCCCTCAGGAGTGGTCACTCTGATGCACTCCCGTGTTTCCTGGAGGACCTAGTGTGTTTGACACTGAAGTCACTGAAGGCCTAATGCAGAGCGGGCAGAGACCCGGCGTCACGCCCAGTTTAGAGATAACGGAACCGAGTTCCGAGGAGGAGGCGACCTGAGGTCATCCACCCAAGTCCACGCCCCTATGCGTCCCAAATGGCCGGCTGGTACATGTTTGGCCCACCGCTGAGCGCCCAGCCGGGCACAGCCCCCACGTGTCCAGCGTGTAGCAGGAACAGGGCACGTTTGTTGAACTGAAAAAAAAAAAGCATCAGAATCTCGGCTCTTGGACTCAGGAGCCACTGCCCTTTCCCGGGGCAGTCGGGGGAGACCTGGCTCCGCTCCCCAGCTTTAAGGACCTACTTCAAGGGGACGCTGGATCAGATTCTTCGGGGCAGGGTCTCAGCCCTCAGCCCTGGCATGCTCATGTCTTGGGTGGCTAATTCTGGGAGGTCTTTTTTGGGGGGCTCCTCTGTGTGTTGGGGTGTTGAGTAGCCTGGCCTCCACAGCAGCACCCCCAGACAGACACGTCTCCAGACACTCAGGGGTGGCAGGACCCCCTGGCTGAGGCCCGCTGGGCCGGGGCTTTCCCCCAAGGAGGCTCTGGGGAGGCTGTCACTGGGGGTCAGGGAGGTGGGACTGGAGCCACCTCCTGGCCAGTGACCAGGGAGAGACGTCATGGTCACATTTCACAGTCACGTCCTCCCCTTGGCCTAATAGAGGGCAGCTCCCCTGTGCACACCCGGTCACCAGGCAGCTCTGTTCATGGTGCTGACCTGGTCCATGGACAGTCAAGGCCAGGCAAAGGTGAGCGTCCCAGAATGCACTGCAGCCGAGATGGAGACCACTGGACCCTCCCAGGACCCGCGGTGAAGGGAAGCCCGAAGCCGTTGGCCTGGAGACCAGAGTGGGCAGAGCTGGGCACGGTGAGGTGGCGGTCAGGTGTGGCATGAGCGGAGATGGAGGCAGGAAGGAGCCGGGGGAGGGAGAGGGGCCAGGAGGAGAGATGCCACTTTCCCGCCTGGTGAAGCCACTCTGTCTCTGCAGATTCCTTCTAGTTCCAAATTATCCCCCGAAGCCTCCTTCCCACTGGGAGGCTTCCACAGAGGCCATCTGCGGGGACAGAGTCGGTGTGACTTTAGTATCAGAAGGTCCCAGTGGAACCTTGAGCCCTGTGGCCCGAGCCAAGTCACATGATCAAGGGGGACAGCACAAGCATTGACCAGTCGGAACAGATGATCCTGAAAACAGCCAAGGGGGCTGGTGGACATGGCCCCTGGCCCCTGCCTGCATCTCCACCCAGATAAAATGGGGACCCGCACATGGGCCCAGGGCTCTCTGAAGTGAAATGGGGGGAAAGCACACAGCCCAGCAACTTGCATGCAGTGAGGAGTCAGTAAATGTCCCTTGGCGTCCCTAGAGGATCCAGAAGGCGCTCAGGTGGCCCCAGTCCCCTGCGGCGGGCCCTGAGCCGGACAAGGCCTTCGCTCAGGATTCTGAGCCGTGTTTCGGAACCTCTTCTCCAGCCCGGCCCAGGGACGGGAGGCTGAGAGGGGGTCTGGCTGTGGATTGCCACCTGCAGCCAGCAGGCACCGAGCACCCACTGTGCAGAGGTCCCAGTGGAGGTCCTGGACCCTGGGGTCTTCATCCCGCCCAGGGGTCCTGGAAGACCTGTCCCCGGGGAGGACCTGCGTCGTAGCTCCATCCTGGCCCGCCAGCCCCCCTGGGCATGTTTAGCGGCTTGTCATTACGAGATCCATTTTCTTATCTCTCCTTCCATATCTATTTTTCTAATTCTTACTTAACGAGCTCCCCTGAAAATAAGAAAATCATTGGAACAATTTCCTTAAGTGTGAAAGATTAGTTTGAAATCGGCATTAAGGGGACTAATTACCTTCATTCTCCCACCTTTCCGACAGCCGTTTGTTAGCACGAGAATTCATTCATCTGCTTCTCTGGGAAGTCAGCTGGCATTTGGCTGCCGGGGGTCTTCTGCTCCTGCTTCACGCAGAGGGTGTGTGTGCGTGTGCGTGTGCACGTGTGTGTGTGTGTGTGTGTGTGTGTGTGTGAGTGAGAGAAACACACACACACACACATACACACACAGGAGGCTGAGAAAGAAGTAAAGCGGGGGGGGGGGGGGCAGACAAGACCTGAATGTCCCATGACTCAGTGTGAAGTGACCCCCTGAGACTCTGGGACAGGGGAGTCCAGTTCAGAATCAGAGGGGTGGGCACCTAGGGAGGTACCTGGGAGGTCCAGGCACAAGCCAGCAACACCTGGTCTGACGAGCTCCTAGAGACCTGGACTCCCAGTGGCGGACTCACTGTGGGGAAGTCCCTCTGTGTCTCTGGGCCTCAGTCTGCTCATCTGTAAAATGAGTGTGACATCTTGGAGCGATAGTAATAAGAGGAGGTCTGGCTTCCGAGGAGGGCAGGCACTGCTGGTGGCTCCACCCTGTCTTAAGGCTCACAATAGCTCCAAGGGAAGCTATTACGTTAGCACAGTGTACCCATGAGAGAGTGGAGCATCAGAGAGGTTAGGTGATGAGCCCCAGGCCACACAGTAAGCTCAGAGCTGGAATTGGAACCTGAGTCTGTCTGATTGGGGAGCTCCTGCCGCTCAACCTGGACCCCAGATCTCCATCTGCCCCTTCAGTCACCCTTCCAGGGCACCCGAAGCCCTGGGGGTTCCGGCCCCAGCTCCAGCTGGTGCCGGTGTGTGACAGGTGACCCTGCATGTCTGCAGCCTCGCATCCTCCTCTGTGACTGGAGCAGCTGTGCCTGGTGGGGACCACGTCCTGTTGATTTTGTAAGTGGACCGTGACTCGGGAGAGTGGAGGACGGCAGGGAGGAGCTCCCCGGGGGAGGAGAACCAGGAGGGGACAGACTTTCAGGGAGTCTGTGCACCTGGCCAGTGGCCCCCCTTTGGTCCCCAGAATCGAGGGAGCCTCCTCCTGTGCAGGGCTCTAGCAGAAGGGCTGCCATGATGGGGCGAGATGACAAACGGTGCCGCCCAGGGACTGCGGCTCCCGGCCTGCCCCGCACCTGGTGTGGGGGAGGGGCAGTCACCCCCACTCCTTCCCCTGGGGGGCTCACGGGGCGGGGGAGGCAGATAAGCTCAGAGGAGACCCCGGAACATCTTCCATTTTCCATTTAACCGCCCGATATTGAATTATAAATAATTCATACACCTGCCAAACATTTGATTAAAAGAACCCAATTCACACTGCATTTGTCAGGGGGTAAGAATTGCATTTGGTGTTTTTATTTTAATCTGTCCTTTAACTCTTTTACGAATATTTATTTATACTTGGCTGTCAGGTTTTATTCTGTTTGCCCTGATTTCATTCTGGCGGTAGCTGGCATTTTTTCCTTTCCCTTTTTATTTTGTCACTTCTGCCTGGTAGTCATGCTTTGGAGAGCCCAGAGGTAATAAATAAGAGAGTGAGACTCCTTCCTGGCTCCTCGCACAGCCGCCCCTGCCCCTGTCCAGGGACCCCCCTCCCTGGCTGCTCCCCACCGGCCAGGCCGAGTGCTCTGGATCGGAACCTGCAAATTCCAGGGCTTCTTCTGAGAGCTTCCAGTTCTAGCTCCTGACTTTGACCTTGACCTTGACCTTCCACTGCCGTTCTTTCTCTTGGCCAAGCATAGAGTAGGTGCTCAATGATTATTTCTTAATGAATGAATGAAGCCACATCCTGAAAACATCGCCAGGTTCCGTATCTTTGGGAGGAGAGAGGAAGGTCCTGGTATTGGTGGAGTCTACTGATGGGATCCTGGAGCTGGACGGGGTCTGGACCCCAGCTGTGGGTCTCTCAGTAAGCCACGTGGGTTCCTCGGGATGCGGGACCCCATCAGCACCCACATCAGGGGTGGGTAGGAGGATTGGCACCTGCGCCCAGCACACAGGAAGCACCCATCAATGTGGGCGCTGTTGTGAGTCTCCCTCGCCCTCTCCCTGGCCAGAGGCCACCTGCCCTTCCCGCTTCTCCCTCGAGTCTGAAGTTTCAAGCCCTCGTGATATTATCCTGAATTCCAGGCCGGGTGGACAGATGTGTCTATGACAAACGAGAACCGGTGGAGTCGGCCATTTCCCTCCGTTGGCCACCTGCCCTTGCAATAATGCGCCGTGTTTGTCGGAGGGCTTACACGGGTCGGTTTGTGAGTTGACATAAAAACTTGTTTCTGCCAAGTGATTCAGGTGAGCTGGGAATTTCCTGGAGACCTGTGTCAACGCTCCTTGAATACAAAGGTGCGGGCATGTTGGACGCTGGGAAAGGCTCTGACAGTAACACGGGCAACAGGGCCGGTGGATGCGATTTTGTTGTTGTTACAACCTTCTCAGGGACACGATTTCCCTCATCTCCCATAAGAACCTAGTGACTGGACCCTGCAAAATCTAGTCCATCCCCCGCCTTCTTCCACGGCCCCCTCCCATCCCCAGGCATCTCACAGAATTAGAAGGGGTCTCGGGTTCCATCTGTCACCTGAGCGGTCCCAGGGGCTCGTTCTTTCCAAATCCACACTGTTTTTTTTTTTTTTCTTTTTTCCTGAAACCTATCTGACCGTATCATTTCCTTCATTAAACCTCCAATGGCTCCTTATTGTCCCTACGGTAGAGAGATCCGACCCCAGCAATCAACTAGGAGGAGGAAGACCCTTGCTTGTGAGCCGGCCACCCCAGTTAGATTGTGGTGAGTTGTGTCATCAACGATGATCTAGCTCCACAAAAGAATCCAAGTCACCGACGTCCCTGAACACCTGATTTTGTCTGGCAGTGTGACTGGCCCAGGGCTCAGGAGCAAGGAGACGCTGCTTGGGTTGTGCCAGGTCCCCGCTTAGAAGAGGGCCAGAGCGGGCCGGCTCCCACAGGGTGCTCACCGCGTTCGCTTTGCTCCAAGCCAACTGCAAGCTGGGTGTCGTTTGGCAGAGCCAGGCAGAGGCTTGCTCAAGGTGGCCTGCTGTTAAGTGACGAGGCCGGAATCCAAATCCAGGTCTCTTTGAGCCCAACATCCACGTCTGCACTTAATACCGTGCTGCCTTCCAGAAAATAGTGGGTGATGGTCCCAAGGGCCAGGGCAGCCCCCGGACCATATGGAGGGCCTCCTAGAGGGAGCTCGGAGGAGGGGACCCAGACTGCCATCATCCTCAGGACCACAGTGGCCCCTAGACAGCTTAAAAGCAATTTTACCCCAGAGTCGGAGCAGTGGAAAGAGGCCTGGGCTGTGGGACAACAGTCCAGGCACGAACTCCGCTTGTCCCCACAATGAGGAGTCTCCTGGGGTAACTCACTTTACCCTTGTGTACCCCGGCTTCCTCCCCAGTGGAACCGAAATGACCATCCATTGCTCCCAGGCGGGTTGGAGGCTGGAGGAAGTCACGCGGGCAGTACATACTTTGGGCAGTACATGCTTTTCCAACTGGGAGATGAACGACACCTTCTTTATAGAATTTGAATTTGACCCTGCAAAAAAAAATCTCATGCATTCAGCAGGGCAAGTATTTTCAAAAGTCGTTCATTTCCTTTCAACAACTAACTTTATAAGAAAGCCATGAGGGGTCGGGGCTGGGGCTCAGCGGTAGAGCGCTCGCCTAGCATGTGTGAGGCCCTGGGTTCGAGCCTCAGCACCAAGTAAAAATAAATAAACAAAATAAAGGTGTTGTGTCCACCTACCACTAAAACAAACAATTAAAAAAAAACAGAATGCCATGGATCCACTCTCCTGGAAAGTGGGACACCCTGGAAGAAGCTGAAGTCCTTTCCTACCACCTCCAATCTGCTCTTGTCCCCAGTTCCCCAGAGCCAAGGCCGGTGACGAGCTCAGTATGCGTCACCACCTGCCATTTTTAAACTCCAGCATACATTATATGTACCCACAGAGTATAAGTAGCATTGTTTTGTATTTTTTAATGTAAATGGATTCATACTGGATGTATCACACTCTGCAATTTGCTTTTTTTTTTTTTTTTGTGCCGACAAGGTTTCTGAAAGCATCAATGTTGGTATATATAGCTCTTCATTTAGTGGCTGCATCCACGGGATAAATGTGTCCCGTGCCGTGGGTCCACTCCTCACCTGCAGGTGGAGGGATGTCTCCTCCCTCCCTCCTGGTGCGGTGACTGTTGATGTGCGTGGCCATCGGCACCCTGCTGGCCTTTCCTGAGCCGGCCCCTGGGTCCTGACTTCTCTATTTCCATTCCAGTGGACCGGGGCAGGCTGACGGTGGTGAGGATGGTACCACGGCCCGAGCTGTGGTGCGCAGTAACAGGTGTCAGGAGACCTCAGAGCCCAGAGGAGGCAGAGTGGGCTCGCTGCTGCGGAGCAGGTTCCGACCCAGTCTGGCCCAGAGCTTGGCCTTCTAGAGCCCAGCACGACCCCCTCTCTCCTCCAGGGACGAGGGCTTGGCACAGAAATCTCTGGGATAATGAACGGGGCCATTCTGGACCCAGAGCCCAGAGTCCATGAAATTCCAAGTGGACCAAAAGGTGTTGTCCCCTCACTCTGGGCCAGGAGGCCCATCTTGGCAGCCAGGGGGACACCTTGCCCTTCATGCATTTTCCTTTGTGCAGACGCTGGGAGCTTGGGGTGGCAGAGGCAGGACCGGGGCACTGATGGACCGTGGAGTCCCAGGTCTCCGAGGACAGCTGCGGCACAGGGGAGGGGTGGGGGGGAGCCCCTGCACGTAACTCTGCCGCCAGAGGGTGAACGGGGTCAGCCACTGCCTGTGCCCGGTCCAGGGGCCTGAAGGTTGAGTGAAGGACCTAGAAGCCTGGGCGGGGCTCATGGTCAGCCTGAGGTACAAAGCCACACGCTGTCCCCAGAAGGTCACCGCCCGGTAGGAGAGGACTGGAAGGGTGGTCCACTGGGAGCCCCAGGCCTGATGTCCTGCTCTGTTCCCAGCCTACAGCCCGCCCTCTGCTCCTCCTGTCACCTGTCACTTGGCCGACACCTCCCACCTCTCACCTCCTGCCCACGTCAGCACTGGGCACACTCCTTTAGGAAAGCCGGCCCACCCTCGCCCTCTGCAGCTCCCCGCTCTCCTCTCCCCCACGCCAGCCCACTCCAACCTGCTGCCCGCCCCCTCCCTGCGCAACTGCCACAAGGCCACCGAGGACCTCCCTCGCCTCATCCCGTCACCCCCCACGCCCCACCTCTCAGGACCCCGCGGGGGCTCCACCCTCCCTGCTCCCCCTATCCCCACCGGCTCCTTCTTCGCGGGCTGCTCCTCCCCCTGCCCCGGAACCTGTAGAGCATCTTGTATCAGCTTAAAGACACTCACGCGGGAAGCCGAGGATCACAACAAATCGGCTTTACATTCCACCCATCAGCCGTCCCCCACTGGTATTTTTAAGACACGTGGCTCTGGGCTGAGTGCCACGTGTGTGGCCCGTGCTCTGTGTGCACAAAGTACCAGCACACAGGGGGGCATCTCCCCCACCCGGCCACGGCTCAGAAGTGGCCCTGGGACAAGTCCTCATACAGCCTTCTAGAAAAATGTCTTGTTCGTCCACTGGCCTCTGTGGGTATTCTCCTTACGCAGAGGGATGGTTCTAGCACTCTGCTGGCTCCTCCGGTCACCCTTTCAACCTGGACCAGGCTGGGTTCCTCTCCCTCCATATCCTTCTCCTGAGCCATCCCAGCCCCTGAGGGGGGTGTTTTGGGGAGAAGCCCACTGCTCCTTGCTGGCTCTAGTTTCCCCCTGGGTCTCAGGCTCACACTCAGCTGTGCACCTCACTCTCCTGGATCTAGCACATTCCCCGTCCACCCAAGCCGGCTCTTCTCGCCTCCCAGCCCAGCACCTGGGAGTCACCCGGGAAGCTGGACGTGGTTGTCAGGTCGTGAGCAAATCCTGGGTGACGGTTAGGTCTGGGGGGCAACCCTGTGCTTCAGTTTTCTCCTCTGTGAAGTGGAGATGACCAGGGCACCTCTCTCGTGGCGTGGTTTGGACGTGTGGACGTGTGGACGGGGTGGGTTGGGGGGCAGGCCTGCAAGGGGCTGGGCGCAGCCTTCCAGGCTCACGGCACCAGCTCCCTCCTGCCATCTGTGGCTCCCACAGCCACCCTGCCCTCCTTCCCCAGTCACCCACACCAGTCCATCACCAGGTCTGTGGACGGCCCGGCCTGACGGGCTCACCAGCCTCCTTCTCAGCCTCCCACATCCACCCCACACTGTTGTCTTGTCACTGAGCGATGCTTTAAAAAGTAGATCAGATCACTGTCACTCCCCTCTTTAAACCTCAGGGGTCACAATGCTCTAAGGCTCCAAAGCCCCGTCCCCCCAGATGGGCTCTGCAGAGCTTCCCGGGGCGCCCGGCCGTGCGCACTCTGTGCGGACCCTACTGACAGGTCAGCACCCTGCGGAGCTGAGGTTACACGTGTGATGTGCCCAGGGTCTCTGCAGCCTGGCACCAGCCACCTCACGGGCCACATCTCTCCCCCGACCCCCTGAGGTTCACGTCCAACCGGAACAAACATCTTCCATTTCCCCAAACAGGACATGCACCTGCTCTCACCTCTGGCCTTCCCACGCTCTCCCAAGGCCTGGATCCTTCTTCCCCACCTGCCCGTTCCTGCCGGTCCATAGGTCACTCCCCTCATCCTCTCCTGGAACACTCCTCGGAAGCTTAGCCAACTCCTGGTTTCTTGGTGAAGGCCCCCGACATTTCCCTCCGGCTCTGGTTTAAAAGTTTTTTCTGGCGCTCGGTCCTTCTCCCACGGACATACAAAGCCCCCTGGGGGTGGACATTTGTCATTCACCGCTCTGCCTGCCGGGTGCCTGGCGTTGGGCGCAGAGAGGGCACCTGGACGTGGTTTCTGGGATCCGTGTTAGTTCATCCTCCAGTGAAGACACCCTAAGACCCCTCCCTGCCAGGGACTGACCCTGTCCCTGAGGGTACACCGTGAAGGACACCAACGAGAAAGCCTCTCGGTGACACCACCGTGTTAGTGAGGACACAAGCAACAAGTAGAGAAACCAAGTGACTTGTGCGATAACAGAAGGGAACGCCGCATGGGAACCAGGAGAGGAGGCGGGCAGAGCCGGGGCAGGGCTGCACTGGGGGGTGTGGGGCTCTTTTCACCCAGAGGTGATGTGGGGACAAAGACATTCCCACGCCAGGGAGGGGCATCAGGGTTTTGCAGATGTTGAGAAAGTGTCCGGCAGAGGGTCTGGCTAAGGCAGAGCGGGTCTGCCAGGTTCAGGGAACTCAGAGGCCATTTCAGCTGCAGCAGAGGGAGGGACGGAGGGAGGGGAAGAGGGGACTGGCCAGGGAGGTCAAGGGGCCGATCACCTAGGGCCTTGCAGCAACCCCAGCTTCTATTCTGAGAGAAACTGGCGGGGGGGGGGGGCGTTTTCTTCTGACAGCTCTTGAGTGTGACCCACGTGCTGTTGAATTCGGCCGTTGTAAGCACACACTCAATGGCGTCCAGTAAACTAGAGCTGGGCAGCTCCGCCACCTTCAGCTTTAGAACATCCTCTTACCCACAGAGATCCTTCGTGCCCATCTGCTCAATTCCTATTCCCACCGGGGACCCCGCGAAACCACTGATCTGCTTTCTGTCCTATAGATTTGCCTTCTGGGGACATTTCGCAGCAGCCGCACCCCGGGACCCGTCCCTGCTCTGCTTTGTTGGATCCTGGCTGCCTTCTTTCATGGAGCCTGGTGAGGGTGGGTGTAGCTGGGTTCTGGGTTGTCAGCGGTCCCTTTACTTTGCTCAGTAGTACTCCTTCAAGGGGTGGGCCGGGCTAGTTCATCCATGGCCAGATGGAAGGCTGTGGGGCTGTTTCCGCTCTGGGGCTGACTCATGCTGCTGTGGACATTTGTGTACACGTCTTTGTGTGGACATATGTTTTCGTTTCTCTGGGGTAGACACCTAGGAGTAGAATTGCTGGATCGTATGGCAAATTTATGTTTAACTTTTTAAGGAACTGCCCAACTGTTTTCCAAACGGGCCGCCATGTGGAGCAGAGTCTAGCGGGAGCAGATGGCAGCTGAGAGACTGGTCGTTTCGTTGACATAATTAAACAAGCCCACTGGGTTCAAGGACAAAGCAGGTTCGCCCCTGGAGACCTGGGTGCCTGGCGCTCAGGTTGGCACCAGAGGGTCTCGGGGAGGACCCAGGCCAGGGAGCCCCTGGCTGCAAACCCAGCCTTCCAAGCCCCCGAGAGAAGTGGGGAGTCAGCCTCACCCCATCCCTCCCTCCACGCCCGTCCAATCCCCAGACAGCTTCCACGCAGCGAGAGCGTGCAAATCCTCGGTTTGGAGAAGAATCGGCACCAAGCATGACTGTGGGAAGCTGCAGAGCCCTCTCCCCCCGGGGATAAGGCAAAATTTTCTTTGCAATTAAAATTCCTTTGAAACTGGAACCAAGGAAAATGCAGAGGAGAAAGCTTTTTAAACTAAGGGAAACTCTCTCCGTGGCAATTACCACGTGTGCATTTGACAAAGCTGTTTCCTCCTCCCCCTGCCCAGCGGCCACAGGGAGGTGCCCCTGCCCGGCTCGGCTCCTGCTTTCATGCTGGGCCCTGGGCCTCCGGACAGCTCCCTGACTCTCCGCCCACGGAGCCCTCGGATTCCACACATTTTCTAGCCTCAGTTCAGGCCTGGACTTACAGGGCCACTACCTGGGTCCCCAGCCCAAGGGCTCATCTGCCAGCATGTCACCCCCCTGGGCCACCCTGGTCCTGCAGGCCACACACCGCCGGAGTCCCTCCCCATCTTTCCCTCCTCCGGGCCCACAGCCCTGCGTCTGCGCAGCTCACCAGGCTCCGACCATATCCTGTTAATATCCTGACCCCGTGTGCGGTGCCCCGTGCATTCAGGAGCAGGGAGCGTGGAAATCTAGTTCCACTCCGTTTTTTCCAGGAACAGATATGTATGGAGCCATCACGAGGAGCAGAGCCCTGTGCCCAAGTCCCGGATATTAGCCATTTCCGTGTCAGGGAACGCGTCGCGGGGGGTTTGGGACCAAGCCTGTGGCTAAGAGCAGCTGAGAAAGCTGATAAAATGTAAAAAGCATCTTATTACACATCAAAGAGCCGTCGAGAAGCCTTTTGTGAGGAATTACCAGGAATTATTAGGTCAAAACCGAAGGGAAAACAGAGACCCAGAGAAGTCGGGAAGCGAGAGGCAGCGTCTGTCCCGGCTCTGCGGACCCCAGATCTGGTCTGGATTCTGGTGACCTCACCGCCAGGGGCCGTGGAGCCCGAGACCGCGGCCTGGACAAGGAGGGAAGCCAGGCTGGGACCCTCACCCGCGTAACCTGAGGCTCCCAGAGGCTTTGCCCTTGGGGAGGGGGTGAGCCAGAGACCGCCAGCCTTAGGTCACCGAGCGGGGAATGCCAGGGGACCCAGGCTCGACTCCGGTTGCAAGTGCTTCCACAGCCGGACGCAAATGCTTTAAAAATAAGAAAATCCCTTCGTCTTGGGCTTGGAATTCTTCCTTAAAATAAAATTTCAAGCGGGGTCAACAGGCAGCGATAAGCAGGCACATCAGAGACTGCGTAATGAGCTACATCGGAGCCATCCCGCGTGAGCAAGCGAGTGACAGCGTGACAGCCCTGTCCCCGGGGCCCACGGTCAGCGGGCGACGCCCTCCTAGCAGGAGCAGCCTGGGCCCCGTGGGCGCTTGTCTGTCCTCAGTTTCCTCCGCCTGTGGCCACGGCTCGCGCCCTCTGGCTCCCTGCGGTTTCCATGGCTCCGCAGGCCCGGGGTGGCCTCCGGCCCGGCTGGCAGCTTCCTCCGGCCTTGGGCTCCCTCCCCCTCGGCCTCTTCTTGGATGCTGGGGTGCCCTGCGCTCCGTTCTGGGCCCTCTCTCTGTCCCCAGGCGACAGCACTATTTCCTGGCACTAAATGTCATCTGCGTGCTGAGGAGCCTCTGATTCATGTCCCCAGCCCCGGCCTCTCGCTGCGGCTCCAGGCTGCTCCCCCAGCTGCCCACCGCTCAGGACCCTCCAGCCATGTCGCCTCGCTCCTGCTCCTGCCCACAGACCCTTCCCCTACGTTCCCCTGTTAGGGCCACTGTGGCCACCGTCCAGTGTCAACCCCCAAACCTAAGGGTCATCCGGACTCCTGGCTGGAATTCTGGTGGAGATGGAACGAAGTGTCCACTCAGAGAGCTGTTGAGGAGGCAGGGGCAGACCTGGTTGTCCCCTGCAGGTGTGGGGACGACAGGCGCCCAGTGCGATGTCCAGCCTCCTGGCTTGACCACATGGCCCACGGGGGTCATTCGCTGAGCTGGGACACCCCGGGGAAGAGCCGGTTGGAGGACGGACCTGGCTTTGGACAGCTGAGCGTGAGGTTCCACATCTAAGTCAGGCAGCTCTGGACTTCAGGGCTCAGTGGGGATGGGGACTCCAAGGTCAGGCCATCGTGGTGTTGGTGGTAGGCGAAGGCTTGGCCCGGTGGCACACCAAGGCAAAGAGAGAGGGTGGTGGCACCCACAGGCGAGACAGAGGCACCTAGGGGAGGAGGGAAGCCATTGGTTCAGGTTCACGTTCCAAATGCTCCTGAGGGTCCAGGGAAAGGAGGACTGGAGACCGTCCACTGGAGTCAGCAACATGGCGGTCACTGTGGCCTCCGCGCCCTCTTGGTGGGTGTGGGGTGAAAGCCAGATGGCGGTGGGTTGAGAAGAGAGCGGGAGGAGAGTGAGGAGAGGACGTGTGGGGACGTGTGGGGAGGTGAGGGGACGTGTGGGGACATGTGGGGAGGTGAGGGGAGAGGAGGGGAGGTGAGGGGACATGTGGGGAGGTGAGGGGACGTGAGGGGACATGTGGGGAGAGTAGGGGAGGTATGGGGAGGGGAGGGGAGGGGAGAGGAGGGGAGGTGAGGGGAGGTGAGGGGAGCGGAGGGCAGGGCCTGTGTTTTGGGGTTTGGTCGTAGTCTGAAGCCAGATGGACCTGGCAGTGGGGTGCGGTGTCTGGGGGCCCGTCTTGCAGGTGGCTGGGTCGTTTCTTTGGTCGACAGCCCAACCGCAGCCCTGAGTCACCAGGAAGAGTCCTTGACTTGGACTCCCAGTTCTGGCCCAAGGTCGAGGGGCCACATCTGGTGGCCTGCTTGGTGGCTGGTCCCAGAGCTCCACAGGCCTCACATGGAGGCGAATGTAGCAAACTCGCTCTGGAGCGGCGCAAGCCCTCGGGGAGACGGAGCCACTGTCACCTCTGAAGTCCCCCCGGGGGACTAAGTCCAGGAGCAGGGCGAGTGTGGCCGCCCCAGAACCCCACCAGGGGACTGTCATCAGACACGGGGAGGGACATTTCCTCTGGTGCAGAGGAGAGAGCATGGGGGCCCGGTCCTTACCTGTAGGGTGGGTGACACTTCAGGTCGGCCTTCCGGGGGGGTTTACGTGGCCTCCGCCAGGGCCGGCCGGGCAGGAGGCCAGACTCCACACACGCGGCTGCTGTTATCATCCTCGGCTCTCATGGCTCCGAGCCGCTCTCACTTGTGGAAAATAATAATCAAACCTCACCTGGTACAGCACCTGACGCTTTCTGATTACCTTTATAGTCCTACTCACTCACGTTTCAAAAGAGAAGACGAAAACAGGGAGGTTTCTCCCCATTGTACCAGGGAGAACACTGAGACTCAGAGAGGGGAAGTGACTTGCCCAAGGTCACACAGCCTGTTCAACAGAGACGTGAATGCAGTCCAAGTCTGACTCCGACGTCAAACCCCTGGCCCTGGCCTGCGCAGACGCGGCATCACACCGTCTCCCTCACGCAGCCCCTGTGGAACGAGATGGTCCCAGGACTGGAAGGCTCAGAGGAAGGACAGGACTAAGGTTGAGCGAGGTGCCGGGCTGAGACGGGTGAGGGAGGAGGACGCCCTGCCTGCCAGCTCCTTTCTGGTCAGTCCTCGGGCCTGGATCGGAGCTGCCTGTCTGTCACCCCAGATGGGAACCTGCTCACAGTCTGGGGTGGACGGCCACGTGCAGCTCCAGCCGTCCCAACCCGAGGCAGTTGGACCCGAGAGAAATGTTCCCTCCCTGAGCTTTGACCCATCTGTTCTGGACACAGCCAGGTCGGGGTGTGTCCCTTCTCCACGTTGAGAGGCGACCCCTGCCAGGCCTGGCCGCACCTTTCCACCCCTTCTCCAAGGCAGCCTGGCTCTTCCCTCCCCCCAGATTCTCACACATGGTTCTCTCTGACCGGAGTCCTTCCCTGGGGCTCCATGGGCAGACCCCTACTCATCCTTCAAGGGTCAGGCCAAATGTCACCTGCTGTGTAGGAAGCCCATCGACCAAGCCTTTATTGAGCACCTACTACACACTGGTGCCTGGGTTGGGCTCCGGGGTGTAGCCAGGAACCAGCTCTCAGCCTCTGCTTCTAGAGGGCCAGGGTTGCAGTCCAGTGGGAAGAAATGACAAGGTGGAAACCTCTGAGAACATAGACAGGAAACGGGAAGTGACAGTCCCCAGTGGGCAGGCTCTCTGGGAGGCTCCCCTCCCCCTCCTCAGCCTCCTGGCTCCTCTTGGTGTCTCCTGCCTCTCAGCCACACGGAGTGGACAGGGGCAGTGTGACGTGGGGGGGCCTGCTTTGGAGCTTGACTTTGGCATCAGATAGTCTGTGTGATCTTGGGAGAGTCAACTGACCTCTCTGTGCTTCGTCTCCACAGCAAAATGGCAATAGAGATAGGAGCTGCCTCAGAGCCTCTGTGAGTCAGGCGATGACCCACGTGGGAGCTCAGACTGTGACATCCGCACTCAGTGACCATCAGCTCCTCTTATTCCTACTGATAATGTCATCCGCAGAAGATCTGGGACCTGCTGTCAGCCCCCTGGGCTCTAGGGGAGTGAGGGTCTCCAGGCAGGTCTTCTGGGGTGGGAACGAGGCGGCAGGTGACTCCAGGGAGGAGGGGGAGACCCCAGGGCCTCCGCGGTGGTGAGTGGAGAAAAGCGCATTTGAAGGGACTCGGCAGCCGGTCACAGAGGACCTTAAATGGCAAGAGTGCTCCTGGGTGTCTGTCGCTTGATCAATTATTGGTCGAGTGGTTAGAGAGATCCTGGGCCCTGCGGGAAGGAGTGACCTCCCCATCCTGGGAGGAATGTAAGCCAGGGCCGGACAGAAGAGGGAAGGCAGCATCAGAGGGAGACCAGGCCTGAGGCTCCCCAAGAGCAGCCACGGGGAGAGGCCGTGGGCCTGGTGCTGGGCACCTGCCCTGGAGCCCTCCGCTTCCTTCGTGTGACCTTGGGAGTTGACCTTGCACTGCTGGCCCCACCCCCCTCCCCCTCCCCCTCCCCCAAGTACACAGAGGGCAATGATGAGTCTGCGCAGTAGAGGTCGTGAGGCCCCCAGGGCTGTTGCTGAGGCTGCGCTGCCTCCTGGCTCGGCCTCCCGGAGGCCCACACTGCGGCTCTGGCCTCTCCAGCCACTTTGGAGTCTGGGGCTGAGGAGGCTCGGGCCCGGCCCAAGCCTCCCTAAGGAGCTCGCCATGGTCACCAGCTGCCGGAGGCGAGGTGAGGCGAGGCCAGGCGAGGCCGAGGCCGTGAATCCGAGCAGGGCGCGGGGCCGGGCTGAGCGGGCGGGTCCTGCTGAAGGAGGAGGCCGGCCTTCCCGCCGTGATTTACCGCGAGGTTGACAGGATGAAAGCGGAGTTTTCAGTGGCATAATCGTGGGACCTCGGACCGCGGGAGATGAGCTGCGAGGAGCTGGCGCTGATCTTGCTGCCACCGGCTCAGCCCCGGCTCAGGCTGGGACTTTCCTGCCGCGTCTCTGGCCGAGGTCAGGCCCGAGCTTCAGAAGGTTTTATCTGAGCGCAAAGTGCCACCCAGGACGCGGGACTGCGCTGTGCAGGGCGCTGGGCCGAGCCCCTGGTCAGGGGCCCCCGCCCAAGTCACACCCCGGGGCTCCAGGGGCTGCAGAGGGGGACTGGCTGGGAGCAGGTGGCTCCAAGGACCCTCCTTCCCCGCAGGGTCCCGCGGGAGCACCTCGCGGGCTGTTTCCCTGAAGCGCTGCGGAGGGGGATGGGAACTCCTTTTGCAGATGGGGACGCTGAGGCCCCGAGAGCTGGGGTCCCTTCAGGTGAGGGCCGAGAGGACAGAGGGGCCGGGGCCTGGGCTCGGCCCCTCTCAGCAGCAGCTGTAGAAACTAAAGGCCTTGGGGGATGGAGTGGGGTCAAACCACCAGACAGCCACAGAGCGAGTCCAGGCCAGGCACACAGTAGGGCACACTGCTTGACCTCCACTGGGCGGTGTCCCGGCCACCGCTCAGGGGCTCGCAGGTCCACGGGGAATCTGCTCCGGAGCCCCCCGGGGACTTGCACAGAGACCTTCCTGCTTCAAATCCCGGCTCCCCTGTTCCTGGCTGGCTGTCACCTTGGACCAGTGACTTCACCTCTCTGTGCCCAGTATTTTCCATCCAAAATATATCACAATGATAGTGAAGTGCACCGTGCACAGTGCCCAGCCCCAGGTCGATAAGTGCACTCTCTTATTTCTGGCTCATCAAGGGCCCCAGGCCCTGGCAGGTCGGAAGCACCCGGGTTGGCTGCCCGGTAGCGTTGATGTCATTATTACTGCAGCACAGGGTCCTGGAATACGCATTCCACATAAGTCCCGTGTTCTGAAGTCCCGTGTTCTGTTGGCAGCATGGCCCTGGTCCTCTGATGAGTCCTGGGAACTGTGGTTTGACCTTCTATTGTACAGGAGCCCAGAGAGGGCAGGGACTTGCCCAAGGTCACCCAGCATGATGGGACCCAAGCCAAGTTCCAACCAAGGCTCCTTGTCTCCCAGCCTACACAGCTTTCTCCCGTACTGCAGAGGGACACATTCCTTAATGTCATCTGCTCTGGTCGCAATAAAAATTAACTGCCCTGAATATGGGCCTCATCAGTGCAGCTCCCAGGCAGACACAGACTGAGGGAAAGCGGGGTGGAACGTGTCACCGGGCCCCTGAGACCTCCGGGCAGCCTCTCTGGTGACTCCTGAAGGGCCCCAGGCGGCAGGTCTTCTCTGCCTCGGCCTGTGTAGACTCCACCTAGGCCCAGGTGCTGGTCTCGTGGACAGAGCCAGCTGGGGAGTGTCCTGCCTGGCCCCGGTTCCAGTCCCCACCCCACGTGGCTCTGCGTCGCCCTGGGCACTGGGGCCACCTCCTCTCACCCTGGCCCAGAGGCTCGTGTCTACCACTGGGTGGGGGTGGAAGGCCAGACCTCTTCCCCGGGGTTGCCAGGACCGGGGCTCTGTGTGTCACCCCCAGTCTGCCCTGGGGACCTGCAGGCAGGCAGACTCGAACAGACCCAGGCCCTGGCGCACTCCAAGAGCCAGGGAGGGGGAAGAGTCCAGGACCCCAGGGGGACGGGGAGCTGCGGCCACATGTGAACAAAGGGACAGACAGCCAAGGAGGTGGGGTGGGGGAGAAAAAGGAGGAGAAGGTGGAAGAGGGTGAGTGGATGGAAGGACCCGCCCACCAGGCACATTTATGGGGTGAAGTACTATACAGCAGTGAAAAGGAGAACAAAGACAGATCTCACAAACATAATGTGGAGAAAAAGAAGCAAGATGCAAAGAGGGTATACAGTAGGCATCCATTTACATCAATCTTAACCACGAGCAAAACCAGAAACCACAGAGACATTCAGTTGCACACAGTGAGATGGTCTCAGTAAAGAAGGGCCAGGAGCTGGCCCTCACAAAGCCAGCCAGCGGAGGGAACGGGGCCCTGCATCGGGAAGATGAGGGAGTGGGTGGCTGAGCGTGGGCGAGTGTCCGCATCCTGACGAAGGGCGGATCCCTGGGTTTGCTTTGTAATCGTTAGTTATGCGGCGCATTTGTGATCCGTGCCATTTTCTGTATCAAGGCGGAATTTCACAATGTAACTGATGACGAAAAGTCCAGGGGGGAGGGGAGGGGACAGGGGAGGGGGCCGCGGTGGAGGGAGAGAGCTCCTGGGGCTCTGCTTGGCGGGCACCACAACGGGCCCTGCCCCCACCGCCGCGTGTGTAAAATGGAATAAATATTGACACGGCCAGGATGGTATTCAATTTGTCCTGATCACTGGGCTGCGGTGAGTCTGACAGGGCGCGGTGTAAAACAGCGCCCAGGATGTAATTTCCACTGTCAACATGATGTACAGCGGCTCTGCCTGCGGCACAAGGCGGCCCCGGCGGGGGTGGGGCGGGGGACAGGTGCTGGCCCGGGCCCTGGCGTGGAGGGTCCTGACGGTCACCCTGGACAGGTGAGCAGTAGCCACAGTGTGTGCACGCACACACCCACATTTCTAAATTGCACGGGAGGTCAGACCTCAAGCCGGGACCCAGGCCTGGGGTAAGTCACGCCAAGCAGTGACCCAGGAGGACATGTTTCATGCTCAGAGCCGAATGCAGACCTGTCCTTCGTGGCGGCCACTGTGAGCCGCCCTGCCCACCCCGCTCCCCTGGTGACAGATGATCTGAACTTCATAGACAGCATTACCTAGCTGTGTGACCTTGGGCAAGTCCCTCCACCTCTCTGAGTCACAGCCCTTCTCCGGTGACGGGACTGTCTAGGGGAGCTGTTGGGAGGATTCTCTGTGACCGTCCCTGTGAAGCGTCCTGCCTGGAGCTCGGCGTCACCTCTTACGAGCTCAGGGACACACGGTGCCTGGCACCCGTGGAGGTGTGTGACCGCTGCCCGACATCGTTCTCACTGGCTCCCCATCGGCCCGGCAGATGCTGTGCCTCCTTTCCGTCCGTCTCTGTCCCACTGATCTGTTAAGGCTGCTCCCCAGAAGGGGCAGAACCTGGGACAAGCCCCGTGTCCCCGTGCCACAGCCTCCTTGTTGTAAAGGGACAGTGGCTGCGAACTCCATGGGGCTTCTGCCAGGAGTAAGCGAGTCCTGGGCCACGGCGCAGGGCAGGGCTGGCCCATAGTAGGTGATCAATAAACATCAGCCCAGAGGGCAATGGAACCGGAAGTCCTTCCTGGGGCGGCCTCCCTCGTCCACTGCGTCCATCCATCACCATGTCGGCCCCATTTTGCTTCCTAAATATTTCAATATTTCAAAACTGTCATCTCTCTCCGTCCCCCAGTGGCCTCCCTGGTCCCGGCCACCCCCGGCCTCTCCTCCGGACACTGGCTCCCTCGCTGGCCGGCGTCCAGCCTGGCACGTCCCAGCTAGTCTGGCAACAAACACGGTTTAGACCCACGGCCACTCCTGTCCCTGCTGAGCGCCTGCCTGCCCTGAGTGCCCCTCAGCCCCAGTCCAAGTCCTCCAGCCCGCCCAGGGCTCTCCCCAGGCCCCGTCCCCCACCCTGGTGCTGACCGGCAGCCCCCTTACCCACGCCAGGCATGGCCCACCCATCCTGCAGGTTCACCCCAAATGCCTTTCAGGGAGCCCGTCCTGGCCAGCCCCACCCGTCCCCCATGAGGTCCTGTCCCTACTGTACACGGGGCTCCCTGCGCGTCCTCCGGCAGGTTGACCAGGTTGGGAGTCGCCCGTTTGTGAGACTGTTGGGTTGACGGGTGCCTCCCACTGTACCTCCCAGGCCCAGGGCGTGGGCAGCCCCGGGGCACAGACTGCCTGGCTCCTCTCGCTGCATCCTTGGCCTCTAGGATGCCCGGCATACAGTAGGTGCTCAGGAAATATTCGCCAACTCAGTAAGTGGAACAAGCGGAGCGTAGAGGGCAGCCTGGGAGGGTGGTGTGACAGTGACCGGGCAGCTGGCCACCGTGTCGTCCATCCACACAGCGGGCAGCCCCTCCTGCACCCCCGGGGAGCACCCTCTGGGCAGGGGGCAGCAGCGGAGACGCCCACAGCGGGTGGGCAGGCCGAGAAGGAGGCCGCGGAGGGCCGGGCGGGGCCCTGGGCTCAGGTGACAGTGAGCTTCCCGTGGGGGCAGCAGGAGGTGGACAGAGCCAGTGTGGCCCTGGGGTAGCAGGGACAAGGGCCTTCCGCTGGGGGAGGAGCCGCCAAGGCCCAGAGGCACCAAGGCCCTAAGCAGCAGTGGCTCCGCGTCCCCGGGAGGTGGCTCCACAAGACGTGGTGGGACGTTGGCGTGGGGGGTGGGTCGGATCCTGCAGGCCTGGCATGGCCAACTGGGCAGCGACTCAAGGCGCAGGTCTTGGGGCCGGCAGGTCCGTTGGAGTCCCAGCTCCACAAACACTCCAAGGGCGTGACCTTGGGCCAGCCCCGTCTCCTTTCCTCTGGAGCGTGAGGGCAGCAGCAGTGCCCGTCTAGAAGGCCACAGCGCTGGACAGCAGCCTGGGGGCCCTTGGGACTCTCAGTGGGGACGTTCGCCCGCCCGGTCTCCGGGGAGGGCTCGGGAAGGTTCCAGGCCTCTCAGCCGGGGCTTCTGGAGGTGCATGGAGTCAGCTCAGCACAGCCTGCGGGGAGTGGACACCCAGCCGCCTTTGCAGATGCGGTGACTGTTCCTGAGGGCGGGGGACCCAGCTCTGACCACCCGTCCCCAGCCGCCCACCTTCCCCCCGGGCTTGTCCCTGGCCACCAAGCAGGAAGCGCGGCGTGTCCCAGCACACGACACACACCTGAGAAGGGCCACCCTGGGTCCAGTGCGCACCCCACTGGCCCCCAGCACAGCCCACGGTCCAGCCCCACAGAGCAGCCCGCGTGCAGCCCACTCCACTCCCACTGAGCGCCGACTGTGTGCAGGGGTTATTCCGGGGCTGGGGTACCGAGCACAGCACCCCACACGTGAGGTCAGCAATGAAAACGCGAGTGTCCAGGCCGCTGGCCGCGGGGCAGATCTGGCTCCTTCTTTGAAGCTCCGCGGGGCTTTCCACCTGGGTAGGGCCAGGGAGAGGCGAGGCCAGCGGAGACCAGGCGCCTGGCCCGCTCCCTGGGCCTCCGCCGGCCCCCAGGGGCGCATGAGCTGGTGAAGTGACCCCCAGGGAGCGGGCAGCAGCCAAGCACAGAGGGCTCCGGGCTCGGGGTTCAGTGGGCTCAGTGCCCTTGGGACGGGGACGGGACAGACAGGAGCCAGATGCCAGGCACAACTTCAAGGGCAGGCCCAGGAGCCAAGCCTGGACAGAGGACAGAGGGAGGCAGTGAGCGACCCGCCTCTTCCGCTGCTCGCCCTGCTCCCGGGGCCCAGGCTGGCGCCCACGCGGGAGCCCACTGCCCTCCCCAGGGTCTCCACTCCCCTTGGCACGGTGCCCCTAGAGGCCCGCTTAGCCCTTGCTCAGTAAATCCACAGCTGATAAATACTCGGCTGGGGGACCAACGTCTCCGAGCCTTGACCCAGCCAGAAGCTCTGCATACGATAGGGGTCCAGCAGCACTTGTCAAGTGACCAGAGATGACCACACAGCTGATACTGTTTTCATATCTATGTTTTAGCTGTAGGTGGACACAATACTTTTATTTTGATTTATTTATTTTATGTGGTGCTGAGGATCGAACCCGGGGCCTCGCACACGCCAGGCGAGCCACAGCCCAGCCCCACACTGGCTAACAGTCAGTGTCGCACACTCGCTGACCTGACTCTTGTCCCTTCACACGCACCGACTGCAGGACTCCTCACCTTGGCCCGGGGCGGGGGGGTGGGTAGCGGTGTCCCCGTTTCTCAGATGAGGAAACTGAGGCTTGGGATGGAGGGGACCTCACGGGTTACGGTATAGTAACAGAACTGGGGCTCAAACCGGACCTGAGGTCTTAGGGCCCCCTGGATATTAAATTCCGCCCTGAGGAGGCGGCTGGGAGGGTCGGGGAACCCTGGGGTGGAGGCAGGAGTGAGGAACCCGGGCTGCGCCATGAAGGTGTCCGCTGTCCTGTCTGGAGGTCACCGGGCCCCTCCCCTAGGTCTTGGCAGGGTGAGAAGCCCTTCCTCTGTCCCTGGGGAGACAGCCAGATGACAGAGGAGAGCCAGGAGCATGGAGCTGGCAGTGGACCTTGGCCGCGATGGTGCCAGGGCATTAACTAATCAAGAAAGGACGTGCAGGCCGCCCCCGGACCCCAGAGGAGGGGCTGACACGGGGCGAGCAGAGGGCGGTCATGGGGATGCAGCAAGAAGGGGAGATAGCAATGGGCTGGCTGCTGCGGCCGCCGTCGTGGGTGCCTCCCCTCGCTCTTCACCCACCATAGAATCCGCCACTCTGCTGGCCACTGCTCCCGGGTCCTGTCCCAGGGCTCCCTGCTCACGCTGTCTTCCCCTAACTTCCTACCTCATCTGCTGCCCGCGTCCGACTCCTCCTCACCTCTCAGGGATGGGCTGCGTCACCGCCTCCTTCAGTGGCCCTCCAGGTGGCCCTGCATGGTGGCCCTCCACGTGGCCTTCCAGGTAGCTCTCCATGGTGGCCCTCCAGGTGGCTCTGTATGGTGGCCCTCCAGGTGGCCCTCATGTGGCCCTGCATGGTGGCCCTCCACATGGCCTTCCAGTGGCCCTGCATGGTGGCCCTCCAGGTGGCCCTCCTTGTGGCTCTCCACGTGGCCCACATAGACCCGAGCTTTCCCTGTGCCGTGCTTCACCTTAGCTGGTTCTTCTTGTCTGGGGGTTTAGGAAGACGGCCGCTGTCCCCAGCCAGGCCTGGCTGTGCCCCTGGGACCCCAGGACCTGGGAGGCTGAGAATGACCTGGGTGACTCAGTGAGACCCTGTCCCCAAATTAAAAAACAAACAAACAGCTGGAGATGTGGCTCAAGCGGTAGTGCGCTCGCCTGGCATGCGTGCGGCCCGGGTTCGATCCTCAGCATCACATACAAACAAAGATGTTGTGTCTGCCGATAACT
The DNA here is from genome assembly GCF_964194105.1 of Spermophilus citellus. Classification (NCBI taxonomy): domain Eukaryota; kingdom Metazoa; phylum Chordata; class Mammalia; order Rodentia; family Sciuridae; genus Spermophilus; species Spermophilus citellus. The sequence continues at coordinate 4,908,487 of NC_138185.1, read as the reverse complement.
AAAAATTAAATATTCAAATTCTCTCTCCTCTCTCTCTCTCTCTCTCTCTCTCTCTCTCTCTCTCTAAAAAAAAATAAAAATAAAAAAAATCAATCAAACTTTAAAAATGCTACAGAAAAAATACTCTTGTAATAAATCAGTACTATGTTAAGATACTCAAAAGATTTAAAAACAAACAAACAAACAGCTTTTTAAAATAAGGACCAGGGTGTGGCTCGGTAGTAAAGCCATTTGCCTAGGAAGTGTGAGGCCCTGGGTTTCATCCCCGATACTGAAAAATGTAAAAACGTGTTCGTGTGCGTGTGTGTGTGTGTCTGTTCACACGTGTGTGTGTCTGTTCACACACTCGTGCATCTGTGGGTACGTGCGTTTGATTCCCAGGGCTTGGCTCACAATAATGTCCAATATCTGATACTGAAGAGCTAAATGGGTATACGGTACACATGAGGTGCTCTGTAAGTGCTACGAGTGTACACAAGAGGTGCTCTGTAAGTGCTACGAGTGTACACATGAGATGCTCTGAAGTGCTACAAGTGTACACATGAGGTGCTCTGAAAGTGCTGTGAGTGTTGCCGGCCCCTGGACGGTGAGCACCTTGGGGCAGGGTTTGTGTCCTGATGTCTCGTCATTCTGATCTCTAAGCCCCCGTCTGGCTCACTAGGGAATGTCCCACAGGATTGGGGACAAGGGGAAGAACTGAAGTTTCCGCCCTGGGCCCCGAGTGCCTGGAGAGCAGGGCACACTGGCCCCGTCCAGGGCTGGGAACCGCCTCCCCATGGAAATGCTTCATGGGGGTGGAGAGCGGCTGGCCCAAGTCCCCTGGAGACCACCAGCCTTCACCCCACTCACCACAGGATCCCCGGGCTGCACGTGTCCAGTACCAAGGGCAGCTCCGGCCCAGCAGGGCCCTGGCCGCCTCTGCAGGTGTGGCGGTGGGCGCCCGCAGTGGCGGGCTGTTCCTCTGTCCCCCTGCCCCCCACAACCCATGGGCCCAACACAGCCACACAGCCTTCAGGGGGCCCAGCGCAGGGGTCCGAGAGGGCCACCAGGAGATGGGGCAGGTGGGCAGCCCGGGCCTGGGAGCTGCCCCGTCCTCCCCCACCACTGGAGACACTCAGGCTCCAGGCTGCAGCAGGCCTCTGCCAACCCTGGGCCTGGGCGGGCTCAGGAGAGGAGGTGAGGAGGGGGCAGGAGTGGCCATCTCGTGTGATGAGCGCTCTGGTGGCATTTCTTGACACAATCCCATCGCGAGCCTTGGTCGAGAGCGTCCTTGCCGGGCGGGGAGGGTGAACAGGCAAGTGCACTGCCACAATCCGGCCATCGCTATCCTGTGCCGCCCCTGCCTCTCCCAGGGTCCAGAGCTCCTCCATCCAGCTCACGCATGGCCCCCACCAGGCGCCTTTGCTCACTCCAGTGGTCAACTCAAAGTGACCCATCAGGAGGTGACCATGAAATCCATCTTCTCCCTGGTGACAGTCAGGCCACGGAGCTGAGCCAGGCAGAGCGGCCGTCACCGCCCACTGGCAGTTCCAGGGGATGGATCCCCTGCCGCGCCCACCGGCTGTGCCCTGCTGGCTTCCAGGAGGGTCCTAGTGGCCTCCCGCTCCTCCTCTGCTCCCCTCAGTCCACCCCAGGCCTCCCCCCTCTCCTCCTCACCCTCCCAACCTCAGTCCCCCCCGGGCCGACCTCCCCCAGCTCCCGACCCAGGGCCCAGGCTCAGTGCCCCCTCCCCGTGGCGACCAGGCGTTCGATGTCAGCGTCCACCAGGAGACTGAGGAGCAGCGTGGGGCCCTGACCCCGGGTCTGCTCTTCCTGAGTCGTCTTTAGGTCCGTGAAGGGGACCCAGAGGCGTGGCCGGGCCCCAGCTCTCTTTCCCCTGCACGCCTCTCTGACCCACCAGCATATCGGGGCCACCTGAGCCCCACTGCTCCATGCCACCATGACACCCGCCGGGTCATCCACTGAATCCCCAGCCGCCTCCACCTTAACCACAGCCAATCAGCTCATGTGGTGCCTCTGCACAAACCCTCCCAGGTGGTGCAATCCACAGGAAAGAGACCTTCAGGTCAAGCCATCTCCACGCGTCTCTGACCACATTTTCTTCTACACACACCCCCACCCCACTTCGGCACCACAGAGTCCCTTGATTGCCTGCCCTCACCCCCAATGTGCACTGACCTCAGGGCCTTTGCATTTGCTGTCCCTCTGTCTGGAATGCTGCTAATGCACAGCTGCCGGCTCCGGCCCTCACTTCAGATCCCTGTCCAAATGTCATCTTGATAGCAAAGCCCTTCCCTGAGCAGCCTGTATGAATGATCATTTCAGTGACAGAGCGATGATAGGTAGCTAGAACATCCTACCGCCCCCTCCCCTGCTTGCTTCTCTCTGAAGCACTTACCATCCCTGACTTTGTCTTGGTTGGTTTTCTGGTGCTATAACGGAATTCCTGGGGCTGGGTTATGTATAAAGAAGTTTATTTTGGCTCACGATCTTGGGGGCTGGCAAGTTCAAGGACAGAGCATGGTCCTTGGTGAGGGCATCAGTCCATGGAAGACGGTGGGAGGGCAAGCAGGTGGGCAGCCGGCACCCCAGAGGCGTGACGTGACGGGGCTGCCTCTCCTGTAACCCCCGCTCCGCAAGTCACAACCCAGCCCTGGGGAGCTGCTGAATTCCTCCTCACGACCTCCCGGGTTCTTACGAACCCCATCTCCCAACACCCCACAAACGGCCGTCAACCTCCAACGCGTTTCGGAAGGAACCCCCCATGTTCAAACCGGGTTCAGTGTCCAGTCCCCTGCTTCGCGGGACAAGGCCTCCAGCCATTGATTTTCACTGGAACAACACAGAGTGGGGACTCATGCAGGGTGGAGGAGCAGATGGATGTGCAGGGGACGCGGTGCGTGGTGACATGTGTGACGGCAGACACGGGCTTGCCCACACCTGGGACGGCTGAGCAGGTGAACCGCGCGGTGAGGCTGAGGGGTACAGGGCAGAGCGGCCCCTCACGAGCCCGGCCAGGGCTAAGTTCTGATCCCACCTGGGGACATCTCACAGAGGGTCTCAGGAGAGCTGGACACAGCCCCAGGGCTCCAAGCCACCCCCAGGCAGACGGGATGCCAGGACAGGGTCTGTAGAAGTCACCTACCAGGAAGAGCAGCTGGAACAGGGGGAGGGGGAGAAGGAGGCCCAGAGTCTGCGGCAGGCTGGCGGCTGCCCAGAGTGGCCGAGAGCTGGCAGGCAGCCAGGGCACGTGGCCAAGCCCAGGGAGGACCTGGCGGCTGAGGTACAAAGGCCCAGGTGGGAGGAGAGGTGAGGACATGTGGGCGGGCTGCCCCCACAGGAGGGTGCTGATTGAGCCCGGCAGGGGGCACCCCACCTGCTAAGTGGGCCCCAGCAGTGGGCTGCGTGCACCCCAGGGGTACCTTTGCCCATCCCCCATAGGTGCCCAAGCCCAGGGTAGCCGAGTCCTGGGTTCGAGGCTGCGCTCCATCGCTAGGGGCTGTGCAACTTCAGACAGTCCCACTCCACCTTCCCCTCTGGAGTGGGGACTGCACCCAGGCCTTGCCCCAGGCGGCCCTTCCCCAGGTCACCCTCTCTCTGTCCTCCCAGGGCCTGGACTGCAAGCGGCATCTCCGCCAGGCCCCGCCTCTGGACCCGTCTCCATGCTGTTCCCCTGTGGGGAAGCATTTGGTACCCAGTCTCTCCTCGTTCTTCCAGATTCCACCAAATGCCCCTGCTCTAAGGACCCCTCCCCGGGGCCTGTCCACAGTGACACTCACCCCTTCCATCATCCTGCCGTAGTCTTCTCCTGATGCCTACCACGCCCTGACACCATGTTGCAGATTTGCCCCGTCATGGTCTGTCCCCCACCCCCGCCCCAGAAGGCCAGTTCCACAGGGGCCCGGGCTCTGTTCTGTTTATTGCCATGTCCCCAGGGCCCAGCACAGGGCCAGCACCAGGGCAGCATGGTAAATATTTGTGGGAAGAGTAAGCGCAGAGCCAGAAAAGCTGTGCCGTCTTCTAATTACTGACTGGACCTCGCTATCGCAGGCAGAAAGACGATTTTAACAGTCTGCTGAACGCGTGAGGGAGTGAGCCCAGTGCGTTTCTGAACCCTGCTTGCAGTGGACACTGGTGTTTGATGAATGAATGCATGATCAAGCACCAGTGCCCCGCCCCCCCCTTTGCAAAAGGTATTATAAGCCAAGACTTGGGGGGAGGGAGAACCCTGGGCATCTCCCCGAGCCTGTCCCCCCGCGGGGCAGCCCCGGCCGCCCTCGAGGTCCCCCTCCTTCAGGGCCTCCCTCTGCATCCCTGCGGGGCAACGACAGCCCTGGAACTGCCCTGGAACTGACTGTTGGAGCCGGGGGAACAGTTCCCGCAGCTGCGCAGGGAAGTCGTAAGCTCCAGGAAATGAAGGCCCACAGCCCCCTCCTCCCCATAACTCCAGCCCCGTTAAGCCAGCCTGGCCCCGTCATGTGGGAATGTCCCCAGGGGCAGCAGCACAGCCTGGGGACTGCAGAGTGGGCCACAGGATGGGGAGCTGCGTGCCCAGACCCACATAGCCGGTGGGGGTCAGGACGGGGAAGGGGGGCGCTCACAGCGGGACACAGGGGGGTTAGTTCAGGGCAGGGCCTGGAGGGACCGAGGGGACAGCGGGTTCAGGGCCCATTCTCCCCTGTGGACTGCTGGTGTCCGCCATTACGGCCCCTCCACCTTTAAGCCAGGCCTCCAGGCCCTGAAGCCCCTTCCATCAAGAGCTCCCGGAGCCACCCTGGGAGGAGCACAGGCCCCGCCACCTTGAGAGCTGCTTCACCTTTCCCTAGAGATTCAGGCCACTCCCCTGGTCCTGGCTCAGGGCAAACCGGCCCCCGCCCCTGGTCCCTCTGCCCAGCCACCCACCTCAGGTTCCAGCCTCACTCCCGTGAGCCAGACCACTGGTGTGTGCGCCCTGCCACCAGGATGCCACCCTGTTCCCCCCTGCTCAGAAGACCCCACCTCCAGGAAGCCGCCCACCTCCCCCACCTACCCGAGTGCCACAGGCCCAGGGGGTCCACATACACACACTTCAATGGCCCGGCCCCAGGCCACCTGGTATTCGGGTGGTGGCTGGAGGGTCTCACCTCCCACCCCACCAAACCGCAGTCTATTTGCCTTGGCTCCCAGCATCCAGTCCAGCCTGGCCAGGGCTGAGGCGGGGGAGCTGAGCCGCTGAGCTGGGCGGATCCGGAGGTGGGGGAGCAGGAGAGGGGACTGAGCCCCTCGCCTCCTTGGCTCTGGTCTGTGCCTGAAATTCCTCCATTAAGCAGCATGGCCGTCCCCTGTAAACACCCACATTAAGCCATTATTCATCATTAGGGCTTGAGTAGGCGTGCGCCCCTCAGATCCTTTCTTGCTGAAAGCGGGGATCTGATGGAGGGAGGAGGGAGCGAGGGATTGATCTGTGGACACAGTGCTGGCTGGGGGTGGGGGAGCAGAGGGGTCCAGACTCAGGGAAAAGATTCCTGGGGGAAAGTGGACACACTACAGGCCAGCGCAGAGGGGTCGTGACCTGCCCAAAGTCACCCAGGACACCTCCAAACAAGGCCTGCTGGGACCCCAGTGCTCCATCCGTCCGGGGGGCAGAGGAGGTGGTGACTTATCGCAGGCCTCCCCAGTCCCTGATGTGGCTGAAGTGGCTTCTCATGCTGCAGTGGGAGGGCAGGAGGTGGGGTGCCAGGCTGGGAGCGGCACCCAGCCCCAGGAGGCCGGGTCTTGAAGACTCCTGTGAAAGTTGCAGGGGGCTGGGGGGTTTCTGGGCTGGGCAGAGGACTGTCAGCCAGAGGCAGGAGGAGCAGCCTGAGGTCCCTGCCCCCTGGGCCTGGGGCTGCCAACAGTGAGAAGAAGCTGGGGGGGGGGGCTGTGAAGAAGGGGCACAGAGGGGTGGCAGAGGGTAGGACAGCAGGGTGGGCCATCAGGGACAAAGGAAGGGTCTAAGGCTAGGATGGGGGCTGGGCTACTACACGGCGGACTCCAGGAAGCCAGGGCCTCTACTGGCCACTACTGTGTCTGTCCCACCCTGCGCAGTGCCAGGTGCAGGTAGGTGGCCCCAACACAGAAGCCCTGGACGGTCTCTGTTTCTTCCGCAGGTTCTGGATGGCTCAGGAAGCGCCCTAGTCCCGGAAGGATCGGAGCAGCTTGTCCGCGACCCTCCTGCTGTCTGCCTGGGGACCATGGCGCACCACGCTGCCTGCTGATCGGCCGGGCCGTGGGCGGGACCGGGCTGCTGTCCATGCCTCGGCGCGGCCGCCCCGTACCCCAGCAGCCGGACGGCCCCAAGGCTGGGCGGCCATCAGAGCCGCGGGCCGGTCGGGTGCCCCGTCGGGGGCGGCGTCCCGGCGGCCACGCGGAGGCCACCATGTGACGCGGCGCCCCTTGGTCCTTCGACCGAGCCTGGCGCCTGCTGCCCCCGTCCATGCTCCCGGGCCGGCCCCGCGCAGCCAAGCATGAGGCCGCGGCCCGACGGTAGGGCGCTCCGGGCCGGGGCCGCGCTGTCGCCCGCGCTGCTGCTGCTGCTGCCTCTGCTGGGTCGCCTGTGGGCGGCCGGCAGCCCCGCGCCGTCGTCGTCGGCGCCCGGGGCTCGGCAGGAGGGCGCGCAGGCCGGCCGCGTGAAGCGCGGCTGGGTGTGGAACCAGTTCTTCGTGGTGGAGGAGTACACCGGCACGGAGCCCCTGTACGTGGGCAAGGTAAAGTGGGGCCCGACCGCGGCAGGTGCCACAGACCCCGGCCCCGGCCCTCCCTAGTCCCTCAGCACCCCTCCTTTCAGGGTGGCCCGCCTGGGCACAACCGGGTCATGAAGCCCCCTTCTCCACCGCCCCAGCGCCTGGCTTTCAGTGAGGGGTAAAGCCAGCCCATCTGCCCCCGGTGCCAGGGGAATTTAGAAACAAGTTTGCAGATGGCCTCATGTCACAGGCATGCTCTGGTCACTTGGCCTCAAAGGCTTCCATGGCTTTCATCCACCTGGGGTCAGCCCAAGTTCCGTCCACTGACTATAGAGATCCCTTCTCCTGCAGCCCCCTCCTGCCCCACCAGGGTCTGGGGCCCTCTGAAAGCCCCCACCACCGCCCTCGCTCCCTCCCGCCACACCCCACTGCTCCTTGCTCTCCTCCTCCAGAGCCACTCCTGCAAGAAGCCCCCCTGACCAGCCAACTCAGGCCAGGTCCTCACTCCCTGCCTTTCAAGGTCCCTGTGTCTCTCCTCATCCCACTTTAATTATGCATGTGTTTGCTTGATTGTGCAATTAATGTGTTTCTTTCCTATCAAGCCATGTTTGTTTTGCTCACCTTTAGATCCCCAGTGCACAGACATTAGCTCACCAACTGCTCATTAAAGGAATGAATGAATGAAGCTACCTTCTTGCGCCCTGGGTGTGCTTGCGCCTCTGGCTGAAGGTCTGTGCCCTGGGAATGTAAAGAACTGAGAAGGACTGTCATTCATTCATTCAATCCTCCTGGGGCTCAGGTATGATGTCGGGGAGGCAAAGGTGCGTAAGATCCGATCTCTGCCATTTGGGGCTCCCCAAAGTGACAGCAACACCCTGGTAGATAAAAAGTCTCAAGAGCCAGCACCTGGCACTGATTAGGCACTCATAAATGGTCTCCATTGCCTGGGTTTTGTTGTATGAGTAGGAGTTCCGCAGGTTGATGGGGAAGAGGGTGGAGCCTGCGAGGCCTGAGGGAGCCTGGCCCGTTCAGCCATCGGTCTGCAGTGAGGTGTTGAAGTGACAGGTGGCTGTGACTGCAGGGGGGAAGCAGGGCAGTGCCCAGGGACAGTTCTCTGGCTTTTGTGAAGACCAGGTGGCCTCCCAGGAAGTAGTGGTGGCCGTGGGAACACAGAGCTTCCTGCAGACAGGACTGAGGTTTCCAGGTGGGGCATTTCTAAGGCTCAGGAGTCAGCTCTTTGACAGACGCAGGAGAGTCTCGGGTCAGCCTGCAGGTCTGCCTCCGGGAAAGCTAGCTCTGCTCTGGGTCTAGACACCCTTGTCCCCGTCCTTGGCTCCTTTCCTCTCCCCACCTGTGGCTGCAGTTGACCCTCAACTTGGAGCAGAGAGCTTCAGCAGGTCCCAGCCTGCTGCTCAAGATCACCCAGCAGCAGAGCCCGGGACTGTGGACCCCCACCAGGGCCGGGGCAGGGAGGGAGGGGCCTGTGCCCACTGCCAGCCAGGCGAGCGCTCAGATCACGGGCTTCGGGGGCAGACACCCCAGGCAGAGGCTTTGTTCTGCCATCCCATTCCTGTGTGACCTTGAGCAAGTTACTGCGCCTCGCTGAGACTGTCTCTCCCTCTGTGGAAGGGGGGCTCCGGGCGTCACCACCTGAGGTTGCTGCGGATGAAAAGAGACCTGAGCGAGAGAGCGCCGAGTCTCCGGCTGGCTTTGGTCGTCATCATTATTTTTTAATATTCACCTACAAAGTACTGAACCCTTGAGCTGCACCGTGGGAGTCGGTACTCCCTCTGGGGGCCAGGAAGCTGAGGGCAGAGGGGCGGAGCCACGCAGCAGGCAAGTGGCCCACCAGCACCTGCAGCTGCGTGAGCTGGGGTTTCCGAGTCGCAGGTGAGAAGTAGCCACCCATGGCCTGACTGTCCAGACTGGCCAAGACTTCCAGGCCTGGCCAAAGGCCTGCAGTCCAGGGAGACCCCAGAGAGACTGGGAAGGACCCTCACACACCTGCCCAAATGTCAGAGGAGGGGGCCGGGTCTGCAAGGTGCCTCCCCCACGTCCTGAATGAATGAGAGACCTACTGCCGGGCCCTGGCCTGTAGCCTCTCAGCAGCACGAACTAGTCTGCTGACCGCGGAGGGAGGGTCCGCATAAGAGGGAAAACCAAGGCTCTGGGCTGGGGCGCCTCAGGCCAAGGCCACACAGCAACATGGCGGCAGAATCAACCGTAAACAGGTGCCCTGACCCCCGCTCCTTCCTGCTCCATTTCCAGCCCCTATTAAGCCAGGCCTTGCCTTCTCATAGCACAACCTCTGATGTCCCCACTGCTGTCCGGCCAGGCCACTTCCAGGTGCTCACTCCCAGGGTGCACCTTCCCATGCCCTGAGCAGCCTGGTGTTGGCTGGGGGCTGGCGGCTCCACCCCCAGGCCCAGGCCCCAGCTCTGCTGCTCCTGATCTCTCTCTGGCCATGTGCTTAACCTCTCTGAGCCTCAGTTTCCTTTTCTGTTGAGTGAGCCTATTACCAAGACCTCCTCAGAGGGCGGTGGCCGGAGAACAATCAAGCGAGCACCCATCACAAACCCAGGAGAGCCCGGTCCTGCCCTGCGCTTGCTGATAGTTTGCATCCTTCAAGTCCTACCCAGATATTTCCAGCCCCATCAGCACAGCTTCCACGAACCCAGCCCCAAGCCCAGAGACATCTTGGCACCTCGACGTCCTAGAGTCTCACCACTAATTGCAGGAGGTGGTTATTAGCCCACCCTCCATCTGAGGGGTGTGAACTTGGGTTTTAAAAATCCACCCGGCCCCTTTCTGGGCAGCTGAGCTCAAGTGCGTACAAGGGCCTGTGTGTGCACACGTGTGCACCACGCACACTCGTGCCGTGTGCTCCTCGCTCTTCAGGAGAAAGGACTTCTCCATGGTTTCAGTGAATTCACTGTTTCCTGTCCCCCCACCCCAGGGAGCCGCTCGGAGCACCGTCCTTGTTGAATTCCAAAGGTAGCTTAGCAACAGAGCCCTGCGGAGTGAACCCGGCCCAACGGTAACCTATTTTACAAACGCCTCCTCCATCCATCAGTCACCAGCCGGCTCCTGTCGGCACCCACAGGAGCCGCCGGCCCTCGGTGGTGATTGTCACGGAGGCCGGCAGACAGCCCCCTCCCAAGCCCTGCCCGAGGGCTTCCCCTGGCACCCCCCTCACCTGCTCGCAAGACCACCCCCAGCAACCTGGCAGCATTTCCACGAAGCCTGGGCTCGCACTAATCCCCTTCCAAACTGTAATTTCCCCAGGGCCTTCTGTTAGCTGCATGTGGATTTTGTAGGATTTTTAATTTTTTGAAAAAGATAGAATTATGGGGTCAGCACTTATGACCAACTCCTGTGGGCGGCGAGATCTATTTTAGATATACGGCAGGATTAAAGTGGGGAGGAGAGCAGGTTTAATTAAGTTGCTAATATTTAAAGAAAATTGATGAACTCCCGGTTTACGAGGAGCGCCCCTGTGAGCAGACCCCCGAGATCCGGGAGGCATTTTATGTGATTTGCTTTCCGTTTAAGTCCCGGACTCGTTTTATTTGCGTAGCCGCACTGTCCGTTTAATTGTCTTTAATAAGGAAAACGTACCTCTGCTCGAATTTAATTTTGATTTAATTAGGAGGAAGTAATTAATGGCCTTGTAAATCCCATGTTTCAGTCCCCCGGGATAGGAAACCATCACTCTTGTGTTTTTCCTGGTGTTTATGATGGAAGGCCGCCCTGGGGGGATTTCTCCTCTGGGGCCGGCCTTGCTTGATGCACTGTTGAGAATCCTGGGTGCACTGTCAGATGGCCTCAGGCTGCCTTTAACAAAAGCTGTGTGGCTTGAGGTAAGATTTGGACCCTCTCTGGGCTTCAGTTTGCCCATCTGTATAATGGGGAGAGAATAGTCTCTGACTCACAGAATCTTTATGAGACATCCCTGGGATGATGGTAGGGTCTGGCACTGTGCCTGGATCATAACAGGTGTCCAGTAACTGTCCTTCCTGGTCTAGATCCAGTGCGCCTGGATTGAACAGTGACTGGGTCCTCCCGAGGTCAGTTGTGTGTCATTTCTCGTTTATCCCACGGGTTGCCCTGCACTGGGAGATGGGAAGAGCCATGTGCTCTGCTGTCAGGGAGCCTGCAGTCTCACGCTGATCTGTCCACACACACAGGTGTACAAGTACACACACACACACACACACACACACACTCAACCCTCCTATGCCCCTGGGTTTCTCTGCTGTCATTACCAAGGTCCCTGGTATGGGCCGGGTGTGGGGAGCTCAGACACAGAGGAATGGAAATCAGACCATGCCCCCGACGACAGCTGGGGACAGAAGTACACAGAGATGTCCCAGGGAGTGTGGAACAGAGAGGAGTGTGCATGGGAGTGCAGGGCACTTGGGAGGGCTGCCTGGAGTAGGAGGTGCCAAGCCTGAGAAGCAAGAAGATATTGGGGAAGAGCCAGGTCCCCAGAGAGCCAGGCTGGGAGTCCATGTTCCGTGTCAGGAGATGGGGAGGACAAAGTGGGACCCTCCTCCCTCCTGAGACCCGGAGGGGAAGGGGAATCTGATCTGCATTGAGCACCTACTATGTGCCAGAAGCTTCCATATACTATCTTACGAATGTTAGAATCTGTGGGGAAGCCACACCAGCCTTATTTACGTTTGACAAACTGAGGTTCAGAGAAGGGCGGCCACTACCCCAGCGCCACATGACCAGTCAGTGGCCAAGCTAAAGCCAGCTCACAGCTCCTGGCCCCAGAGTCCGTGAGCTTCCCTGACTTGTGATTTGAGGTCCTTTTCCAAATGGTGGAATGGAGGTCAGAGAGAAGAGGCCACCGATGACCAGGCCTGCTGGGTGCAAGGCCAAAGGCTGGTATCCAGACTGGCCACTCCCCAGCCCCCAGCCCCATGCCTTCCCCCTCCCCCTTCCTCCTCTGCTGCAGACTGTAAGCAGCTCATGGGATTCCCGGAGGCTGCAGAGGGGTGACCGCCCTTGGGAGTCAGACAGACCCAGGCCCACCTCAGACTCTGCACCTGGAGATGGGGATGCATTTCACACTTCCCAAAGTCAAGCTCAGTTTTTGCAGACAGCCTGAGGCAGGTCTACACATAGTAGGTGCTCAATAAGTGACAGCGCCATCTTCCACCCTCTACTCAGAGCTGAGGGTCGAGGGCAGAGTCAGACGCTCTCTTTCTGCTCTGGAACCAGGATCCCGCCCAACCCACATCCATAACTCCAAACTCTCAGCTCCTACCCGCGCCCGTTGGCCCTGCTGACTCTGCAGTCCCCAGAGAGCAGCCACGGGCCCAGCCTGAGCTCCTTGTCACCCTTCACAGAAGAACATCGATGACGTCACCCCTGGGTTCCACTCTCTCCTCCCCGCTCCTCCCTGATAAGTGACTCCTGTCCAGGCGGCGGGAGGGAAGGCCACTTGCAGAGAGCTTAGGTCATTGCCAGCAGGCTCTCCGTTAATCCCCACCAACCTGTGCCGGGGGGGGGGGGGGGGGGGGGGGGGGGGGGGGCTCAGTCTGATTTCTGAGGTGGGAAAGCTGAGCTCGGAGAGGTGAAGTGACCAAGTCCCCGGCCATGACATCGGTGAGCCACAGAGCCCGGCGCCTGGCTTCCCACACTGAGCCCCGTGGGGATCGGACTTTCCCTCTCCGTCTTGGTTTCCTCATCTGAGAAAGGGGAAGAGGAATGTACCCCTTCACTGTCCCCACGTGGCACGGAGGCCGCCTTGGTGCTCAGAAACGTTCGCTGATTCGATAAGCAGATAACAGGGGGAAGGGGGAAGGTACCCCAAGAGGGAAAAAGTCCACCCCTACCACTGCATGTCCCCGGGGAAAAGGGGGCAAGAAGAGCCAACAGGAGACAGGACAGTGCCAATGATTCAGGGCCTACGTCCTGAGATGATTTTATTGGGGGCATTAAACTGAGTTATGAGGTTTTTACAATCCAGCCACTTATGAGAAATCTATTAACAGTAACTGGACAGGAAGAAGGCTTCTCGGCGGAGCCCAGGACGGGCATTAATTGGGGCAATCTATAACAGGATGGGGACCCGGAAAGGTTCCACCCGACGCCTCCATTTACTCCCCGCAATTTCTGCTGAGAATCAGCAGACTCGCCAAAAAGAGAGAGATGCCCATTAATCGGCTAATGAAATATGAAAATGTTTATGGGCCATTCAATCTTCCAAATGGCACTTCTATAATCCACCTTTCAGACACCACGTTCTACCAGCAGAATTTACACCCGGGCTCCTCCCGCGTGGAGGGGTGGCCTTCCCTCCCTCTTCCTGACGTGATGAATTCATTGGCTCCTGTTTCTCTGCTGAGGGGGCCGGGGTCCACGGCAGCCCACGCTGAAAGGGACTTTAGGGACCGTCTCATTCATCACCCCACCTCCATGGATGCTTAGAGGGAGCGAGGACCCGTCCAAAGTCCCCGGCTTCCTGAGATGGATTTTCCTCTGCTCAGGGCTGCCTGGGAGATTTGGGCACTGGAGGGTAAAGTCTTGGGTGTTTCTCTTTGCGAGAAAACAGACTTGCTGGCTCCTCCCCCAAGAGATCTCCATGCTTTAAAAGCCGCCTGAGCTCTGGAGCCTAGCAGGACGGAGCCAGTTACAGACAGAGATGGTTTGGTGATCATATCCTAGTAACGCCGGCTGTCATTTGTTGGACACTTACTATGATCTTCAGCTGGCACAGACAGGTCTAGTGGTACCAGTGGTTACAATGGTGCAAGACCCTCCACACCCACGGCCAGCAGCCCACCTCCTCCCCCACCCCTGCTCTCTGCCCCTCAGACGTCCCCCTGTTCCAGCCACCACAGAGCTCCTGCAGGATTCTGCTGCAGGCCACTCCACAGGCAGGGTCCCCACCATGCCGACTGTTAGATACAGTGCATGTCGCTGGTGCTGGGCAGCTGCGAAGGGCCTCAGGGACTCTCCTCTCAGTGGACCTTCAACTCCTGCTACTTGATGGCTGGAGTTACAGATGAAGAAGCAGCTCAAGAGAACTGTGACCTGTCAGAGGACACACGGGACAATGACACGGGAGCCAAGGCGTGCCCAGGCCGCACCCCTCTTCCTTCTGCAGAGGCTTTAGGGTGGAGCAGAAGAGCCCAGCAGGGGAGTCAGGCTGCTAGTTGGTGGTCTAACATGAAGCACCTCATCCCACTTCTCCTCTCCTCAGTAGGAAAAAGTAATAATAACGAGGAGCCAGGCCGACTCTAGCAGAGTCTACTTCCTAAAGTGCTGAATGAGATGAGGGCACAGACCTCCTGGCACCCTGCCCAGCACGCAGCAGGTGCTCCTGCGGTTGTGTCCCCTTCACTCCCATCCCCTCCATGTGCCAAGGCCTGAGACTGCTTCTCCTTGTGCTGGCTGAGAGGCAGGTGATGCACGCTCACCTGAAGCCTTGGGGAGTCGGGCCTGTAACCCAGGGTGAGCTCATGTTCCAGCAGCTCGGCTGCACGTTGGACATGCAAACCCAGAGGCTCTGCCCTGGACTATGGAGTCCAAAGCTGCATTTTAGTGAGATGCCCAGGTGATCAGGCTGCACAGTGAGGTCTGAGAAGCCCTGGCTACCCTGATCTTAGAAGATTGATCGTGGTAATGTAGCTTGTTGTAGAGAGATCTTGGAAGTGGACATGGGGGTGGGGCTCCAGGAAAGCTCTGGCATTGGAGCCGAGCCTTGCAGGGCCAGTGGATTTTCAGCAGGCAGAGAAATAATAAGGCTGAGGGCTCAAGGTCGGAGCCCAAGGGCTCTACCAGCTGCAAGGAAGTATCTCTGGACTTCTTTATATAGGACAGGGAGCCACGGCAGGGTTGGGAGCAAGGAAGGATGTCTTCAGACCGCCCTCTGAGGCGGAGAGCGCCGGCCCAGGGAGGGCAGGCTGCAGGTCAGGACCGCAGCAGGCGGAGCCCCAGAGGGCTGCTGAGCACCCCAGGCCGGAGACAGGCTCAGATGGCTCTGGGCCACAGGGCTGAAGGTGAAGGTGCAGGTGCGTTGAAGGAGAGGTGCACGGGAATGGGCCCCTGGCCGGGCCGGGGTGGGCGGCAGAGAGGAGCCCCCTCCCCGCCCTCACTCCGCCCTCCTCCCGCCTCCCCAGATCCACTCGGACTCCGATGAGGGTGACGGTGCCATCAAGTACACCATCTCAGGAGAGGGCGCTGGGACCATCTTCCTGATCGACGAGCTGACGGGCGACATCCATGCCATGGAGCGCCTGGACCGGGAGCAGAAGACCTTCTACACGCTGCGGGCCCAGGCGCGGGACCGCGCCACCAACCGCCTGCTGGAGCCCGAGTCGGAGTTCATCATCAAGGTGCAGGACATCAACGACAGCGAGCCCCGCTTCCTGCATGGCCCCTACATCGGCAGTGTGGCCGAGCTCTCGCCCACAGGTGCGCCGCGGGAGCCGGGTTCCAGGGGGAGCAGGGTGACGTGTCCCCGGGGTGCTGCCAGGTCCTGAGTGAAGCCTGCTGGGAGGGGCAGGAGGGACAGGGACTGCTGCCCAGGGCACCCGGTGCAGATGTGAGCAGGTCGGAGGGGCACACCTGTGACGTCAGCCACATCCACGCTCACAGCCTGCACACGGACTCGGTGACACACTCAGGCATACACTGTCACTAGTCCCAGGCACAGACACAGCAGCACACCCGGGTGCCACCCAGCCCCATGCACGAGCTCAGCTGTGCCCCTGTGATGACCCTGCTCCCAGGCTGCCCCCACACAGGCAGCACAGGACAGGGCCACACGCCAGCCGAGACCTGGACCCAACCCTCAGGGAGGCTCAGCTACAGCCAAATGCAGCACAGCCCTTGGCCACAGCCCCCGGGATGCCACCCCATCTCCAGGCACAAGTACACAGGGACACCTGCCACCCGCCACAGCCACAGCAGGTCACAGTGGACCAGGACCCAGCCACACACCCAGACTCCACCTGGCACCTGGACCTGGCCACACTCGGCCCCTGCGTAGGGAACAGCCCTTGGGCAGACAGAGCCTCTGTGCAGACTCCACTGCCTACGGGACCCAGGCACAAGCCCAGGCAGCTATCGCCACGCCGGTGGCCTGTCACTGTCCACAGGCAGGTCCCTGTCTCTGTGGGGCTGTGTGCGAGGCTGTGGCAGAGGTCGTAGGTGTGGCTCTGTCCAGGGGCTCAGCCCCACCTGGGCACAGACCTCTTCGCTCACCTCCCAGGAGGTAGGTCCAACTGGCCAACAGCTGGGGACCCAGGCCCACACAGAGAGGCCGAGGCCCCGACACAGAACAGTGGCATGTCCCCGGGGTGGCTGCCAGCAGCCAGGGAGCTGCACACAGTCAGGTGCACAGAGAGGGAAGCAAACAGTGAAAGGCACACCTACGGGAAGACATCGGGCACAGCCAGGCTCAGAGCAGGACACTGAGGCTGAAGTTTGGAGGACCCTGTGGGGTCCCCAGACTGTTGTCTGGCCATCAAAGCACCACAGAGCCCAGGCTCCTGAGGAACTGGAGTCACAGGGTGAGGGCACAGCCAGTACCCGCCGCACCCCTTCCCCAACCTCGTTAGCCACTGAGAGCCAGCTAGAAGGGAGCAGCACCAGGGTCCCCGACCGCACTCCACGGCCGGCTCCCCACAGCCACGGGCTCCATGCCGTCTCCGCACCTCCCCAAGGCCCGGGGTCCTTGGGTTCATCAAAGCCTGGGTCAGAGGCCAGGGATCCTTGGGTTCTTGGAGGGAGCATAATCTCTGATCTAAGGATGAGGGGAGCATTTTCTGTGGTCAAGGGACGGGGAGAGGACAGGGAACAGCAAGGGTGTGAATGGGCTGTGTGCCTCGAGGGGACACGTGGGGCTGACATACACGTGCATCCCACACCTGTGTGCACATGCGCGGCCAGTGAGGGGCACTCAGGCCTGTGCACGCTCGCGACCTGCCGTAGTCTGTTGGAACAGTTCCTTCATGCGTTCATGTAACAGATATTTGTTGAGTACCTACTGTGTGCTAGACACTGGGGACGCAGCAGTGAAAAGGCAGACAGCATCCTGTGACCAGATCCAGTCAGGAAGACCATGGCCATGGTTTGTCTTCCATGCTGAGCCAGCTGGGGGTCCGCGGAGGCTTCATTTAGAAGAAGGACAGGATCTGGCTGAGTTTAACCGGATCTCATGGTGGTTCTAAGACGCGCAGGTGGCAAAGGCAGGAGCCCGTGGCCCCTGGAGGGGGACATTGCAGTTACCTAGCTGGGGACCCGGCAGGGCCTTGGAACAAGACGGTGGCAGTGGAGGTGCTGAAATGGGGTCGACTTGTGGGTCTGTTTTAAAGTAGAGCTAATGCGTTTGCCAGTAGATTGGGGGTAGGGGTGGGAGACAGGGAAGGGTGCTGTGGGATTCCCGCCCGAGTGGCTGAGTGGACGGGTGTCCATTTCCTGAGCTGGAGGAGCAGCTGGGGGAGAAGGAGGGGAAGCCGCGTCGGTTTGCGATACGCCGAGTTCCGGGTGCTCCTGAGGCAGCCGGTGGAGGCAGAGGTTTGGAACGGCCATTGAGTAAACAGGTCCCCGAGAGCCCTGGGCTGGGAGATGCCTTTGGAAGTTGTCGGGGGCAAAGGCCCATTGAACTTCAGAGCCTGGCAGGAACTTGGAGGTTAATTTTGTCCCTAGGGAACTGGGGCTCAGAGAGATGGAGACTTGCCCAAGGTCACCACAAGCCAGAGGCCGCTGCAGTCCCTGACTGCCCGGGTCCCCAGCCCCACCCCACCCACTGTTCCTCGGGGCTAAGAAGCCAGGTCCCGGCTGCCTGTGCTCCAGATTCACCTGCACATCTGCGCTTGGAACACACCAGAAAGACAGCAGGAGGGCCAGGTCTGAGGGGCTCGGAGCCGCACCTTAGACAGCTCCCCCGCCCCCCCGCAGGCTCTCGGCCTCCTCTCCGCAGCTCCAGGGCCAGGTCTGACTCACATCCCCACTGAACAGAGAGCAAGGCCAGGCCCAGGGAGGAGAGACCACCCTGGTCACGGGGCAAGTCTGACCGAGCCGGTTGCTGGGCTTGGCTCCCAGACTCTGAGGGGCAAAGTCCTGGTGTCACCATGAGAAAACTGAGTCCAGAGGCCAGCGATGACTCATCCAAGGCCCACAGAGCAGGAGGCAGAGTGAGCCCGTGCCCAGGCTCTGGCCCACGCCCAGCCCGCCGCGTCTCCCTGTCCCAGCTCACCACTTCCCACGGCTGGGCCGGCCACTCAATTTTGGACAAGCTGTGGAACCAGGAGCAGGAAGGAAGAGGCAGAAATTAAATCAGTTTGTTTTATTTGAGCAACTTTTTGAAGGAGAAGCAAACCTGACGCTGGGAGCGCGCGGAGGCTCCCGGCAGCTTTGAAAATCAGTCACAATTACTGAGCCTCCTGATCTGGGCGGGGGCGGGCCGACAAGCAGCAGCCGGGTTGGGCAGCCTGGGAGATCAGAGGGAGCAGGGACCGCAGCTTGGCACATGAAAGGCAGCAGTGCTCGCAGATTAAACCACTCAGACTTTAAAAGGGAAGGGAAGTGTGCCGGGGGCCCAGAGTCGCGCTCCTGGGGAGGGGCACCTGCCACGCTGGGCCTGGTGCCGCCAGCAGATCCCGGCAGTGGAGGGCCAGCCGCCGGTCACCGTGGCCGCTCCGTGTCCTCCTCTGGGCCAGCTACCCTTCTGAGCATTAAAGGGGGTCGTTCATATCATTCACAGATGTTTATTGAGGGCCTACTATGTGCCCGGCACTGCAGGCTCTGGGGCTCTGAGGTCTACCTGCTGGAGCAGAGACAGGAAAGAAACGCACAAGCCACGAGTGCAGGGAGCAGCACAGGGAGCAGGCAGTGATCTGGGGGGCCATCTTGTAGGTAGAAGGGTCAGGGAGATTCTAAGTGGACACTCGATCATAGACTCAAGGAAGAGAACAAAAAGCTCTGGGAAATGGTGGTTTTCATGCCCCACTGTGCTCCCCAGTTACCTGTAGAGCTCATGAAAGCTTAGACGGCCACCCCCACCCCAGGGTTCATTTGTCTGTCTGTCTGTGGTGCTGGGATGGAACCCGGGCCCTGAGCAGGCTAGGTAAGGGCTCCCACGCTGACCTACGCCCCCAGCTCCCGCCACTCCAGGGTCTCTGATTCAGTAGGTCGGGACCTTTTGAACTGGTGACCAATGCCCAGGTGATGCTGCTGGTTTGGGGACCGCTCTCGGAGAACCACTAACTTAGAAGAATGTTCAAGGCATAGGGAACAGAAAGTGCCAAGGTCCTGAGGCACAGTGTGTTGGTCCTATCTGAGGGATAGCAATGACATCAGTGTGGCTGAAGAAGAGTACGCCGTGCTGAGAACGTCTGCGTACCTCAGAGGAAGGACCAGAGAAGCTGGGTCACGCAAGACCAGAAGCCGTGGAAGGCTTTCAGTTGTACTCGGAGTGATACAGGGAGCGGGAGGGTGAGGCCAGCCAACTTATTTTTTTTAAAGAATGACTGGGTTGTGGGGTTGAAAATAGACGGTAGGGGGCAGGGGAGGAGGGAGGGGACGTGAGGAGGAGCTGCCCTGCGCAGGCGCCAGGTGCAGAGGCAGGGGTGGGCGTAGGTGTGAGGAGAGGTGGGACTCATGCGTTGAAGGGGGCTGTGGGGACTGCAGGGTGGGAGGCCCGGAGACCAGCTGGTGCTGCAGTTCTGACCCCCAGAGCTGGATGGAGCTGGAGCTACTGTGAGTGAGACAGAGACTGAGACTCGGCGCTCCAGCAAGGACAAGTTTGCAAAATAAATTAAGAATTCATCCTTGGACGTGTCCAGATTGAGACATCCCCTGGAAGTCCAAGTGGAGATGTCAAGGGGACAGGTGGACCTAGGAGCCTGAGCCTCGGCAGAGCGAAGGGGCTAGAGATTCCACTCGGGGAGCCATCAGCAGAGAGGGAGGCTGGATGAAATCCACAGGGAGTGAGCTTAATAAAGAGGAACTGGACGGGTGATCTCTCCCTGTAGGGTCTGGGACCCCTGTCCTAGAGTGTCACATCTAACTAGCAGACAGAAAGGATCCCGTAGGGTCTACACTCGGTCCAACTCCACCTGCTTACTAATGCAACTGTGTACCAGACACTGTACTTGGCACTACTAGAACACAGAAATGAGAAACCCAGTTCAAGACACGTGGATCAACCACTACATTTTTTTCTGGGCAATGCAGGGGATGTAAAGAGAAGTAAAATAATTAAATCCACAAATGTTTATTAAACCTATTAGATCACAAGTCCTTGGTTTTGTAGAGCTTGCAAGATGAGTCACCCAACTCAGCCAACATGGACGAGCACCTGCTTTGTACTTAGACCCAGCGAGGATAGAAAAGGAAATAGTTGCTTTCTATTCAGTAAACACTTATTAGTGCCTACTGTGTACGTACACAGCCCTTTGCTAGGTAAGAGCGGATGCCCAGGTGAGCAAGACACTGCCCCTGACCTCAGACAAGTGGCAGGTGCATTCCATCTCCTGCACCAGCTTTGATCAACTGGTAGTGACCAGGCTGCGTTGAGGAACCCAAGACAGAGGCTCAGCAGAAATGAGCACCCCAATGGATTAGTGGTGTCCGCTGTGAACAGGGTGAGAAGGAAGTGGCTTATGTGCCCTAGAATTGGCGCTGCTGGGCCCCAGGACAGGGGCTCGACAGACTGGAATGGGCAGGGCCCTGCCGCAGCCCAGGCCTGTGTTCTCCGGTTCTCCTGTGAGCAGCATCTGTAATGGACGGAAAGAGCCTGTTCTGTAGTGGAGCCTGTGCTTCTTGGGACATTCACTAAATAATAGCTATCAGCCACCGCGGCTTTCACAGAGCGATTTTCCTTTATCCTCGCAATCCTGGGGAATAAGCAGGGCAGGTATTACTGTCCTCATTTTGCCAATGAGGAAATAAACGCAATGAGAGATAAAGTGACTCGTCGGAGTCTCCACGGTTAGAGCCGGAGCCACAGCAGTAGACCCAGAACCTGGAAACGGGACCCGAGACCCTGGGCAGCATCCGTGGCTCCCCGGGGGACAGTCCTGGCCGCTTCTCGCACAGGAACCTCTAGTCCAAAAGCCTCTAATCGCATTCAGTCCTCCCAGGAGCTCTTCCAGGGAAGCTGACATCCCCATTTTACAGCCAAGGAAATTGAGGCTTGAGAGAGGACAGAATATGAAAGTGGGAGACTGGGAGGATAGCTAAATCCAAGGCTGGGGGGGTGAGAGGGAAGGGGAAAGCAGGAGGCATGGTGCTCCCCAAGGGTCTCATTTGGGGAGGGCAGCAGCAGGCTGGGAGCCTCTGATTGTCCCATCTGCAGCCAGAGAGAGTGTGGCTCAGCAGCCCTCAGGCCCAAGCCAGGAATCAATCGCTGGCCTCTGCAGAGACGACTTCTAAAGATGTTTTTAATTAAAGTCCAGGAAGATCTATATGTGCAATATCTCCTTGCCTAGCAACGGCACTGGTTTTCACCACCCAGGTCGGGGAGGGGCCAGGAGGTCTCCGGTGGGGAGAGGTGGCAGAGGGGAGCAGAGGCCCTGGCCTTCAGGAGATGGCCCTGGGGCTCAGGTGATTTGCACAGGAAGGAGCGGTCCATGTCTCTCTTTGTCTTTCCCCATCGACAAATCATCCACCAAACATGAGCTCTGTCTTGTGCCAGGCCACGTACCCGTGGGGTGCTGGGGGCTAGGTGATAAAGCCGCCTTCAAGGGCCTAGCACAGAGTGGGTGCTCTCTAGGTGTGGGAGGAACGCATGCTCGTGAATCATGAACACAAATGTTTACTTACAGAAACTGGCAGAGGATGCTGCTGAGGGGTCTTAAAATGTGGCTGTCCAAATAGACAAGGTCGGTTGAGTACATGGCGATGGAGCATGTGAATGTTGAGGGGACAGAGGAGCTTGTGGGTCTCACTTTGGGGTGTCAGGAGAGTCCTCTTTCTCAGGGGAATTTATTAGGTTCACACAGACACGCAGGGGCTGCCTGGGTGGGCAAGACTCTGGGATCTATAAAGAAAGAAAGAGTGAGAGGAGGGTGTTCGGGAGCCTGGGCCCCTGGAGAAGGGTGTTTGCAATGTGCAGGGTCCCTCGCTCATGGTGCCTGACCTCACTTTTCTGCTCCTTGTCCCTCCTCCTGCTGTCCCCCACCCTGCGTCACAGGTGTTTCTGTCTCTATTCCATTTTCTCTGCCTCTACTTGACCTCTGTGTTTCTGCCTCTTTCTGTTGTGCTCTCTGCCCCCGTCTGGCCTGTGTCCATTGGTCCCTCATTTCTCCACCTCCAACCCACTTTCTTGCCCCTCCTCTCGGTGCTCCCCTCTCCTCTGCTGGGCTCTGGACCCACCCGACCCTCTCCGTCCTGCAGCCTCGCCTCCTGTGGGGCGGCCTCCCTGGCTCCCCTTGTGTTATTCATCTACATTGAGCTGCCCTGTGTGGGTGGCCGGCAGCAAGGTCAAGAGCGGACCAGTGAGCCAGCGTTGTGAGCCGTGATCCAGAGGAAGCTGGGGGGGAGCTGGGGGAGGGGTTTGTTTCCTGTGTGATCTGAGCGTCCCTGGACTCGACAAGTGGTTTTTAATTTTTAATAGAAAGCGTTCCGTGCAGTGCTGGCAGCAGCAGGGGGTGGGACTCTTTTTTTTTTTTTAACAAATGTTTGAGAAGCTAAATGTAAGCCTGGGGTGTCCCCAGGCCCAGCAGGGTAGCAGAGGAGGTAGGGAAGAAGCAGGGTGGTAATAATCACAAACATCTTCAGAATAATGACACCGTCATTGAGGACTGGGTTTTTTTCCGGAGTGCTTAATTTCTTCCTTCTCATCAAGGGGTCTCCCACACCCAGGGATCAGGGGGACAAGGTGTGATCTCCATTTTGCAGAAGGGGGACCGGGTCCCCGTCAGCCGGTCAGCTCAGTGGTTTTCCTGCAGCCACGCACAGAGCTGGGGACAGGGCTGCAGTGAGAACCTGTGTGCCGTCCCCGAGCTCCACTCCACACAGGGCCACCCACTCCTGGAGCCCGCTGGGGCCTCGGTTGCACCCCCACCCCCACAGCAAGTGTTAAGGGACAAAGCAGGACACAGGTTCCAATTCCACCCGGGATGGACCATGTGAGAGCTACCCAGACACCATGAGAAATCGGCCACCCCCTGCCTCCGGATGCTGGTGCCCAGGGGATCCTACACAGGGCCCGGGACCTGGCACCAGCTACTTCCTGAATACACAGAGGAGGGAAGGAGTGAGCTCCCATGGGCACCCACTGCCCCCCAGCCTTACCAGCCTCTTGGATCCATCATCTCTCACCCTCCGAGCATCTCAGAGATACAGGTGGGACCTTCTAATAGCACAGGTGAGGAAACAGGCCAGATGGGGAAAGACTTGACTGAGGGCAGGGCGTGAGGACATAGTGGGATTTGAACCCAGGACCCTGAGGCCAAAGCTCACCATTCTCCTTGGAGGTGTGAGGAGCATCTTCTTTCAGGACTGTGACTTCTCCACAGTTGGTGGGTGTGAGGCACCTTGTGCTTCCTTCTGGTGTCAATCTCAGGACAGGTGCATGAGTCCAGGAGAGTGACCTGCTGGCTAGGCAGAGCTGGCTTGGAATTTCCCCCTACTAGTTACTAATGATGAGACCCTGGAAGTCACCAGCCCCTCCATGACTCAGTTCTCTCATCAGTTCAGTCAGGGCATGGTTCCAGGAGCTTATAAAAATGCCCTCTGCAGGCTCCACCCCAAGAGCCCTGTTTAGCTGGTCTAGGACGGGGTTCAGCATCAGTTTTATTTTAAAACTCCCAAGAGCTTTCTCTGATGTGTAGCCAGGGTGAGAGCCATGGGTTCTGTGCCCTCGAGGACCTGCCTATCCATATTTAACATTCTCATGAACCCCTGAGCCCCGAGATCCTGTTTACCCAAGAATCCCTTGGGCAGCCTTCCTGTCCTCATCCAGCCTGGACTTAGGCTCTCAAGCACCATTTCCTAGGAAGGGCTGGTGGGCAGCACCATGGACAGTGCCCTGCTTGTCCCAGCGACCCCAATCCACTCCTGGAAGTCTGGGCTTGGACCGGCTGCCCAAGACTCCCGCCCTTCCTCTCCTCTCCCCGCCTTCTCCTTTCTCTGAGTTTTCCCTCTCTCGTTCGCCATCTACTTCGACTCCAGTTGACCCCCTCTTGCCTTTAAGGCAGGATCCAGGTGAGTCTGGACATCAGATCCACCTGCGCTTGAATCCTGCCTCTGCGACTTCCTTACCTGGAGCACCCAGCTGGGCGCTGTCCTTGGTGCTGAATGTGGGAATCTGTTTGAGATCTCACAAAGGGTTTGGTGGTGCCATCACTGAGGACGTTGGGCATGAAGAAGATCCGAGCTCAATTCAGCCTCCACATCCTCATCTGGAAAGTGGAAGTTTCCGCAGGGCTCATGGCAGGGCCTTATTGCATAATTTCCATGAGATAACCTGTACTGTGGCTTGCACCACGGTATCCAGCACAAAGTAATAATTCAACAAAGGCAATCTGTAGCGATCATTGTTATTGGATAATAATATGTGATCATGGGTTTCAGCTCATGAAAGGCATATCGATTTTCAGAAGTTTTGTGATATCACACTGGTGACTTGAAATTGGGCCATGGTGGGAGTATTTACACCACAGAAATCAGTGGATGTCAGAAAGGTGGGGTATCCCTTCCCCACTCCACCTATGTCATAGAGTTGTAGTGAGATCTCAGACTGGCCGTGGCAGTACCTTGTGCTGGGCCTGGGGGGGGGGGTCCACCTAGGAAGGATGACCCTGAGGGGATCACAGCAGCCATGAGCCTGGGACCCCTTGTCTCCAGTTCCAGGGAGCCACTGACTGGGGGAGGTGGGAGGGTGTGTGGCCTGAAGAAGTCGTTCCTGCAGGGCCTGGGAGAGCGGTGGTGAATCACTGGCCCTTCACCGTCCCCACGTGTCGGCATTAACTGTAATGGCTGCAATAAAGAATCCCAGATTGGGGAAATGATTCCATCATCCCCGCGGGAGTCCCTGGGATGCAGCCAAGGAGAGAGAGAAGGAGAGAGAGTGTGCTCAGCCATGTCCCTGGGGAGTTGCTCAGCCCGACACTGTGCCTTGCCCATGGGGTGGAGGGAACAGGCAGGAGGAGTGAGTGGAGATCCTCCCTCCTAACATCCAACAGCCACCGTCTATGGAGCACCGTCACGAGCCTGATGCTTTATGTGTCTTCTCCCATTTCAACACCTCTGCCAGGGAGGCGTGATGGCACTGTGTGCTGGCCTGCGGGCCCCCAGACAGCAACCACCTGCATGTATCGGGTTCTTAGTGTGGCCAGTCACTGTCCTTGGTGCTGAACATGAAAATCTATTTGAATTCTCAAACCCATCTCCGGAGTTTGGTGATGCTGTCACTTCATTTCATAAATGAGGGGGTTGAGGCATGAAGGGGTTCATGACATGTCCAAGGTCAGAAGTCTAATAAATGGCAGTGCCACCACTGATTATGATTCAGTACAACGAGCCACTGTCCCCACAGTCCCTGCTTATGCTGTTATTGGTACCCAGGAAGGCTTTGGCCTCACAGTCCTGGGTTCGAATCCCACAGCTACTTCACACTGTGACCTCAGTCAAGTCTTCCGCCCTGTCTGGCCTGTGTCCTCCCCTGTGGTATTAGAGGCGCCCACTCTGCATCTCTGAGATGCTCAGAGGGTTAGAGGTAATGGATTTAAGGGGCTGGTAAAGCCAGGTGTGGAGTGGTGCTCCTTCTCTGTGTCGTCAGGAAGCACCTGGGGTCGTGTCCTTGGCACTGAGTAGGAGATCTCAGGCACCAGCCACAGGAGGGAGGGGGCTTGCCCACTCCTCGTCCCCAGCTTGTCAGGGCAACTTGGACACGGTTGACATGGAGCTGGAGCCGCCAAAGAGAGGCGCATTGCAGGGCCGGCTTGGGAGGCTCTGGCTGGGAGGGGGACCCAGAGAGGGAAATGAGAAATGCAAAGGAGTGAAAAATAAATACATGTGTCTGTCTGGAATGATCGAGGGCCCCAGGCGGGAGGCGGGAGAGGCGGGCAGCGGGCTGGGCTCAGCAGAACTGCTGCAGTAGCACTTCCAGGCTCACTCATTAGACAGTGAACTGGCCTCACCTCCCAGCATACCACTGTGCCAGCCCCGAGAGCCCAGCCCCAGCCAATCCCAGGGGGAGATGCCCACCCAGCACAGGGCATGTCCCTGAGGTGGGGTCTCGGTCTCCCTCCATTGGGTTACATCCCAAGCCCCCAAGGCTCCCTCTGGGTCTTCCAGCCCATTCCGTCTTTCTGGAAAGGTTCAGATGGACTAGACAGCTTCGCTGGCCCCTCCGATTGACCCCTCCCCCACCCGGTCCAGGCTCACGTCCCAAGCCCTGCTTTCGTCAAATTGAACATGATGTCAAATTAGAGCCATCTCTGGGACAGGCCGAGAGAAGCTCCCAGTTTAATGAGGCAGCGTCGAAAATCAATAACTTAATTGCCGCTGTTTGATGGACTTTTATCCAATTTATACTCTCCCCAGCAGGCTACGTGCAGAGCATGAGGAGGAGCGCCTGGGACTGCGGGGGACTGTCTGGGCACCCGGGGGAGGGGCAGGGAGGGCACCAGCCCAAGCTGCTTTCCAAGGGGAAAGCTGGGCACTGAGTTCTACTGCCCAGGGCCCCCGAGGCACCAACCCCCAGCCCCAGTGAACTCAGCTGTCCCTCTGGGCTGTCTGTCCCCTACTGCCAAGGTGGGGCGGAGAGGCAGAGTTCTGAGGAGCCAAAGGGGCTGGAGTGGTTTAGACCTCTGGGTTAGGAGGCAGGTGCCTGGTCTCTGGTCCTGGCTCCGACTCTGACTGTGGCGACCTTAACCGGGATAATGATTGCTGCCACCACCTTTGAGAGGCTGCCCCCAGCCACTCTGTGCTGGGAGTTCAGAATCCATTCCCTCAGCCTGGTGCCGGGAGACCAGGGGCATCCCGTCTTGTTGGGGAGGGAGCACATTCAGAGCCCCACTGCCGGGAACCACCCTGGGGAGGTGACATCCAGACCGGACTCCATGGTAACTCCTGGGCCACTAGGAGGGCCCGGGGGGTGCAGCCCCCGTGACTCGGTGTGGGAATGGGGTGTGTGAGGGGGCTGGCTTCGGTGACCTCTAGAGGGTCTCCTCTCCCAGCTTCCCAGGGGTGGGCGAGGTGGGAGGGAGGAGTACAACAGCTGCGGTGACCTCCTGTCTTGCTTGGTCCCCGGGACTCAGGCACGTCCGTGATGCAGGTGATGGCCTCGGATGCAGATGACCCCACGTACGGCAGCAGCGCCCGGCTGGTGTACAGCGTGCTGGATGGCGAGCCCCACTTCACCGTGGACCCTAAGACCGGTGAGGGCGGGGCGGGGCCAGAGGGGCGGGGCCGTAAGGGGCGGGGCCGGAGGGTGGGTCCTGGGCGGGGCCTGAGGCAGAGACTGGCGGGAGGGGGTTGGGGGGCAGTGCCCAAGGGGCAGGTGGAGAACCACCGGACTTGAACTCTAGCCTTCTGACCCGAGGCTGACGTGTGCCTCAGAGGTCGCTGAGACAGGCACCTTGCGGGGTCCGGGCCAGGGGAAGGAGGGGCAGCGGGGCAGGAAGAGGGCGGGCTGGGCAACAGAAAAATGGGCTGGGGCCCCTGCAGGACTAGAGGAAGACAAAAGGCAGGACCTCAGCGTCTGAACTCAGCGGCCTCGTTAGTCCTTGGGCTCATCTGAGGCAGGCGCATCCTCAGTTCTTATGGGGTCGTGAGGGTCCCTTTCAGCAGACCTGGGAGGGCTTCTTTCGGGGGTTTGAAAGCTCTGCTTACCGGGCTGCTGTTGAGGATCTGATGGAGAGGCAAACGCTTGGAGGTCGCTTTCCCACAACCCACTCCCCCCACCACCCCCTCCAAACAGGGGTGCAGCACCCACCAACCCCCACTTCCTTTACTCTGGGGTTACGACTTAACTAGTCTCTCAGG
Source organism: Spermophilus citellus (assembly GCF_964194105.1). Taxonomy (NCBI): domain Eukaryota; kingdom Metazoa; phylum Chordata; class Mammalia; order Rodentia; family Sciuridae; genus Spermophilus; species Spermophilus citellus. Next base: position 4,880,828 of record NC_138185.1, on the reverse strand, counting down.
GGCCTTGGGAGAGTGCCAGGGAAGACAGTGAGAGGATGGAGGCTCAGAGAGGTGAAGTGACTCACTCGAGGTCACACAGCTGGGAGAGCTGCTGATTCTACTGGGGTGCTGTCCCTGCTCCTGGAGCAGGAGAGAGATGGGCCATCAGACACCACAGAACGTTTGTCAAAGGCCATGGTGGGGCTCAGAGGACTGTAGGAGGAGGGCAGGCCTGGGCCCTGGCAATTAGGATGCAAGGTGGCAGCCAGATGGAGACTCCAGAGAAGAGCATTCCAGGCCCAGAGCAGACAAAATAGGGAGGAGAGTGATGGAGGCCCCAGGGGACTGTCAACAGAGCCTGGAGGCCATGTGGAGAGGCGGCAGGAACTGAGATGGCCTAAGCCAAGCTGAGGGGCTTGGATTTTAGTCCAAGGGCAATGACAGGAGGTGGGGGTTGATGAATTGGGTTTGGGGTTCTTATTTGTGGGTTTGTTTGGTTTGGTTTGGAGGAAGGAGGATTCCAGTCTAGAAGCACAGTTAGAATTGTGTTCTCTTCCACATAGTATCTTCATTCCTTTTTTCCTCCTTGCTCAAGTGATACATTTTAGAAAACATTAAATAAATGTTAAAAAGAAAGTACTTCCCATTCCCTAGTCTGGTAATTACAACTCCAAAGGTGGCTGCTTGGTGTGTGCATCCTAGGAGATCTTGGATTCATTCACTTGGAAAATATTAAGTCATTTAAAAAAATAGATTAGACATTGCAAGGTTCAAAATTCAAAAAGTTCAAATGAGTATTTAGTGGCAATTCTTCACCCCATCCCGTCCCCAAGCCAACCAGTCTGTGTCCCCAAGGCAACCAATGTAATTTTCCTGTGAATCTTTCCAGAGCTATTCTGTGCATACATAAGAAAATAAGACACATGTATTTGTTTTATTTTTTCCATGAATGGTAGCTATAAGCATACACTGCTTGCTCTTTTGCTTCACAATATGTCTTGAAGATTACTCCATATCAGTCCATAAAGAGCTTCCTCATTCTTCTATTTAATGCCTGTTATGGATACACCAAAATTTATTGCACACTCCCCTATTGATGGACACTTACGCTGTTTCCAATCTTTTGCTACCACGAACACTGCTACAGCGAATAACCTCATACATACATCATTTTGTGCCTGTGTGAGCATATCTGCAGGATAATTTTCAGGAAGTAGAAAAGCTGGGTCAAAGAGCACATGCATTTGGAATCCCAACAGATAATGCCGAACTGTACCAGATTACGCTCCCGTGAGCCACGTGTGAGAGTCACTTCCCCCTCCTCCTCGCCACCACCATGGGCTCATGGATGACTTCTGATCAGGGAGTGACATGCTCAGGTTTTCATTTTAACAAGATCCCTCGGGCTGCTGCGGTAGAGCTTGGCTCCAAGGCAGGAAATGGAGTCAGGGAGGCCTCAGAGCCGGGGTGCCCAGCATAGAGCCCCAAAGGACAAACCCAAAAGCTTGCATTCTTTCTCAGCACCCACTTGGATTCCTTAGTCCATCTGTCTAGCTGGGATGCCAGAAGTGATAGGGATTGAAGATGAGGGTACATGGAGATGCTGAGAGGAGAGAATGGGGGTGCAGTGAGATCCTGCAAAGGGCACACACTGGGCAGAGCCAGGTCCCAAAGTTAGAATCCCCTGATTCTTCTCTCCCCTAGTCCTGTGTATTGGCCAGGTGGCGAGGTGCCAGGTGGTCAGGTACAGGGCACCTCCTACATAGCAGGAAGAATGTGAATGACAAAAGCCATTAGCAGCACAGGAATTAGCAAATGTGCACTGGGGTCAGGTGCAGAGCTAAGGCATCCCGTTTCAGCCGTACTGACTTTAGGATGAGAGAAGATGGGGGAAAGAAACCTCCAGAACTTCCAGGGGCCCACTGAAATATGGGTGTGGAGCTCGGAGAATGTTTGGGGCTCTTTAAGTTCTGGCTCCCCATGTGCACCGGGGGATGAGGGTGCCTCTTTGTATGATTGCTGAGAGGGTTCGGGGGGAAGTCTATTCATGCATACAAGTATTTATTGAGTGCCTACTATGTGCCTGCTCTAGGCACCAGGAATGCAGCAAAGGGCACATTCAGGACCATCTGGAGATTTTATTGACATATTGCTATATGTTTGGTAGTGATGAATGCAAGGGAGAACCATAAACCAGGGTGGGGAGTAGACTTGGATGAAGAGATTAGAGCAGCCTTATTCTGGGGAAGTGACCTTGAGGTAGAGATCTGGATGGAGTGAGGGTGTGGGCCACAGGGACTGGAGGTGAGAGCACTGCAGGCCCGAGGAGCAGCAAGTGGTCAGGTGTCCTGCCCAGTGCTGGGCACAGGGGATGAGGATGTCAGTGATGGGGACTTCGTCCTTCTAGTAAGGACTTTGGAGAGGATAAGCCTTCAGGAGGAGAGGAAGAGAAAGCCACAGATAGGAGGGAAGGGCAAGGATTGGGTATTGGGACTGAGAGGGGTGGGCAGATGAGAGACTGGGCTCTACAGCCTGAGGACAGCCACTCTCCGGGGATCATGCCCCACTGTAGAGGGTCAGGAGAGGGTGGCAAGTGTGTGTTCTGGACCCAGGAGAGCAGAAACAGCTCCCCTGAGCCAGAAGAGGGGCATCATGCCAGACAGACCAAGGCGATCCACCGGGGTCCTTCTTCCAGGGTCTCCGGCGCAGGCTGAGAGGGTGCTTTCTGACACTGCCCAGGAAGACCCAGATTTCTCCTCCAGGTGCCCCCAGCCCCCTGCCAGAGCCGCCCTGCACCCTGCCCAGCTCCGCTTCCCCAGCCAGGAATATTCCGCTGCTGCGGTCTATATTTAGCAGCTGCTGCGAGGTACAGTCTGTCCTCGCTGTGCAGATAACAGGGAGCGGAGGGAACTGGCCGGCGGAGAGGAAGGTGTGAGGAGGGCGGGGGTGGGGCGCCGCGGCCGAGCCCAGAGGAGGAATTAACTTGTGTGTTTTAAAGGCCAGGCCTGCCAGCAAGCCCCCCACAGGGGCGACAGGGATGGCATTTGCGGGCTAATGAGGCATCACACCGGCTCCAGGGCCCCTTCTGCAGTATTTGGAGGGGTGGCGAGGACAACAGCTGGAACTGGGGGCGATGGGTGAAGAAGGCTGCGGGGAGCCCTGGCCGGGTTATAATTACCAGCCCCCGCCCACACCACCCCAGCAGGAATAGAAAGATTCCCAGAGACTCCAAGATCTCTGCTGAAAATTCTGGAGATGTCCATTTTACCCGGAGAGAATGGAAAGTACATTTGTTGAGCACCTGCTAAGTGCTGGACCCTGGAGTCAGGATGTTGAACCAGACCTGGCTTCTGTCCTCACGGAGGTTTTGCTCTGACAGAGAAACCCCAGACAGGCAGGTACCCCCAGGCTGTGAGGGAGCTGTGGATGGACAGCAGGAATCAGTGAGTCCAACTGTCATTTGAACATTCTGTGCCCGCCATACTGATAGGCTAATGAGCGAGGCCAGCACACACCTCTCCCAACTCATGAGGGTGCCCAAGTCAGGGCTTGAAGAAAGGATGAGCAAGACATCTCCTAAATGTGGATGTTCCTCTTGCCAGAAGCTTGGTGTCTTCTAAGTCCTATTGAGTGCCTATCACATTTTACAGAATAGGAAACAGAAGCTCAGACAGTTCAAAAACTTGCCCAAGGCCAGGCACAGTGGCCCATGACTATAACCCCAGCAACTAGGGAGGCTGAGGCAGGAGGATCAGGAGTTCAAAACCAGCCTCAGCAATAGCGAGGCATTAAGCACCTCAGTGAGACCCTGTCTTGAGATAAAATACAAAATAGGGCTGAGGATGTGGCTCGGTGGTCAAATGACTCTGAGTTCAATCCCCAGTACAAAAAAAAAAAAACACTTGCCCAAAGTAAGAGTATAAATGATAGAAAGAAGACATGAACTCATGAACTCTTCAGAGTCTCTGCTTTTTACCCTGCTCATATCTGATTCTATGTATCTCTGGTACATAGTAGGCCCTCTGTGAGGGTCTAATAAATGAATGAGTGAATGAATCTGCCAAGCCAGAAAGTTTGAAGACCAACTTCATGGACCGATTTGAGGTTTTCGTCCCTCAGACCCCTCTGTAGTGGGTTTGTCCCAGAGAGAGGAGTGGGATAGGTAAAGTGGCCATAGCCCATCCCTGTGTGCGGCTTCAGTAAAGGAATCTCTCAGGATCTGTGGGAGGCTGGCTTCAGGACCCCTGCAGACACCAAAACCCATGGATGCTCCAGTTTCTTCTACCAAATGGCTTAGTACACACATCCTTTCATAGACTTTAAATCATCTCCAGGTTACCTATAATACCTAATGTAAAGTAAATACTATGTAAATAGTTGTTAAACTCTATTGTTTGAGGAATAGATGGGGGAAAATCTGTGTGTGTTCCACAGAGACTCAATTTTTTTCCGAATGTTTTCATTCTGCAGTTGGTTGAATCTGAGGATGTAGAACCCACAGATACATAACCTCAATGGGACTTGCCCCTCCCACCAAGAGGTGGAGTCTGTTTCCCCACCCCTTGATTTGCAGGCCTGTGGTTTGCTTTGGCCAATAGGATGTGGCAGAGGGATATTATGCAAATTCCAAGGTTGGGCCTTAAGGGCCCTGGCAGCTTTAGGTTTTACATCCCTGGAACTTAATCCCCAGCCAATGGGGGATGAGAGACCACTGTGTCTCAGCCACAGCAGAATCACGGCCCCGGTGTGGCTCAGGTCGTCCTGGACCTTCCAGCCCAGGTGAGCCTTCAGTTAAGCGCAGCTGAAAACCCGCAGAAACAGCCCGCCAACCAGCTCTTGTACCAGTTGGCTGTGGCAGCTGCCCCAAGTGCAGGGCTCAAGGCCACCTTTTGTCTGTCACAATTCTGTGGGCTGCCTGGGCTGTTCTTTTGTGGGGGGTCACTCAGGTGGCAACAGTTGGCTGCCAAGTCACTGGGGGTTGACGCAGCTGGGGGACCGCTGGTGTGTGGCCTTTCATCCTGGGCTTCTTCCTGGCACAGTGGTCTCAGGAATCCAGAAGGACGGTCCGGTACACAGGGCTTGTCTGGCTCCTGCTTTAGTCGCACTTGCTGAGGTCCTATAGGCCAAGTAAGTCACATGGCCAAGGCCAGATTCAGCGTGGGAGAGAGTGACACAGGGTTTTGGATACCAAGAAATGTGGTTCTTTGAGAGCAGTCACCATAGCAACCTACCGCCACAGCAGCATGTGACCTGGGAACAGGGTCCAGGGGCAGCATGGTCCCTGGATGCCCGCCTCCTGGATGCCCAGAGATGGCACCCAAAACACACGCTCCTCAGACTTCATGGCCAGGTTCCAAGTGAGAAGCGTTGAGTGTCCCCCAGTCCCCTGGAGCTGGAAGTGGCAGGGACAGCAGGAGGCTACCACCTGGAGCCTCTGTCCTCACTCAGAGCCAGGCCCCTGCTGCAAAGCCCACTAACAGCCTTTGGTGCCCAAGCCTGTAAGTGCACACGGGCCCCAGGGCTCTGCGCTCAGCACCATCCTCCTGTAACCGACCTCCTCAGGGCTGGTGCCAACGGTGTCCACTCCATTCGGCTCCCTCCCCTTCCCATGGCACCCCCTGCTCTCTGGCCTGCTGGCTGCTGGCGGTCTGTCTGTCCACCTGCCTCTCCCGCCCCCTCCCACCACCTTCACACTCTCCGTGGTTCTTCCTCTCCATTTCTCTAGCTCCCTGTCCCTCTGTGGGTCTCTCTGTCTCTTCCTGTGTTTCTCCCATTCCTTCCTTCCCCGGCTTTCTACCTCTGAGGTCTCCATCCCCCCCACCCCCAGCCAGCCTTTCTCCTGTCCCTCTCCCTCTCCGTGTCTCTGCCCTGTGGCACGGCTTCCTGTTTCTTGCTAGACACCCCCCCCCATCTGTCTGTCTGTCTCTCTCCCCCTTCTTCCTCTCCTCCCCTTCCTGTTCTTCCCTCTCTTCCCACCCTCCCGGCAGAGGACAGGACGGACTCCATCTCCCCAGGCAGCCCCTGCTGTCCAGCTGTGAAGACTCACTTAAGGGAGCCGCTGAGGCCCAGAGGGCACCCCTTCCTGTCCGGGCATCTCACGGCAGCACCAGAGCCTCCTGAGGGGCTTGCTGCATGATTGAAGGGAGCTGCCCTGATTAGCACGGAGCAAAACAGGGAGGACCGTCCAGGAGCTGAGACAGGACCCCACAGGTGGTGTCCCCTGTCAGAGGCCCCTGGAACCTGGGGGTGAGTGGGACAGGAAGTGAGGTAGGCTGGGCAGGGGCCTCCCTCTCCACAGAGGTCTAGAAGGGCAGTTCCGACTGTGGACTGTGGCACCTCTATTTAAGTCCTTGCTGTGTGTTTTCTACAGTGTGTCCTTAGACAAGGTACTTGGCCTCTCTGTGCCTCCATCTCCTCACCCAAAAATGGGCATAATCACGGTCCCTTCCCCATAGGGACACTGTGAGAATTGAAGGAGGCAACTCGCTCCAGGGGCTGGGGACCATCTCCTGCAGAGCAAATGCACAGGATGGTCCTCATCGTCACATGCTTCTCCTGGTGGCTGTCCACTGACTTTGCCCCAGAGCCCACTTGATGATGTCTGGAGGCAGTTTTAACTGGGGCGGGAGAGTTGATCTACTGTGGGAGGCCAAGGGTGCTGCTAAATGTCCTACAGTGGACAGGACAGCGCACACACACACGCACACACGAATGATCCACATGCCAACAGCGCCAAGTTGAGGTAGGGGCTGTGGGTGTCCTCGTTTCACAGATAAGGACGCTGAGGTTCAGAGAGGTGAAGGGATTCGCGCAAAATCACGCGGCCAAAAAATGGCAGAGCTGGGATTTATCCCAAGTCATCTGCTTCCAAGGCCCCCCAGTCCCCGCGAAGGCCAGCAGCATGTGGCACAGGACCCAGTGAGGAGCCACCAAGGCCACTGATGGGGTCTGTATGAGCCTCGCCTGGACCCCAGGCCCTCCCTCTCCCCCCCCATCCCACACCAGCAGGACCACTCCAAGTCCCCCACCATGCACACGCACACGCACACACACACACACACACGCACACACATGCATATGCACACGTGCACGCACACACGCACACACACACATGCGCACACGCACATGCACACGCTCACACGCACACACACACATGCGCACACGCACATGCACACGCTCACACACACACATGCACACGCGCACACACGCACACACACATGCACACACACACACACACATGCACACACACACACGCACACACATTCTGCAGCCTCCTGTACCGTGGCCTTTATTGGAGTTCGAGGCTGTTTGGGGACAGCAGGAGCAGAGCTTGGGTTTTATGGGGCGCATCACGGGGCTGCTGGTGCGTGACTCCACCTGCGCTCAGGCCCTGGATGCCACCTGTCACCACCTGGTGCTCGGCAGGTTGGAGGGGGTGTCAGCAGAGGCTCTGAACGCCTCACCGACTGCCCCTGCAGACCCCAGGCCCTTCTGCTGGCAGGGAGACAGGAGGCCTGGCCTCCCTCTGCAGATCCATCTTGCTGCCCCCTCTGCTCCCACCCCCGCCCATGAGCAGCTCCGAGGAGTGTTTGCTGGTGACTTGCTGGTGTCCAGATGGAGGACGCAGAGCCGGGAGGGGTGGGGGGGCCGAGGCTGGGGGAGTTTGTGGAGGGGACTCGTGTGAATAGGGATGCGTGACGGCAGCTTGTGTGTGTGTGTGTGTGTATGTGTGTGTGTGTGTGTGTGGTGGCCGCGGAGCTCACGCCAGCACTATGGCCGCATCGATGACTTCCATGTCACCCCATCTCCTCCTGAACTGGAACTACGCCTCCGCTCGGCAGGTCTGAGTCCTACCTGGGCCTGTTCAGGGGACGCCACATCAGCCAGCCGCTGGTGGCCGGTCCCCTGGCCTCACCCTCACTCACCCACAGGCGTGATCCGGACGGCCGTGCCTGACCTGGACCGCGAGAGCCAGGAGCGCTACGAGGTGGTGATCCAGGCCACAGACATGGCCGGGCAGCTGGGCGGCCTCTCAGGCTCCACCACCGTCACCATCGTGGTCACCGATGTCAACGATAACCCACCCCGGTTCCCACAGAGTGAGTGACCCCTTCCCGGAGCAAGGCCACATCTGTGTCTGTTAGCCCGCCCAAGCCCCCACTGGCCCGGGCTCCTCTTTAGCTTTGCGCCTAGAGAGAAGCTCCTGCCCCCTCCCTCTCCACCGAGGGCCACTTACCCAGCCCCCTGGCCCTGCTGTCCAGCCACCCCAGCTCCCAGGTGGCCTTCCCCACACCCGGGCCTGCTGGCCGCCTGCTGCTGAACAAGCTGGCGAAGGGCGGGGTCCGGCTGGGCGAGGGGCTTGGGCAGACAAGGCGGCGGCCACTGTACCCAGGCCCACACTTGTGCCTGGAGGAACTGAGTCTGAGCCACAGGCGCTCCCTGCCTCTGGGACCCTCGACTGCAGGAGCCCACGAGGCCGGCTTCTCTGGCCAGGCCCCGCCTGCCCATCAGCCCGGCCAGCCCCTCCGTCCCAGGCTCAGGCCGAGAGCCGGGCCGCAGGGAAGCCACCGCGGCTGGCAGAGACTAAGAGCTGCCAGGAGCCGGGCTGATTCCTATCAGGGAGTCATTACTCGAGGGCCGCTGCTCTCACATTAGGCCGCCACAGGGGACGGACCCCGCAAGATCAGGGAAGCCAATCCCTTCGCTGAGCGCACAGCATCGCCGCAGCCAGGTACCCAGACAGACAGGTGCAGGTGGGGAGCCTGGCCCAGAAGCCAGCCCGCGCCCACCCCCGGCCCAGCGGCCAACCCATGGGGCTCCAAGCACCAAGCGGCCCTCTGCCCAGCTGGGCCCGGTGGTGTGAGCCGTGAGCAGAATGGGGAGGCTGAGCAGAGGAGGTGCCAGGGCACCGGGGACTTCTTCATTCCTCCCTCCTCGTTTCTCTGTCATGAAGCACAGAACACACAGAGGGTCCAGTCCAACAGTTAATTATAAGCAGACTTTCCAGGAGCCACCCTCCAGGACCCAGAGCCTCATGACGTCCCCACCCCTTCCTCCGCATTAACCGCCACTCACGTCTGTTACCATCTTTTCTACTCTCTCCATCTGCCTCACCAAACATCATAGTCTAATTTTACCCATTTTTAACCTAGTCCAGGTGGAATCCTGCAATATGCATCATTTCACGTCTTTCTTTTTTCTCTCAAAATTGTGTTTATGAACCCACACCATTGCCTGTGGCTGTGTTCATTTTCCTCACTGTATAGTATTCCATTATGTACCTCTTCAGCTGTTGAGGAATATTTGAGTCCTTCCCAGTTTGGGGCTGTTGGGAAGGATCTTGCTTTGGCCATCCTTGCAACGCCCCCCCTCCAGTGCCCATTTGTGCACATTTCTCCAGTGTGTATACAGAGGAGTGAAAAGGCTGGGTCATGGAATATACCTGGTCACTAAATAAGGCCAAATTGTTTTTCCCATGAAAAATCGCACACGCTGCTTGTGCACATCCTCACCAACCCTTGGGACTGTCAGACCCTTTAATTCCTGTTCATCTGGTGATGTGCTGGGTGCCCAGTGGCTCTCGTTCCCGTCTCCCTGGCTGCTCACAGGTTCCACTGAGGGGACAGCCTGGTGTCCGCAGGCGCTGAGGGTGTCTTCTGAATGGGGGATGCAGTCCCTGTCTCCAGAGCTGAGAGAATAAACAGAACAGGAGAGGGAAATGCAGTAGCCCATGAGGGGACAGGGACGAGGGACAGCTGGGGCCTCAGGCGCACAGGAGGGGGCCTGAGGGGTGGGCGCTTCCTGGGGCTCAGGTTCAGAGCAGGATTGGGACGGGGAGGGAGGGGGCGAAGGGAGGGCTGTCTGGGGTGTCCAGACCTGCAGCCGCTGAGCCCAGCCCAGCAGGGAGCAGGAGAGGGGCCAGGGCAGCGGGAGCCATGGGAGGGATGAAAGCAAGGGAAGAGCATGTCTGGCTTGTGCTGCAGAAAGAGCCCTCCAGGTGGCTGGGTGACAACAGGCGGGGCGGCCACCCAGTGCAGGGTGACCTGGACACCCAAAGGCCCCCGAGGCCCATTCCACCCACAGCCCCTGCCTCACCTGGGCTGGCCCACCGAGTAAGGAACCTTCACACCTGACCTTGGCTCTGGGTGGAGAGCGAGGCACTGCCCGCTCCCCTGCCTCCCCGACCCGTCACCTCCCAGCTGCCAGGCACCGCACCCTGGGCCCTGCTCCTGCCGTCCCTCGGTCTAGAACGACCTTCCCCGGTGTCTGCCTGGCTCCCTCCTCGCCTCCCTCTGACAGGAGTGTGCCCAAATGTCACCTTCCAGGATGGACCCCAGGGCCCGCAGAGCTCGGCACAACGCTGCCACCCCAGCCCTGGTCAGGGGACGTGCAGCTGCCCTCCCCCCGACCGCTCACGGGTCCCTCTTTGCTTTCCTCCTGAGTCTCTGTCACCGCTGGACACACTGTATCCAAGGGGGTCTCCTCTGTGGCCCGGCCCCCGTGCCTAGGGCTGTGCCCTGTCTGGGACATCGCAGGGCTCCGTGCACCTACTGACCGAGGAACCAGACCCACAGGAAGTCGGCCCGAGCCCCGCCCTTCCACGTGTCCCTGAGGCCCCCTCGCACTGGCCACCACAGTGCGCGCCGGTGGCACGTCCCCAAATCACTCAGCAGATAAGCCCAGGGGTCAGAATGAGGACCGTCCTCTCCGCGCCGCCCCTCCCGGCCCCCGGCCTGGCTGACCCAGGGCTGGCCGCGGTCGGGACCCAGGCTGCGCTCACAAGCGTGTCCCCACAGAGCTGTACCAGTTCAGCATCCAGGAGTCGGCTCCAGTGGGCACGGCCGTGGGCCGCGTGAAGGCCGAGGACTCGGACGTGGGCGAGAACACGGACATGACCTACCACCTCAAGGCGGAGAGCGGCAGCGGGGGCAGCGTCTTCAAGGTCACCACGGACAGCGACACTCAGGAGGCCATCATAGTCCTGCAGAAGGTGCGCTGCCTGGGGAGGGGGGCAGGCCCCAGGGGCAGCGGGGTCTGGGAGGCTTCTGAGCTGTCACACATCGCAGCCTGGTCCCACTGCAGGGATTGAGTCTTTAGAGACACCCGGGAGCAGCCTGGGAAACTCTGACGCTGTCGCTTTACAAATGAGAAAAAGGAGGCACAGACAGGCCAAGTGATTTGGTTGAGGTTGCACAGCTACTTGTTGGAGCTAAGATTCCATCCACATTTGAATCCGTGATTTTCAACATCAAGTGTGGGTTTCAGCTCTGTCCGTTCATGCTCCTAATGTCCTTTAACCTCATTTTCCTTCTAAAGGAGAGGTCACTATCCACATTTTTACAAGTGAGAAAAAGGCTCAGAGAGGTAAAGGGGCTTGCCCAAGATCTCACCTCACGGGACAGAGTTGGGCTGATGAAGGCCCGACAGTTCCCAGCTCCGTCCCCGAGTCTAACAGCCTTCCTTCCTTCATCTCACTGGCCCCGGAACCAAAAGCTAAAACTGCAAACGTGGGTCCCCGAGGAGAAGGAGACGGAGGTCAAATAAAGAAGCCAAAACTCCCTCTTCCAGGGCCTGGCCCTGGGCTCAGGAACGCAGGGCTGCACAGGCGGTCAGGACTGTCCACTCACTCTCCCAGGGAGGCCTGCACTGACCCCATGTTCTCACCAGCCCTTGCATACCTCCAGGGATAGGCGGCTCACTCTCTGCTATGGCCAGCCCCCTTCCTCCCCTCAGCCAGGACCTGCCTCCTTAGATCACGCAGCCACCTGCCCCGACTCCCATCACCCACCCCACACGCCCAGAGTGACCCAGTCTTTGCCTGGCACTGACAGTGTGAGGACACAGCCCGGGTCCCCAGAGCTTCCCCGAGGATGGTAGCCGTGTAGCGAGGGCTTCTGATGAGGTGCCGCCCCACCACGTCTGGGGTGTTAACTGGTCCAGTCCCGGCAGCAGCCCTGGGAGGCCGATCGCTGCCTATTTTATTGATGAGAAAGGGAGGCCCCAAGTTCAGTAACCCGCTCAAGGTCATGTGCTGAGCGTGGACGGCCCAGTAGGGACACAGGCCGGGTGCTCGGGCTCAGCGTCCCCCTTGGAGCACGGTGTGGTTTTCCGTCCTCGTGCCTCTGGGCGAACTTACTGTAAACTGAGCCTGTTTCACAGATGGAGGGTGGCCCAAGAGGCCCGGCCTCCCAGAGAGGCCCAGCCTCCCAGAGCTGCCGAATGGGGCCCAGCCCACCTGCGGGGCCCAGCAGGGTGTGCTCAGGTCCCCCCAGAGCTGCCCGCCCCCAGAGCTGCCCTACCCGGGCTCAGGAGCTCCTGCCTGCTCCGGCAGCACCTGGCACCTGAGGCATCTCTGTGGAGTCGCGATGGCCGCGGAGGCCAGGCCCTGCCTGAGTGATGAGCCAGCTCCAGAGTCCAGCGGTCACTCCCCGGCCAGGACGGCCACCGCCTGCCCCTGCATCCTGACTTCCCAGGCAACAGGACGCAGGAAGGAGGTGGCCGCGTGTGTTGCTGGAGAAGGGCCGGTGGGGGCTCCTGGGGGTGGTGGGACCCCATCAGCAGGGCAGGCACCTGCCCGTGGGTCAGTCGGCCAGGGGCCATGTCTTGCTTACCCAGAGGCCCAGAGAGGCCAGCGGGGAGGCCACAGTCACAGTCACTGCAGCAGAGAAGGATGGGCACCAGGTTCCAGTGACTGCGGTGTTAGGAGAGGAGCCGGGTCCTGGAGCCACACTGCGGGTGGGATCCTGGCTCTCACTGCTCAGTGACCTGGGGCTGGTCCCTGGGCCTCTCTGGTCTCAGGTGCACAGTGAGATGGTGAGGCTGTGGGCCTGCTGGGGTCCTTGTGGGGCACAGTCACAGCGCTGGCACATGCTACGAGTGTGTTCAAAACATGGGTGAGCTGTCCCAGCAAGCTGCGCGGAAAGGCAGGACGTGTGGGTGACAGCACCTGGCCCTGAGTGGCTCTTCCTAGGGACCATCCCAGGTCTGACGGACAGTCCAGCCCAGACGCCCTGGACCGGCGCAGGCAGCAGTGACAGTGGCCAGCCTGGCTTCCTCCGTGCCCTTCCCGGGAGCCCATGTCCCCTGACGGCCCTCTGTCCCCCGCAGCGCCTGGACTTCGAGTCGCAGCCCGTGCACACCGTGGTCCTGGAGGCCCTCAACAAGTTCGTGGACCCCCGCTTCGCGGACCTGGGCACGTTCCGCGACCAAGCCATCGTGCGCGTGGCGGTGACGGACGTGGACGAGCCCCCTGAGTTCCGGCCGCCCTCGGGCCTCCTGGAGGTGCAGGAGGACGCGCAGGTGGGCTCCCTGGTCGGCGTGGTGACGGCGCGGGACCCCGACGCCGCCAACCGGCCCGTCCGGTGAGACCCCCGCCCGGGGCCGACGCCTGCTGCCTGCTATCCCGCCACCGCGGCGACACGGGGAGGGGGTGGCCCCAGAGCCGGGCAGAGAGGAAGGCGGCCGGAGCGGGGGAGGGGCCCAGAGGCCCAGGGGAGGACAGGGCTGTGGGGCTGAACCGGGACTCACTGTCAGAGCACAGAGAAATGGCCGCAGGTCCCCTGCCCCGCCAGTCCAGGCCCCGCGTGTCCTCTGGCACCGGCTCAGTCCTGCCAGCCCCCGGGCTCCACCAGACACCTCCACCCGCCAGCGCTCAGGGCTGAGCTCCTGTCCCTCACCCAACAGAACACGACCCGGCTCCAGAGTGACACTGCCATCCCTCCAGTTGTTCAGGTCCTCAACCCCTCCCCCTCCCCCTCCCTCTCCCTCTCTCTCTCTCTCTCTCACACACACACACCCCTCCCTCCAAGCCCTCAGCGCCCCTTCTCTTTCCGGGGAGAGGTAGGCACGGCTGGCTCACCGCGCAGGCAGCCAGCCAACCCAGCCACCCAACCCCCTGGCTGGCGCTACTGCAGTGGCCTGCTGCCCAGTCCTCCCTGCCACCGTCCACACCCCTCTCTAATCCAGAGTGGATGCAGGAGCCAGCCAGACCCTGCTGTGCCCACAGCAGAGCTTCCCAGCCTCCAAGCACCTGTGGGCCCAGGATGAAGCCAAGCCCTCGAGGTGGCCCTGGGCCCACGGGACCCCGCCCCCCTTGACTCTCAGTGTCCCCTCCCATAAGATCCCTTCCCTCCCGTGCCCGCTCCAGTCACACCAGTCTGCTCTCCCACCACAAGTCACCGAGCTTGCGTCCACCTCGGGTCTGTGCCACTGCTGGTCCCCAAGCCTGGAATGTTCTCGCCTGGTGTCCCCAGGGCTTGTCCGCTCACTGCCTTTGTTCAGAAGTCACCCTCTCAGCGAGGCCTCCTGCCTTCTCTCCCCAAAATGCCAGCCGGCCAGCTTCCCGCCGACACTCCCCTGGCTGTGCATCTCATTTCCAGCTAAGGAGCATCTTTTTTTCTTTTTTTAATCTTTTTGGATGTTTTGTTTGTCTCTCACTAAGAGGTGAGCCCCATGAGGGTAGGACGCAGCCAGAGTGTCCCCACTGTGTCCTCAGGGTCCACCCTGGTCCAGATGCTCCCTGAATCTATGGCAAATGAATACAGTGTAAACAGAGAGCAAGACTGAGATGAAACAGGCTGCAGGGATGTGGGGGAGCAGCCGAGAGAGGAGGAGAGAGGAGAGATGGAGAGAGGAGGAGAGAGGAGAGGGGGGGAGGAAGAGAGAGGAGAGGAGGAGAGGAGGAGATGGGGAGAGGAGAGGAGGAGAGGGGGAGAGGAGAGGAGGAGAGAGGATAGAAGGAGAGGGGAGAGGAGAAGAGGAGGAGAGGGGAGAGGAGAGGAGAGGAGGAAAGAGGAGAGGAGGAGAGGGGGAGAGGAGAAGAGGAGGAGAGGGGGAGAGGAGGAGAGAGGAGGAGGAGAGGGGGAGAGGAGAGGAGGAGAGAGGAGAGGAGAAGAGGAGGAGAGGGGGAGAGGAGGAGAGGGGAGAGGAGAGGAGAGGAGGAAAGAGGAGAGGAGGAGAGGGGGAGAGGAGAAGAGGAGGAGAGGGGGAGAGGAGGAGAGAGGAGAGAGGAGAGGAGAAGAGGAGGAGAGGGGGAGAGGAGAAGAGGGGGAGAGGGGGAGAGGAGGAGAGAGGAGGAGGAGAGGGGGAGAGGAGAGGAGGAGAGAGGAGAGAGGAGAGGAGAAGAGGAGGAGAGGGGGAGAGGAGGAGAGGGGAGAGGAGAGGAGAGGAGGAAAGAGGAGAGGAGGGAGAGGGGGAGAGGAGAAGAGGAGGAGAGGGGGAGAGGAGGAGAGAGGAGAGAGGAGAGGAGAAGAGGAGGAGAGGGGGAGAGGAGAAGAGGGGGAGAGGGGGAGAGGAGAGGAGGAGAGAGGAGAGAAGGAGAGGAGGAGAGGGGGAGAGGAGGGGAGAGGAGGAGAGAGGAGAAGAGGGGGAGAGGAGAAGAGGAGGAGAGGGGGAGAGGAGGAGAGAGGAGAGAGGAGAGGAGAAGAGGAGGAGAGGGGGGGAGGAGAAGAGGGGGAGAGGGGGAGAGGAGAGGAGGAGAGAGGAGAGAAGGAGAGGAGGAGAGGGGGAGAGGAGGGGAGAGGGGGAGAGGAGAGAGGAGAGGAGAAGAGGAGGAGAGGGGGAGAGGAGGGGAGAGGAGGAAAGAGGAGAGGAGGAGAGGGGGAGAGGAGAAGAGGAGGAGAGGGGGAGAGGAGGAGAGAGGAGGAGGAGAGAGGAGAGAGGAGAGGAGAAGAGGAGGAGAGGGGGAGAGGAGAAGAGGGGGAGAGGGGGAGAGGAGAGGAGGAGAGAGGAGAGGAGGAGAGGGGGAGAGGAGGGGAGAGGAGGAGAGGGGGAGAGGAGAGAGGAGAGGAGAAGAGGAGGAGAGGGGGAGAGGAGAAGAGGGGGAGAGGGGGAGAGGGGGAGAGGAGAGGAGGAGAGAGGAGAGAAGGAGAGGAGGAGAGAGGAGAGAAGGAGAGGAGGAGAGGGGGAGAGGAGGGGAGAGGAGGAGAGGGGGAGAGGAGAGAGGAGAGGAGAAGAGGAGGAGAGGGGGAGGGAGGGGAGAGGAGGAAAGAGGAGAGGAGGAGAGAGGAGAGAAAAGAGAAGGAAAGAGGAGAGGAGGAGGAGAGGAGGACAGCGGGAGAGGGGGAGAGGAGGAGAGAGGAGAGGAGAGAAGGAGAGGGGGAGAGGAGAGGAGAGGAGGAAAGAGGAGGGGAGAAGGGGAGGAGAGAGGAGAGGAGAGGAGGAGAGGAGAGGAGGGGAGAAGGGGAGGAGAGAGGAGAGGAGAGAAGGAGAGGAGGAGAGGGGGAGAGGAGGGGAGAGGAGGAGAGAGGAGAGGAGAGAAGGAGAGGGGGAGAGGAGAGGAGAGGAGGAAAGAGGAGGGGAGAGGAGGAGAGAGGAGAGGAGAGCCCTGGAGAGAGGTGAGAGAAGCCAGGGAAGGCGGAAGGACCCGACAGGAGCCTTGGAGGGAAGCCAGGGAGGGAAGGAGCCAGAGAAGCTCCCCCAAGGGGAGACAGGCAGAGCAGGGGGGACCAGGGGGTTCCTGGCAGGGGGCTGGCGGAGTCGGGGAACCCCAGTTGGAAGAAGGTCAGAGAAAGGAGGAGAATAGAAAGGCTGTGGCGGAAGCTGACTCAGAGGGGGGGTCAGGGTCAGAGCCATTGGTAAATGGGGGGGGAGACTGAGGGGCTCCCTGCTGCCTCCTGAAGCCCCTACACATAGTAGCGCCTGAGCTGGCTCCAGCCCCGCCCATGTCAGGAGCTGGGAAGGAGGGGAAAGTTAATTTGAGGGTCTCTGCGTTGCACAGCTCCTCATCTAGCTGGACAGTCCTTTTGGAATTGTACAGTGATCAGCCTGTGCAACCTTGCGTAGCAGCCCTGGGTGACAAGACACAAAGATGCTGCAGTGTTTAACTGCCCATAGGCTCTCAGAGTGAGGTGTAGACTCAGGGTCCAGGAGGGTTCCTGGTGGGGACAGGAATTGATCTGAGCAGGGCTCTGGGTCTGGTCAGGTGTCAACAGGAGGGGAAGGGCCTTCAGGGTAGAGGATGGCGTGTGCTGATGTGCAGAGGCAGAGGAGAGGGAGGAGCCGAGGCACCCAGGCCAAGTCTAGTGGGGCCTCCTAGTGGGGCCTCCGGGGCAGACAGAGGAGCTCACCCTCCATCCAGAGGCGCCGAAGGCCAAGGCTCACTGCCTCCCCCCACCCCAAGGCTTCGCAGCCTTGAGTCACCTCTTAGCCTTCACCTGGCCCCAGGCCTCCCCAGGGGAGGCTCCGCCTGCTGGTTGTCAGGAAACTGAGGAGGATGTTCCTCAGCGGTCACAGGGAGTCGGAACCCGTGCTGGAGCGGCCGGGGCCAGGTCAGCGCCCCTCTGCCCGTCCCCCCTCGGTCTCCCCAGCCCACAGGCCTCCCCCTGCCTGTCCTATCTGCAGGGAAAGGGCCGCTCTGAACCCGCTTCTCACTCCTTTCATCTCGCTTTGCCGGCCCTTCCCTGGGGCTCCTCAGAAGTGAGGTTCAGAGGAGCTGGAGACGGGCCAGTTCAACACGGCGGACACTGACCAGCTCCCTCCCACCGGCAGCCCCGGGCAGGGGTGTGGGGCTCTCCGACTGTGGGCACGAGCCTGGAGCCAGAGGCCGGTCAGACACGTGCTGCCAGACCTGGCCTTGTCCCCAGCTCCCGGCCAGGTGTCCCAGCTCCCAGCTCCAGGGCCAAGGATAGGTAACGGGAATGTTCCATGCAGCGGGGACACGGGGTGTGACAGGATCCCTGCCTCGAGGAGTCGGCCAACAAGTGCCGGAGAGGAGCTCTGAGTAGGGGGCAGGGGGCAGGGCCACACTGGACACGAGAAAGGAACGGAGATCAGAATGACAGAGTCGCCCCCCCATGCCAACACCCGCAGGGGCCTCTCCCCCAGGAACAGGAAGCTCATGGCCCTGAGGCAGGCAGGAAGCACGCTGATGTGTTCCTGGAAGTAAAGAAATGGAGACAGGCCCTGGGAGACTTTGCATGATTTGTGGGGTGCAGCGGGCACCTGGTTACCATAGAGACGCATTGTCCTCCTCGTTGTTGCACTCACCCCTCAGGAGGTCTTACATCCATTTTACAGTTGAAGAAACTGAGGGTCAGAGAGGGGCAGCGACTTGCCGAGGCCACCCAGCCAGAAAGGGAGAAAGGACTGGGATTTCACCCAAGGCTGACTGCTTCCAGAACGTGGCTCCTGCCGTCCTCCCCCTGCGCGTCTGTTCTTTATGGTTACTGTGCTTCTTAAATGGGTGCTGTGCCCGTGCCCACGCACACACCACAGAGATGGGTCAGACAGGGGCCGAGGGCAGGCTGGGCGTCCGTGTGCACAGGTCCGGGTTCCAGTGGGCCTGGGCTGGGGCGGGGGCTTGAGGGGCTGACTGAGGAGCAGGGACTCTGGCATCAGGCAGGAGGGAGCACAGGACCCAGAGGATGTGGTTTGGACCAGGGAGAGGGTGCTCCGTGTGGGCCTAGGATGAGGGGCGGTGGCCAGTGGCCGCAGCAGGACGGAGCCGGGGTGGGGTTTGTTGTGGGCTCTGGAGGAGCAGGAGGTCAGCTAGCGAACTCACGGCAGGTGTGGGGGGAGGTGAGGACAGAGGGACACCCAGGGACAGGCTGTGAAGGACCCTGAATGTCAGGTGAAGACGTGAGACTTTATCCTACAGGCGTGGGAAGCCTTAGAAGGTTCTAGAGGGAGGGGAAGTGCTCAGATCTAGGGATCATGCAGCTGTGTAGACAGACTGGCCGTCCAGGAGCCCAGCCCCATTCCCACCAGTCCCTGCCCCACCATACGTCCCCTTTGAACATCAAAACCCGGGACCCAGCCAGGCGTGGTGGTGGCGCACACCTGGAATCCCCACGGCTTGGGAGGTTGAGGTGGGAGGATCGCAAGTGCAAGACCAGCGCTCAGTCAGTCACTTAGTGAGACCTGTCTCAGAGACAAAGAGGGCTGGGGATGTGGCTCAGCCAGGGTGCCCCTGCTCAATCCCAATTCCAGACCAAACCAAACCAAGACCAGGAATGTCTACTTGGGGCCAGAGACAGGGAGCACCGTTCCAGCCGGCAGTGCAGCGGGGAGGGGCTTGGGAATTGGGGGAGACCTGGGCTCAATCACTGCGGCATGGAGCTTCAGTCTGCCCACCTCTGAAACGGGCATCGCGGTTGTCTTGGGCTCACCCCAGGGGCCTCCTGTGCACCGAGTTCTGGGCTCCGTGCTCCAGGTGGAGGCAGGAGTCAGTGGTTAGCACCTCCCACATTCTTGGTGCCCTGGACATGCTGTCCTCCCTCGTTCTGCAAGCAGTGCCCACCACACCCAGCTTTCCAGGCATGGGGAGGGGTGCTGAGTCAAGGACAGAGGGGACTGAGCAGAGAGGCACTCTTGATGGGTGCCACAGGCAGCACTTGGTGTCTGAGCAGATTTCCGCCTCTGGGGGTGGGGGGGCTGCGCCGTTCAGCCTGCTGTGTGCACAGTGCGCACAGCGCGGGACACCAGTCTGTGCTATTAACTAGCCCTTCATGACCTAGAGCAAAAGGATCTGGCTTCTCTGAGCCTCAGTTTCCTCATCTGTAAAATGGGAGTGGTGAGGCCACCTAGGAGGATCTGAGGGGCCCATGCAGGTGAAGCCCTAAAAATAAAAAGCAAGAACTGATCCATGTTTCACATTACACATGCTTTATTGTGTCTAAACCTCACAGCCAGCCTGTGAGGAAAGTCTTAGTTCCATTTTTAAGAAAAGGAAACTGAGGAACAGAGAGATTAAGTGTCTTGCCCAAAGCCACACAACTAGTTCCAGACTAGGCAGAGGGGCCACAGGTCCATACACCTTCCCAGGCCTCCCTTGCACACTTGGGCTAACACACATGTGTCTGCATGCGTGTGCATGCACACACGAGGCTCTGCGTACCATATTCTCACGCTGTCCCTCCCACCCCCAGCTGCACCAGTTCCTGGCTGAGTAAACGAGAAGCAGGAGGGTGGGATCTAAGCAGATCCTCTGCACCCACAGCCACCTCCTGGACTCGGCGCCACCCACCCAGACACAGATGCACGCTGGGTGGGGGACTCCTGCGCACACCCTGCCAGATCTTTCTGAATCATAATTAGAACGACAATTGCTTCCATCGTGGGGTAATTTTCCTGGAACTCAGCTGGACGTCCTGTGGGTTGTCTGTCCTCCCAGCAGCTTGAGAGGCAGGATCAACGTCTCTGTTAAGGCTCAAGGCGGAAGTGACTTATCTGGGGACGCATGGACCTGGCTGCAGACCCAGGGTGGAGCGGCTCCCTCTTGAGCCTTTGCCATTCCACACACAGACGCGCACACACACACACACACACACACTCATGTCACACACACACACTTTCCACCCACACAGACCAGACGTGCAACTCGTGCGTGTACCTGCACGTGAGGTGCACCAGCCCCCTGCACCCCCACACCTGCCAGGCCACAGTCCTTGTCACATTCGGAGACCTCCCACCCTGCCCTCCCCCTCACTCTCGGGGTCTCTGGAACAGAGACACCTGGGTCCAGCCAGCCAGCCGCACTGACCTTAGCCCAAGTCTCCACAACGGTCAATGGGCACCTGCCCCTTGGCCTGGGGCAGCTGTCTCCACTTGGGTCCGGCTCAGCCTTTCCTCTCCAGGAAGAATCACAAGAGAAACACTGGCGGTGGGGGTGGAGAAGGGAGGGGGAGGGGTCTGAGCAGAGGGACTGCAGCGGGCACCCTCCTGCCAGCTGAGCCGCTCCCCAGCCCCGCCCTGGCCTGCAGCCTCCCTCCACCCACAGAATCAAGAGCAGGCCTCCGAGTTCCCTCCAGCCAGGCCATGCTCAGAGCCACCTCCTTCCTCCTTGAGACCCAAACATCTGACAGGGCCAGGCGACTGGAGGCAGGGGGCAAAGAGTCCCTAATGTAGGTCCAATTCTGCAACAGAATCACTGTGCAGCCCTGGGCATGGGGCACGGCCGGCCCAGAGGGCGACTTTGTGTAAATTAGATAAAGCCCCAGCCCACCTTGAGCAGGTACTCCTGGGCCCAGGACCCAGGGCTTGGCAGGCAGGGCGACGGCTGCAGTTAATCCCTCTTCCCCACTTCAGCCAGTCAGTCCACCTGCACAGCCGCCTCTGTATCCCTAGGTTTGACAGGTTTTCTCTCTGAGCCTCAGTGTCTTCATCTGCAAAGTGGGGAGATCACATCGGTCTCACAGGACACCTGGCAGGATCCTCATCTGTCTCCCTTGCCTCTTTGTCCCCGTGCCTAGCACAGAGCAGTACAGAGAAGGCACCTGGAGTGGGGGGGTGGCTGGGGAGAAGGCCAGCTGCAAGCCAAGAGTGCTGAAGGGGAGGCATCACCATATTGTGTCTGAATCTTCCAGCTCAGTGGGACGCAGGCCCGCCAGGGGCAGGAAGATGGTGGGCTCAGCAGCGTAGGGACAGGAAGGAGTGTTACAGCAGGGATTCGGGAGACAGGCTTCTTGGGCCCACTGTGTGCATGTGCACAGCCCTTTACAGTTTGCCCTGTGCCTTCACTCCCAACGAGTAAATATGAAAAGAATAAGTAAGGACTGCCACCAAGGCCGGCTCCTCCTTGACCCACACCTGAGTTCTTTCCAGAAGCAGAAGGAGTCTTGTCAAAGTCACAGACGCAGATGAGCGATCCCAGCTGACTGCTCTCTGACCCCTGCAGCCCCACGGGGTCACCGTCTCCATCAGGTGGAGAAACTGAGGCCCAGAGATTTGGGGCTGCGCAGCCAAGAGCCCATTGAAGGGGCATCTCAGGCTTTGGGCTCCCAGCAGCCAGTGCTTCTGGTGGCCTCTCCTCCCTGGGACTCGGTGGCCCTCTCTGGGCTTTGGGGGAAGGGCCCTCCGCCTGGGGGAGGGCTGCTTTGTTCGGGCTGCACAATGGGCCTGCGCCTGGCTCTGGAGGTCTTTGTCTGAGGCCGGCCCGGCTGTGCACCCCGCCACGTTATCAGCGCCGGGAAGCGGGGCCGGCGCTGGCGGGGCCTTTCTGGGCCGCCGCCGCCCGAGACATGTGTTGGACACGGGCCTTTCAGGCCGGGAGCCGCGGCACAAAGGCCCGGGAAGAAGGCGGAACAAAGGGCTTTTTCACGCGGCAACTGAAAAGCCGCAGATTAGCGCGGAGCTGCGCAGGCGGGAGGAGCCCTGGACCTGCCCGGCCCTCCCCGCGGCCGCCCGCCACCCGACCCCGGAGAAGCCACAACTGCCCCCGCTCCCACTCACAGCTCTCCCCCAGCCCCGCGGGACACGCCAAGCCCTCGAATTCGGCGCCCGAGGGTCCCCGCGCCCAGCCCTCCCGCTTCCCATCGGTGACTCTGCACCCTTGACCCTTCCCTGGGCCATTTCACCCGCCGCTGTCCCCACTGCCCCGAGTGCCTTCCCCAGCCCTTCGCCATCAAGCCCGGGGCCACCTATTGTGGAAAGGCGAGGCTGGGACCTGGGACCGTGCCAGGCTCGCTGCCTGTTCTCAGAGGCAGCGACCGTGGGGTGCAAGTCACCATCAGCCCTGCCCTGGCGGAGGCTCGGAAAGACTGAGGGACAGCTGGCCCAGGCCACCCGCGAGGCCGACCCAGGGCTCCCTCCCTGACAGGGTCTCTGCCCTCCGTATCTGGGGCAGGCGGAGGGAGGGGTCCGTGCGCCGGGCTCCACGGGCCTGGGGCACCTTCAATCAGCCCCGCCTGCCTTCCCCAGGTACGCCATCGACCGCGCCTCGGATTTGGACCAGATCTTCGATATTGATGAGGACACAGGTGCCATCGTGACCGGCAAGGGGCTGGACCGCGAGACAGCAGGCTGGCACAACATCACAGTGCTGGCCATGGAAGCCGGTGAGCTGGGTGACACCACCAGGCACACACAGGGCGGGCAGAGGCTGAGGGGCGGGGCCAATGGCTGGGGCGGGGCCAAGATTGAGCTGTCAGTCAAAATCTATAGGGCGGAGCCAGTGTTGAGGGCAGGGCAAAAGGTAAGAAACTGGGCAAAGACCCCAGCTGAGCAGAGGTGGTGGCAAAAGCTGGTCCGCGGAAATGAAGGTCCCAAGTCAAGGGGATAGGGCTGGTTTTGAGACCAGCTTTTTTCTCTTCTATTGAGCAATTACTTGCCAAGCCCTGGTGCAGGGCCTGGGAACACAGCCTTGGCAAGACAGAAAAGTGCCTGTCCTCATGGGAGACAGCAAGGCCATCAGCAGGCTGAGAGAAGGGGTGTGCATGACGTCAGATGAAGTGAAGTGCTAAGAAAGAACAAGGGAGAAGAGCAGGGCAGGGGCGTGGAAGGAAAAGGGGCGGAGTTTCTCCCAGGGTGAGGCCACCAGGTTGGAAGACATTTCTGCAAAGACCTCAGTAAAGTGAGGGCCACGAGCTGCTTCTAGAAGAGCAGCCCAGTGCAAAGGCCCTGAGGTGGCAGCCGCCGCTGGCCAGCCCTGTGCTAGGGGAGCAGCCAGGGGGCTGGCATGGCTGGCGAGGGTCACAGTAGTTAGGGTCACAGTAGTTGGCCGTTGTGGAGTCTTTAGACTCTGCTCCCCGTGAGACAGGAGTCACAGGAGGGACTTGAGCAGAGGAGGAACTCTGGTGGCCTCGCCTGGGGCAGTGGCAGATGCAGGCTGGAGATCCACCTGACCTGCAGGTGAGAGATGGGGAGGGTCAAGGGTGACTCAGGTGCTGGCCTCCTTTCCCACACTGCAGACAGCTTGGCACACTGAGAAGTTTCTGGAACTGTGTGTGTGTGTGCACATAAATGTGTATGTGTGAGAGAGAATTGGGCGCAGCTGGGGGCCTGAGTTATGGGGTCCAGAAAAGTGAGGCTGTGGAGGTGAGGAGCACAGGGCGCTGGGACTCGTGGGGCACCAGGAGAGGGCACAGAGAGTGCCGCCAGTCCTCCGCCTCCACCTGCTCTCCAGTGCGCATGCGCGTGCGCCCCAGGCCCACAGAGCCGCCAGGGGCCGTCACGTTGCCCCGCGGGTTGCAGGTGGCAGCTCTACTCTGCCGGGCCCAGCTGCCCCTCCCGACTGCCGGCGCCTCCGGCTTCCAGCCCCACCAGCCCCTTCCAGGGCCGAGGAAGTCCCTGAGCTGAAGTTCCTTCCTCTCTTTCAACTGCGGTTTAAAAGAAAATACAAAGCGGGCTCCGACCTCAGCCTGCTGCTCCAGAGCCTTTGAATCCACTCCTCCTCCCCTTGGAAGAGAGACGACAAAGGTGGCTGGAGAGGAAGTGGCTGGACTGGGGGGGCCGGGCCCTCCCCTCCTCCCTGAACCCGCTCCCTGGGAGCCCTGAGGCTCAGAGCCGGGATGACAGCCTGGCTGGGGGGAAGACCCCTCCTCTCCCTGCCCACCGCACAGGCCCACCAGCCTGTCACCTGCCTGACGGGCCACCACCGGCAAGGCCCTTCTTGGGTCAAGCATGGCGCTCCTACCCAGTGGGTCTCTTTCAGAAAGGGCAGGTCGGTGGTGCCGCCACTTGACAGATGAAGTGGCGGGAGCAGGGCCCACCCACTCCTGCACACCCACTTGACAGGCTCCGCTTCCTGCGCGTTCTGGGCTCCCCTCTTTCTCGCAAGTACTTTTGTTGAATCCTGATCAGTAGCATGACCAGCGCCCATTTTACTGTTGAAAAAAATTGAGGCTCAGAGAATTAGGAGATTGGGCCAAGGACCGCCGTGGCAGAGCTGGGACCTGGACGGTTTCCTGGCACTCTGCTCTCAGAGTCTCACCGCATCCTACCACCAACCCCAGCCCCTGCCTCTGAACCACCACCCACTGGCCCTGCCCAGCCCTCCCCCAGGTGCTGACCAATGGGGAAATGAGTGGTTCAACCCACAGAGAGTGGGGAGGGCTGAACAGGAGGAGGAAACAAAGGCTTGGCCTCCTGCTTGGGACCTAATAAATGCTCACCTAATGGCTGTCTGATGGCCTGGACTCCGCACATGACTTGAGCATGGACTCTGGGCACTTTTAGTGATGTGTCCAGATTCCCAGCCCTAGCCTGACTCCAGAGCCGCCTCTCTGCCAGACCCCCTTCCCCTGGTATTTCCTTGGTGCTGGCACTAATCAAGAGCTGTGGCAAGTGACAAACCCACTCTACCTTCTTGCCACCTCCAGGAGATGAGTACAAAATTAGTGTCCCCATTTTACAGATGAGGAGACAGAAGCCCAGGGAGGAACAGCAATAGCCCCCGAAAAACAGGGCAAGTCCATGCAGGGCCAGGCCTGACCCTAGGTCTCCCGCCCCCAGGAGCCAGTCCGAGCCCCAGCTGCAATGCCGCCTGGCCCTGTGTCCTCCTGTAGAAGTGTCCGTTTGTTGTTCTCAGAAACAGGGATTGTGGCAGTGGGGTCACAGCAGCCCTACCTGCTCCCAGGCGTAACAAACACAAGGTGACAAGAATCAGAGGGGAAATATTTATACACAACCAAGGAGCTTGGTGCGCACCTCAGAGAATGTCGCCCTGGGCCGGGAGCCGCCGCCTGTCATCCCAGATTACCTCAAAGCCTCCCAGCCCACTTAGTATGCTGGCCCCCCGCTCCCGAACTTCTGAGTCATCCATTCTGCCCATGCAGACCTCCTTCCACTGACATTATCTTTAACGTTTTGTAATCATGAAATATTAATGACCGATATTGAATTTAAAGTACAATTTGTGTCTGAATCCTTCGGTGGAAAGGGCAGTTGTAAAGGGGCCGTCTTCAAAGAGGCTTGGCAGAGTGGGGGACTTGGAAAGACGCACAGGGCAGGGCAGGCCCAGGGACCACATCCAGCAGTCTGGAAGGACTCCGGCTAGCTGACCAGGACAGCAAAGTGTTAACCTGAACCAGCCTCCTAGGAGCTCCCCCGTCTGGGTCACCCCAGCCAAGTCACATCTCACAACACTGGGCATTTCCCTTCCTGCCACCAAGCGCACTGCAATTTACAGATGCATTTATCTGCATATTTAGTGACTCCCCTCTTCCCCAGCAAACTGAACCTTCCCAGGGTCTCCTCTGTACTTCCCGAGGACGGGTCTCATCTCTATCTGTAACTTTCGGTACCCGCCAGGGCCGTGGGAGAGGGAATGAATATTTACAGAGGGGACGAATGAATGGGCTTGTGCGGCCAGTTGGGAGAACAGAGCAGCCTGGCGCGGGTGGCACGGCGCCCCTCCTCACTGAATCTCTCCTCTGCTCCGTGTTGGCGGCAGTGCCACTTCATTGGGTCACTGTAGGAATAACCACTCGATAACAGCAGCTTCTGCTGATTTAATGCTTATCCCAGACACTGGGCTGTGTTTTATATGAAACATAACCCCCACCCCCAGGGAGTTGATGTCAAGGGCCTAGCATGGTGCCCAGCACCCAGCAGGTGGAACTAATAGTCAGGAAAGGCATCAGAGGCCAGGCACAGGCCTGTAATCCCCGTGTCTTGGGAGGCTGAGGCAGGAGGACGGCAAGTTCAAAGCCAGCCTCAGCAAGTTAGCGAGGCCCTGTCTCAAAATCAAAAATATAAAAAGGGCTGGGGATGTGGCTCAGGGTGAAGGCCCCTGGGTTCATTTGAGGGGAGAAGGCGTGTCAGATGGTGGACCCCAGCCCCGCCACACCCCTCAGCTGGAGAGACGGGGACCCACCCAGGAAAGGTCCGCTGCCCATGAGGCTTTCTGACTCCGATCCAGTGGCCCTTGGGGGGCCACAGAGGGAGGAGCAGGTGGGAGCCCGCTCTGTCTCCCTCAGCATGTCCCCATGTCCCCCTTCAGCCAGTGTTTTCTGAGGGCCTCTTGTCATCCACGCCACCAGCCTGGGCTGGGCACTGGGATCTGGTGATAAACATGCGTGGCCACGGCCCTGGGGCTCACAGGAGGGCAGGAGAGACAGGCCAGCTGTCAGCTAAGGCAGAGTCCAAGGAAGGGGGCTGTGGCATCCCTGGGGAGCAGCCCACACCTGGCCCACCCAAAGGGGCAGCAGGAAGGGAGGCTCAGGGGCCAAGGAGGAGCTCTGGGCACTGCAGGCCAAAGCTTGGAGGCGTGGCAGCCCCTGCCCATTCTGAGAACAGAAGGACAGGTCTGTCTGGAGGCTGGGCTGGAGAAGAGCCGGCCAGGTGGGCTAGGGGGGGCTGAGGCTACTCACTGGCCCTCGCAGGAAGGGCCTCAGGCGTCCCCTGATGAATCCCACATCTCCCGGAGGTGACAGGGAGCCAGGGCAGGTCTTTGAGCTGAAGAGTCCAAGGTCAGGTGCAAGGTCCCCATCGTTCCCGCGGGCTCCGGGGGAGCGCTGTTGGAAGAGACAGGAGGCTGCAGGGACTCGGGCATCGCCCCGTGCTGGGTGCCCAGACAGGGCCTGGACACTGAGGGGAGTCAGGGAGGCTGGGCGAGGCTGTTCTGAGAGGTGATGAACCCCATCCCCAGAGGAGCATCCGTCAGCCTGGGCTCTGGACTAGGGGACACCCAGGGTCCTGTGCTGCCTTTCTCCTCCCCTCCCCCCCAAATTCTGAGGATGCCATGATTTCAGGGCCCCTGCTTCACCCAGAACTCCTCCTCGTCCCAACAAGGTCAGGACCAGGCCTCCCCCCTCCACGGGAAAGCCAAACAGGAGGACCCTGGAGACGCAGAGAAGGGCTCCTGAGCCTCCTCTTCCCATGGAGGCATGTGCGGACAGGGCAAGGAGTGCCAGGAGGTCCCCTCCCTGGAGCACCCCCTCCTGTCACCCAGCCCCCCCCCCGCCCGCCTTGGCGGTGGGTAATTGGGATGATCAATCTTCCTGCCCAGCTGGCCAGCTCCAATCAGAGCCTGGCGTTCAGAGAGGATTTAATTCACTGGGGAAGGGGGGGGGGGAGAAGGTCCCTGGGCTCCCCTCCCCCACCTCCTGCCTCTCCCCCTGCTGCCTGCCCCCACCCCCCCCTTCTTCTCTCTGGGCATCTCTTTCTCTGTGATAGCCAAGGAGGACCACTGCGTCCACCTCCGCTTGTTTGGATGAGAAGACTCTGGTCCCGAGAGAGGAGCCAGAGGCCACGGCCATCCCCTGCTTCTCAGATGGAGGGTCCCCGAGGGGTGCAGCCCCCAGGGAAGCTGTCCATCGGGAAGGCCTTGCTCTCTCCAGTCCCCTCCCCAGAATCCCTCTTGGAGCATGGGGCACAGACAGGGACACTCAGGCAGTGCACTTACTCAGGGCATCTTTATTAAGCACCTACTGTATGCCGTGCATACAGCAGGAAACAATAGGGGATAAATGTTCTGACAGAGAGAAGGATGAGGAGAAGCAAGTTACGGAGGGACACAGAGGATGCTAGGGGACCGCTCTGGAGTGATGTGAGGCAGGGACGTGCTGTGCGTGGGGTGGTGAGGGGAAAGGCCCTGGGAAAGGTCCTGGGGAAGGGAGAGGGATGAGGTGAGGGAGCCAACAGCAGGGCAATCCATGGGCCTTGGGGGCATGCCCAACCGGGCTGAGGGAGTCAAGGAGAGCTTCCTGGAGGAGGCAGGACATTTGTTTGGGGTCTTGAAGGCCAGAAAGTTCTGGCAGCTGAAGACGTTAAGAATGGCAGTACCCTCTGGTGGTCCAGAGCCCCCCACCCTTTGGACCCGAGCCGTGTTCAATTCCCAGGTGTCACTTGTTTCCTGCAAGAGAGTCGCTTCACAGTTCTGCCCATTCCCTCCTCCTTAAGACAGCAATGCTATTAGCCCCTCCCTCCATGGAGCTGACAGGACAAAATGGGGCAGAACAGCCCCTGGACCATGTTGGCTACTGCCCATCGGGGAAGGAGCACATTCCTCCTGGTCCCCTCTTCCTTCCCACTGTCGTCCAACACCCGCACACTCAGTTTGGTCCAGATGCCAAGTGAGTGACGGCCAGGAACACAAGCGTCCTCGAAAGAGATCTGCAGCCTCCCATCGCCCCCCAGGGTCTTGGCACATGCCGATCCTACTCCATAGAACATCTTCCCTTTCCCATCACCTTTGCCTGGTTCCTTCCCAGCCAGATCGCGTCGAAATCTCTCTTACTCCAGGACAGCACCTCTCACCCCATCAGGGCAGGACTTCCTGCCTGCTACTCTCAGAGCCCCCAACCCTTTTCTCTCAGCTCTTGTCATAGCTAGAAGTAGCATCTGTCTCAGCCACTAGACCAAGAGGCTGTGTTGTTCTTGCTCATGCTGTGTCCTTGGTACCAAGGAGGCTCTTAATCCACAGTTGTCAGCACAAACCACAAGCCTCAGTTCCAAATGGCCCACTCCAAGCTGTATCTGCTGAACTCTGTGCCCAGGGAGGAAAGAGACCCACCACGTGGCCCAGCCGGGCTCCGGCCCTGAGCTTGGTCTCCTCTGAGGTACCCACACAGCTGCCTAACCTCCTTGGTCCCCTTGGGCCTCCAGGCTCCACCTGCCACCTCCCCAGATTCGTGGTGCGCCAGCTCACGGAGGACGCACCGGGCCAGAGCACGTTTAATTTTAATTTAGGAATCGGTTAAGGCTGCAGGCCTGCTCGGCTCCGGGCTGTCAATCAGCCTTCCTCGAGGCTGCATCAATTAGTTTAAAAATATTGAATGTAATTTTGCCTGACACAACATATTGCAGCTACTGCAAAATATAATTTATTTTAGAAGAAGAAATAATTAAACTAATTTGCATGTCAGTCAGATGAACTGAAATGCCAAGGGGGGAGGCTGTGGGGGACCAAGTCCCTGGAGGGCACCTGCCGCTGGGCATTGGGTGAGGTCAGCTGCTGGGTCTGAGCTGTAGCTGCCATCGAATGGACAAAACTCAGGCAGAAGGAGAGCCGGGTCCATTAAATCTGGACCAAACACTTAGAATCGGGAGACTCACGACCTGACCTTGGGCCTAAGGCAGACTCACCTGATTTGGGGAAAATTCCCACCCCTCACTGGGCCTCAGTGTCCTCATCAACAAAATGGGTTTAACAATCCCCCTTCGGGGGTGTTTGATACTCACTCAAGGTCACCCACAAGGTGCTATAAATTGGAAAATCCTGCACGGTGGTCAAGGGTGGGCAACTGATGGATTCTTTGTTAACAACACAAATTTATAAGATGATAAACCCAGAAATTATTATCAAATACTAACTGTAATCGGGGGGTTGGGAGAAGCCAGTCAGAGGTGACCTGCCGGTCACCCTCGGTCACTTGTTGGCCATCCTTGACGCACGTTAGATTCCCCTGGGGAACTATTGAAACCACACCGGTGGCCGAGCACCCTGCTGGCATGTGTGAAAGGCTCCTCAGGTGCTTCTTATGGACAGCCACCCGAGGACCGCTGCCCCCATGTCAGGGGCTCAGGGGTGGCTGAAAGCCCCGGGTTGGGCCAGCCCAGTTCCCCAGGACAAGCTCGAGGCCCAGCTCCCTCAGGGTCCACCCTGTGGATCTGAGGCCATCATTCATGCCAACACGGCCGGGGCTTTCCCAAGAGGTGACCTGTGGCATTTTTTAAAAGGTCATTGGAGCGGCTGGGGTGGTGGCTCGCTTGCCTGGCCGGAGTGAGGCCCTGGGTTCCATCCTCAGCACCACAGAAAAACAAATAAATAAAGGCATAGTGTCCATGGTCAGCTAAAAAATATTTTAAAAAAGGTGGCAGGAGAGGCCCTGGCACAACCCGCAGCAGCTGTCGATCCTGGGGTCTCCTGGACCAGGGGCCTTCTGAGCACTCGGCTGCCTGGCCGTCTCCCTTCTGCGTGGCCCATAGGACCCAAGCTCCCCGCCCGCTGCCGCACCCACTGCAGGGGGATGCCCAGGAAGGCCACTCAGGCCCCGCAGCTCCCACCCCCACCCCAACTGGGCCGCAGCCTGGGTTCCTGGCTGTGGGCCTCGCCCTCCTCTCCCCAGCCTCCAGGAGGCACCCCATCTGTCTGTGGGGGTTCTCTGGCAACACACGCTCTCAAAAATAACTCTGGCCCGGCCTCCCCGTCACGACTGCCACCTCTCAGCCCTGGAGGGGCCCTCTAATCGCTGGAGCCACGGCAGATCTGGGTGAGCCGAGGAGATAAGGTGCCCCAGGCGGAGGGGAGCTCCAAAGAGGGGTCGGGGAATTTCTGAGCTAAAGAGGGACGCCCCTCCCCGGCCCCCAGGAGGCCCCTGCCCGCCTCCGTCTCTCCTTTATCAACACAGGAGCAGCTGCAGCGGTATCCAGCAGCCCCGGGTTCAGAGGAGGCAGCAGCCAACCAGTCCCCTTACCCAGAGCTCAGGGGCGCCTGGCTGCTGAGGGTTCCAAAGGCTGCCATCAAAATAGCTCCCGACCCGCCCAGCCTGAGACCCTGTCATCCAAGCTGCCGCTGGGAAGTGGGGTGCCATTTCCCCATGCCCCCGAGGTCAGTGGCAGGTGGAACAGGTAAGTGACAGTCACAGGGTTGAACAGCTGAGGATGAGGTACAGCGGGCACTCAGAGGCCCAGGGCAGGGGCAGGCCAGAAAGGGACAGCATGAGAATGAACAGCATGAGAATTCACCAGCGGGTGAAGCACTCCCACCTGGAGTCACTTTGAGGATGTTTATTTGTTTATTTAACAAATACTTATGTAGCACTTGCTTTGTGATTGTTCTTTGTTACAGTTTTATGTGTTTAACAAACATTCAGGCAATCTCTCTCCTAGCCAACCTGTTGCTATGAGACCTGTTTTGCAGGTGAGAAGCTAAGGCACAGAGAAGTCAAGTGACTTGTCTCAGATCACACAGCTACTAAGTGGCAGGGTTGGGATCAGAACCACCAGGCTCAAGTCCCTGTTCTTCATCACTGTACCCTGTTCATTTCCCATGTGTGGAAACTGATATCAAAGAGGACAGAGCCTTGCCCAAGATCAAACCCTGGGTCAGGGTCTCAGTCACCCCTGGAATCCAGCCTCCTTCGGTCTCTGTCCTTCCAGGGTTTATTCTTTTGTTCAACCTGCTCTGCTGAACCATGCTGGGTCCTGCGACAGGACCCAGAGGTAGATAAGACTGGGGCCTTGACCTCGTGCACATCCCAGCTGACTCTGCTGGCAGAATCCGCCTCCTTAGCCCGGTGTGGCCTTTCAGGATCAGAGGCCTGAGAGTTCGGCCCGCAGCTGACCCGTCCTTTAACGTCCCGTGTTCTCGTCTCCTCTGTGCAACGTGGAGACACAAACGTAGGGTTTCTGCACCGACAGCTGAAGTGATGGCTGTGGACGCTCCCGGTGCATCCCAGTGCTCTGGGTGGTGGGTCGGAGGCAGGAGTGGCCACGATGGTGTTGCTGGGTCGGGGGTGACGTGGTGGTGACGCTGGCGATTGTGGCAAGGGTAAGGGAGTAACAGTGTGGCTCGTCACGGTGGTGGTCACTGCGGAGACGGTGTGGGTGAGGATGGGGACGTGATGTCGGGTGGCCACAGGGGACGCTGCTGGTGGAGTGGTGAGAAAGGTGGTCGTGTTCTTCTGATGGGGGGTGACGAGAGCAGGGCCAGTGCTGAGGGTGCCCATCCCAGCTGATGGCCGTGGTGGGGACGGCAATGGCGACGGTAACAGAGTGGGGATGGCGGCGGTGCGCTGGGCGGGCAGTGCGCTGGTGGGCGGTGCGGGGGTGGGCGGAGCGCTGGGTGGGCGGGGCTATGATTGGGCGGGGCGCTGGGTGGGCGGGGCTATGAGTGGGCGGAGCGCCGACTCACGCGGGGAAGGGCAGTGAGGACAGAGTCCAAGGCAGGGATGGTGTCAGGAATGGTGGTGAGGATGGCAGTTTGTTTGCAGCCATGATGATGCTCATGGCGGTGGGGTGGAGACGGGGATCATGAGTCCAGGTGTCCCCGGTCCTGGTCCTCTAATGCGCGTGGTCAACCCAGCGCTCTGTGCGACTCCATTGACCCTGGTCCTGGTGGCAGACCTTGTCCTGCTGTTGTCCCCCAGCCCTCACGCGGGACGCCCCTGCCTTCCTCCTGTGCTCTCGTTACAGACAATCATGCTCAGCTCTCCCGGGCGTCCCTGAGGATCCGAATCCTGGATGTGAATGACAACCCCCCAGAGCTGGCCACGCCCTACGAGGCAGCCGTGTGCGAGGACGCCAAGCCAGGCCAGGTACCCCTGAGGGGCTGGGGACGGGGCTGCTGCCAGGAAAGGCCAGGACACCCTCCAGCCTGGCCCAGGGTGGCCTCAGCCCCGTCACTGGCCCCTGCCCCCCCTGCCCTCCAGCTCATCCAGACCATCAGTGTGGTGGACAGAGACGAGCCCCAGGGCGGGCACCGCTTCTACTTCCGCCTGGTGCCCGAGGCTCCCAGCAACCCCCACTTCTCTCTGCTGGACATCCAAGGTGAGTGGCCTGTGAGCCACCCAACCCCAGGGTGCACCGAGGGCAGGCCTGGCCTCCCCACCCTCTTCCCTTCTTATAGTTAGAGGGACTGGGACACCCAGGGGACCCACGTTGGGTCTAAGGTCACAGAAAGACCGGGCCCAGCGGGGCTGTTCCCAAACCCACTGGCCAAGCCATCAAGAAGGAGCAGAGGGGTTGGCAGAGGGAGGGGGCATCCAAGGGTGGAGAGAGGTCAGTGGAAAGATCCAGAGGGGGCACATGGCAAGGACAGAGTGAGGACCTCCTGCCATAAGCGAAGGTGGAAGGGGTCACACAGGCCGTCCTCAGACGGTGGCACAGAAGTGCATCGCCTGCCCCACGCCCTCAGCATCCCC
The DNA here is from genome assembly GCF_964194105.1 of Spermophilus citellus. Lineage (NCBI taxonomy): Eukaryota > Metazoa > Chordata > Mammalia > Rodentia > Sciuridae > Spermophilus > Spermophilus citellus. Next base: position 4,847,328 of record NC_138185.1, on the reverse strand, counting down.
ATGGCCCTCGGCGTCCCCACGCCATCGGCATCCCCTGGAGGGTGGCTTTCCAGCCCCTCTCCTATTTTTCAGGTGGTAAAACTGAGACTCTAAGAGAGACTTAAAGTCTGCCGGTGCCCTCCAGGGAGCCAGTGGTGAGCAGGGCTCAAGGCCACAGCTGCCTCAGACACAGGTGTTTCTGCCCCAGCTCACAGCCCGAAGTCCACGGTCCTCCCACCTGAGCGGAGGCCTCAGTGAGCCTCCATCCCAGGACACCTCTGGAAGTTGTTCAACCCTAAGGGACGGACCCAGGGGGAGGCAGGCGCCAGTGCAGGGGGAGTGAGGGCCCTGGGTCCCCGATCCCTGTGCAGCCCTGGCAAGTGTCTGGCCCTCTCTGAACCACAGTTCATCATCTGTAAACAGGGGCTGATAATGAATGAGAACCACCCTGGTGGAAGCAGCAGTCTGCAGAGGCCCTGAGGTGGGAGCAGGGTTGGGATGGAAGGGGACCTGCTGCGCCAGAGTGGGCGAGAGGCAGGACCCTGAGGAGAGGGACTCAGAGAGGCGCTGGGGGACAGCTCACATTTGTTGTGTCTCGCCCTGGAACAGGTCTACCGTTGACCCCAAGGCCTTTACACCCCAGCCCATAAAGGGAGAGACCTTGGTGGCCTCTGAGGCCAGGCCCCTCTGTATTCCCAGGAACCATAGTAGGAATATTTAACACCCAGCCTAGCAGCTCAGATAACCAGAAAAACCCTAACCCCAACCCGGGCAAGGCCCCAGAGCCCCTCTGTGCCGGGCACTAACCCCTTAGTGGCTTGATGGTGTTAAAGATCTGGGGCAGCAGGAAGGGCTGCAGGGACTCAGAGCACCAGGCCTTTAAACCTTTCTGGGAGTATTTCAGTGTTCTCACCACGTACAGCGCAGCCTACGCCGCTCTCCAGTGTATTCTAGGCTGGCCCAAGAGACGCAGGTACCCTGTCCCCAGGTTCACACTTCTTTCCGACACCAGGGGCCTGGGGTTGTGTCCTGGCTGCTGTTTGACTTGTGACTTCCAGAGCTTTCTCCCTGTGTGACCACCTGGAGTAAGTCCCAGGGACAGCAGGCTGAGGTCGGAGCAGCCACCAAGGTCTCTCCCTCCAGTCCCTGAGGCCCTCTCTGCCACGTGCCAAGCAAGCCCCTCCTCCTCCCTGCATAAATATCCTAGGTGACAAACGGCTACCCCAACCCATCTGTTTCTCTGTACAAATTTGTAGCCAGTTTGGAAACGTGATTTATAAATATTGCTTTTGCAGCCAGGGATTGACACTGATGTATGTCAGGCCAGATGGATGGATGCAGGGCCGGGCGCAGATCCCACCTAGAAGGGTTGGGTAGGGTCTGGGGTGGCCAGGGGCTTCCCCAGCAGAAACCAGCTGCTGCACAGGAGGGTAGCTTGATGAGTTCAGGGATGACGTGGGGGGAATCCCTTCTGCGGGGTAGAGGAGTAGTGGGACCAGAGCTCTCTGAACATATGTTTGCATGGCCAAAGACAGCAACCTGAGAGATGAACATCTCTGTTCCTGCTTGGCAATTGAGACTGAGCCAGAGCCAGACACTCATTTCTCAAATCTGTCTACCCAGTTCCTCCACTACCGCAATTATCTCACCCAAAACACGCAGCCTTCCTGACTGCTCTTCCACGCCCATTCTGGAACATAAGATTATAAGCTTCCTTGCCCAGAAGGGAACCATGTCTGTTTAGTAATTGCTGGGTTCCCCTGAGGCTAAGAGAGTCTTGACATAGGAGTGTGTTCAATGCATATTTGCTGTTGAATGAATGGACGATGTCATTAGGTCACTTATTTGCTTAAAATCCTCCAATCAATGGCCTCTTGTTTTTAAAAATATATCCAAATTCCTTACCAAAGTCAGCCTCCAAACTGTCTGTGATGTGCTCCTGCCTCCCCTCAGCCTCCGCTGGGCTCACTCTAGCAGTCACCCCCACCTCTGCAGCCACAAAGGACTGTTCCTTGGGCATTTTATGTTTCTTCCACCCTCCTGACTGTGCCTGGGCTCTTCCCTTTCCCTGAACTCGTTGCTCAGGACTCAGGAACAGTGTTCCTTCTTTCAGAGGCTCAGCCCGACCTCCCAGGCTGGTCGAGTCCTCTGGCATGTGCTCTTCCTGCCCTTGTCCCCCACAGCACTCGCCATGTTTGTAACTGTAGACCAAAGTGTGCGTTTGTTTGATTAGCATTCATCTCTCCCATTAGAGTGAGAGCTCCAATCCAAGACTGCAGGTCATTTAGCTCCGTGTTGTTTTCCCACAGTGAGTAGCATGACGCCTGGCCATAGTGGTTAATTAAGATCTGTTGGAAGAGAGGGAGGAAGGGAAGGAGGAAGGGAAGAGGGAAGGAAGGATGGAAGACAGGTAGATGGATGGGTAGGTAGAAGATGGAGGGATGATGGATGATGGATGGGTGAGGATGGAGAATGAAGGATGGATGGGTGGATGGATGGGTGTACAGGTGGCTGGATGGACAGGTGGCTGGATGGATAGATGGATGTACAGGTGAAAGGATGGATAGATGGATGTACAGGTGGATGGATGAATGGATGGATGGACAGATGGAGGAATGGGCGAATGGATGGATGGATGGATGTACAGGTGGATGGATGAATGGATAGATGGATGGATGTACAGGTGGAAGGATGGATGGATGGATGTACAGGTGGATGGATGAATGGATAGATGGATGGATGGATGTACAGGTGGAAGGATGAATGGATGGATGGACAGATGGAGGAATGGGTGAATGGATGGATGGATGTACAGGTGGAGGAATGGATGGATGGATGGATGTACAGGTGGAGGGATGAATGGACAGATGGACAGGTGAATGGATGAATGGATGAATGATGAATGAATGGATGGATATACTAGTGGAGGGATGGATGGATTGATGAATGAATGGATGGGTGTACAGGTGCGTGGATGGATGGATGGATGGATGTACATGTGGGTGGATGGATGGATGGATGGATGTACAGGTGGGTGGATGGATGGACAGATGGACAGGTGAATGGACGAATGGATGAATGATGAATGGATGGATGGATGGATATACTAGTGGAGGGATGGATGGATCAATGAATGAATGGATTAATGCTGGTGGGTGGATGGATGATTTCACTAGATTAATTCAAATGAGTCACTTCTCTTTGAACTTCCATTTCCACACATATAAAAGGAAAATAAAGCCCTGGGTCTTGCTCATGAGATTCAACATTGCTATGTACTTAAAGTCCCCACACTGTCCTGATGCATAAAAAGCATCCAGTCAGGGCAAAGAATCCTCTCTGTTCCTTCTTTCCTCTACTTGCCCTTGAGCTCCTTCTTCCCCAGTCAAAGGTGATGTCTCCACAGCTGGGGTGGCTCACCCCTTGACAGAAGGGCCAGAGTCCAAGCCAAAGCTTGAGGATCGGGCACACAACCACAGTTAGCCCAAGAGCTATGCTTCCTTCAAGTGTCGTTCCTCAAGACTGGCTCAGTGCCAGGTCCCAGCTGGCCAGGTAGCAGAGAGGGGGCACTCGCCAGCTTAATACAAGGTGACAAGGCTGCCACAGAATGGTGCATGGCATCTGCATTGTCAGAGCAGGGAGGGGGCATAAATCCTTCCTTCCCAGGAAGCAGAGAAAAGAGGCCACAGAAAGGAGGTGACATTTAGCTGGAGTGTGATGGATGAGCAATCTGCCTGGGCAAGAAGGTGGAGAGGGTGCGGCAGACAGCGGGAACTCTGTGAGGAGCTCGGGGAGGCCGGGCAGGGCAGGGCGCAGGGTGCAGGGCGCAGCCTGGGGAAAACGGGCGAGCTGGGAAAAATGTTGACCAGCATTTATGGAGAATTCCTCAATGCTGGGGACTGCTCTAAGGGTTATGCGTGAATTATGACATTTAATCTTCACGTGTGATGCCCTTTTTCTCAGTTTACAATGAGGACACCAGGGTCCAAAGGTCCAGCTAAATTTCCCAAGCTAGTGAACAATACATTCTGAGTACTATTTTAATATGTGCATGGAAATACTCAAATGTGTGTAAAAGTTGTAAAATAATATCATGGATCTTTCTGTGCCCATCACCTCATGGGCAGCCTTCAACTTACTACAAACTTATCTCATCTGGACATCTGGTCACTTCCTGGATATTCCCAAGGTTACAAGCCAGTCCTTCCTGTATTATGTTCATGATAAAGAAGGTCAGGTCTGGAGCACTGAACTGGGGGGTCATCCAGGAAGGGGCTACTGGGGAAGGGATTGGTCCCCATCCTGAGGTCCTAGGTTTCCTTTCCAAATAGACCCTTTGGGGGGTCTCACTTTTCTTCTCCATACAAGGATAGGCTGACCTGGATGATCAGGAGCCACAAAGCTGGAGAGGGAGCCAGGCTGCCCAAAATCTCAGGTTGAAGATGGAGCCCAATGACTGGGAGGGTGGGAAAAGGCCGGAGGACCTTCTTTAGTGAAGTTGGCTATGAATGGTGGGGCAGTGGCCAGCTGGGTTCCCAGCCATCCAGATCACCATGATGTGCAGAACCAAGAGGTTCAGGGCAACGGAACCACACAGGCCAGGTGTGGAGGAAGTAGGTGCTACCTGTCACGAGCCTTTGCTCCAAGACTAGCCGCGCCTCCCCAAGCCCCGCCTGGCTTCCCCAGCAACAGGCTGAAGTCATGCAGTGAGCACCATATGTGCCAGATCACACAGGGTCCTCTCCTGCTGCCGGCCTAGAAAGGAAAGATCTGCATAAAGAGGCCTGTGCTCTAGGGTCCCCTCGTCAGGACGCAGAGGCTGTGCACCCGGCCTTATGGGCTCAACCTCTTCATGAGAGAGCCCTGAGTTGGTTCCAGGACTCTTGACTGGCGTGAAGGACAGAAAGGTTCCTCAACCAAAGGCAGACGCCAGCCTGCACTCCCAGTTCTCTCTGATGACCCTGGACTTGTCAGGGCCCAGTAAACCATGACAGAAGGGTCACAGGACTCCTAGGGTCGGAGAATATGGGGCATCTGGAGTGAGACCCAGAACACAAGCAGGCTGTTGAGAGAATGAGGAGAAACTTTTTTTTTTTTAAACATAGCTGGGGTGAGGACCTTGGCCCAGCCGGGGACAGAATCTTGGAATAGCTGGGGACAGTACCTTGGCACAGCATGGAACAAAATCTTAGAAGAGCTGAAAACAGCATCCCGAGGCAGCTGGGAATAGAATCTGGGGACAGCTAAGGACAACACTGTGGGCTGAGTGGCTCAGGACGGGATCTCTGGGCAGCAGGGGAAGAACTGGGGAGATGGAGAAGAGACCCATGAGTCACGTGGGTGGCAGCTGTTGGAGCACAGAGAGGCAAATCCCAAGGTGAATCAGGAGGTGGCAGGGTGGGGGTTGACCCCAGCCCGAGTCACGCTGCCCTCTTCTTCCGCTGCAGACAACACAGCCGCGGTGCACACTCAGCACGTGGGCTTCAACCGGCAGGAGCAGGACGTGTTCTTCCTGCCCATCCTCGTGGTGGACAGCGGGCCGCCCACGCTGAGCAGCACGGGCACGCTCACCATCCGCATCTGTGGCTGCGACAGCTCTGGTGCCATCCAGTCCTGCAACACCACGGCCTTTGTCATGGCTGCCTCCCTCAGCCCCGGCGCCCTCATCGCTCTCTTGGTCTGTGTCCTCATCCTGGTCGGTGAGTCCACCGGGAGCCTCCCGCCCTCTGATTGGCCCCGTCCTGGGTCCCTGGGTTTCCTTCCCAAGTAGCCCTATGGGCCAGTTTCCCCCTTCATAGAGGTGCCCCGGCTGATCTCAAAGATGAGCTCGCAGCGCCCAGCGGAGGTCCCCTGGGTACAGAGCAGCCCCACACGCCCCAGAGTGGTCCCCGCCTGGGATGGAGTCCACGCAGCCCACCTCCCACAGCCCGCGTTCTCCCACGTTTAGAAAACAGGCATGTCTTTTAACTCTTCCTCGGGGTCTGTAATCCTTAATTCTCCATAAAGACGAGGCACAACTGCGGGGCCAGGCACATGGCGGCCAGGCACATGGTCCAGCCGTGAAGACCAGGAGGCCGAGGCTCCCAGCTGAGTGGCTGGGGGAGGGTGGGCGACCTTCTCACCTGAGCCCCTCCTCTGACTCCACCTCCTGCTGTGAATTTAAACCGGGAGCCCAGCTTTGGGACCCTGGGGCAGGATCTTAAGACGTTGTGGAGGGGGTACCAGTCTGGTACCAGTCCCATCAGCAGCCCTTGAGCCTCAAAGTGTCCCTGAGATGAGGTCAAGTTTCAGGAGCTAAATGGGATTCAAGCGGCCCTCGGGCTCCCATCCCCGGTGACCACTGATGCCCCAGTCCTGCCGCAGCTGGGCTGACCCGGGTGTCGGGGTGTCTAGAGGACAGACAGCAGCTTTGCTCGGTTCCCCGGGAGCTGCCGGCGGCCCCCAGCCCGCGCTGCGCATCCTCTGAAGGCCCGCGCCGCCCTGCGCAGCCCGGGCTCCGCCTCTCCGCAGGCCCCGCCCACCCCCGCCCCAGCCGGAGGCTCCGAGCCCGGTTCCAGCGGGTGCACTTTACAGCGGTTTCATTTTCCGAGGCCGTGCAAACAAATGTCTGCCTAAGTGCCCACAGACGAAGAAAGTGCACATCAGTGCTCTGAAGGTGACGGGCGGAATCGCTGATCAAGCCTGGCACATCTGTCGCCCGCCTCCCGCAATCCCCACCATCTGCTCTCGCGGGCATCCCCCTCTGCAGATCCGCCCTCCAGCTCCGAAAGCTGCCCATCCATCTTTCCCACTTCTCTCCTGACACCTTCCTCCCCTCCTGCCCTCCTCTGGGCCATTCCCTGTCACAAGCTACCTTGTTAGGTGGTAAGCCAGTAGCCTGCCCAATGGCCCCAGCAGCCGGCCCCGGCCACTGGCCTGGCTGGAACTGTCTGGAACAGCAAGAAGAGTCTAATCCCTGGCACAGTCCCCAGCATATGTCTGTCCATCCATGCATCCATTCACCCGCCCACCGTCATTTACTTATTTATGTATCCATCCAGTGAGGCGCTGGATTCATCAGTGAACAAAAGAGACTTTTAAAAGCCCTGAGTAGCTGAAAAGTCGGGGGTTGCCATTACCAAGATGGGAGATACTGAGGCTGGGGAAGGGGGAAAGATTATCATTTCCACTTTGGTCATGTAAGTTTGAGAGTGAGTCTCTTGGTCAACCTAGAGGACATGTTGAGCAGGAAATTGGATGCACAATCTAGATGCCAAGGGAGCGTTTCAGGCTGGAGCCTGAGATATAGGAGTTGTCAGTTTCTAAATGGAATTTAAAGCCATGAGACTGGAGGAGAGCGTCAGGAGAGGGAGGTGGAGTCCTGGGACTTCTCATGTGAAGGGGTCTGGGAAGAAGGAGAAACTGCTCAGACAATTGAGAATGAGCCTTCAGGGAGGTGAGAGGGGGAGAATGTGAGTCCCGGAAGCCAAGACGGGAGCCAATTCATTGACCCCCTCACCCTTTCGCTCACCCAGGTGTCCATTCAATTACTCTTTCCTTCATTCTTTCCCTCAGCACGCTTCACGTGTTTTCTGCACACGGGGCACCAAGCGAGGGCAACATTTTCAGGTCCTTGAGAGTATCTAGGCTGTGTATTTCCCCATCCGGGAGACAGACGTGAACGCAGCAAATCTGCTCTATGACAGCACAGAAGCTGCCTCTTCCTCACCCAGAGACCTTGTAGAAACAGAGTGCTGGGCCCCACCTGGCAGACCTAGGATGGACCTGAGGAGTTGCATTTCTAACAAGTTCCCTGGGGGCTGCTGCTGCTGCTGGCCCAGAGGCCACACTTTAAGAAGAGCAGGACAGATGGGGGCACCCCTTCCCAGGGGAGCTCAGAAGTGAAGGCACTAAACCTGGCCTGGAAGTCTGAGGAGACCTCAGAGGCTGGATCAGACCTCAACACCCACAAACCCTTAACACTGGTGGGCCACCTCATCGCCAATGCTGATCTCGCCCCGACTTGCCCACCTCCTGAGGGGGTAGCTCCCCATCTCTCCAGGCAGCTCAGGTCTGGCTGTTAAGAAAGGTGATTTCTGAACAGGAATCTAGGAAATTGGCAAGATGAGGAGTCCCCTGCTCCTCTGAATGGTGGGGTGGGGGGGTCCCCTAATGCCCTGAGACCCTCACTCTGCGCCCTCTGCATCCCACAGTGCTGGTGCTGCTGATCCTCACCCTCAGGCGCCACCACAAGAGCCACCTGAGCCCAGACGAAGACGAGGACATGCGGGACAACGTCATCAAATACAACGACGAGGGCGGCGGCGAGCAGGACACGGAGGCCTACGACATGTCGGCGCTGCGCAGCCTCTACGACTTCGGCGAGCTCAAGGGCGGCGACGCGGGCGGCGGAGGCGGCGGCGGCGGCGGCGGCGGGGGGGACGCGGGCAGCCCCCCGCAGGCCCGGCTGCCCTCCGAGCGCCACTCGCTCCCGCAGGGGCCGCCGAGCCCCGAGCCGGACTTCTCGGTGTTCAGGGACTTCATCAGCCGCAAGGTGGCGCTGGCGGACGGGGACCTGTCGGTCCCGCCCTACGACGCCTTCCAGACGTACGCCTTCGAGGGCGCGGACTCGCCGGCCGCCTCGCTCAGCTCGCTGCACAGCGGCTCGTCGGGCTCCGAGCAGGACTTCGCCTATCTCAGCAGCTGGGGCCCGCGCTTCCGGCCCCTGGCCGCGCTCTACGCCGGCCACCGCGCGGACGACGAGGCCCCGGCCTCCTAGCCCCCGCCCTGCCGCCGCCTCTCCCCGCGCTGCGCTGCCCACCCTCCCGCCCCCCGACCGAGCGCAGAGCGGACTCGACAGGGCGGCGTCCCCCCCTCCAGCGGCGCAGCTTTGGGGTCCAGCGGTGCGCAGTGATGGCCGTGGTCATTAAAGGGAAGGAGACCGGGCGCTGCGTGGCTCTGGGTTATCAAGGAGGTGGAGGAGGCGTCGGGGCGTGGGATCCGGCAGCTCGCTCGTCCTGGCGTGGAAGGGACGCTACAGCGAGGACGATGCCGACACGCGCCCCTCCCAGGTTTCCTCGCATCCAAGGGAAGAGGAAAGAAGGGCTGTTCATTTATTAAGCACCTACTGTGTGCTAGGACGCTGTGTGGAGACCATCTTAGTCGTCACAGAAACCATGAGGTGGGATCCTGCAGGTGCCAGATGGGGAAGGCCCCCCAGAGAAGGGGTTGTGACCTGTCCAAGGACACCCAGCCAGCGAACGGTGCAGCCTCTGGCTCAAGCCGGCTGCCTGGCCTTGGGCAAGTCACCTCGTTTCTCTGGGCCCCAGTTTCCTCATCTGTCAAATGAGGTTAACAACAGAACCTACCTCGAAGAATTGTGAGGACAAGAAGGGTTCAGACGTGTCAAGTGGTTAGGGCAGTGCCTGGAACATAGTAGGTGTTCAATAAATGCTAGCCTTTGTTACTATTATTATTTCTGTCTTTAATATTAGAAGCCCAGTGTGTCTGCCTCCAATTCTGAATTCTCTCCGTGGCCCCAGATGCCTCCCCTTTTCCCTAGGTCCCCAAGGGAGAATGAATTGGTCCCAACTCTCAGTTCCCCATCCTACCCTGAGAGGGAAAGAGGGATGTCCCCGGTGACCGTGGAGCCTTCCAGAGTCTCTGGTCACATCAACATAAGACATTTGGCAGGAGCGTCAAGAGAAGACAAGCTGGACAGCTCCCGGACCTAGACAGAGAGGTCAAAACCAGTGGGCCCTGGGGGACTTGTCTGTCGGATCTGGAAACTCATGAGTTTCCGTCCCTGAACCCTAGTTCAGGAACCCCTGCACGAAGTGGTCTCAAGAGTTTCTGACTCCAAGCCATGATTATGAGGTGTTGGCGGTCTGTCTTCCTGCCTAGTCCCACCCGGGGTGGCTCCTTCCTTCGCATCCATCTGATGTGAGTTCCAGCTCCTGCTAGCTGGGCACCTCCATCAGCATCCTCGGTGGCTGAGCCTCGGTTTCCTCACCTGTAAAGTGGAGATGATGACGCTTCTTCCCTAAAGGGTTCCGGAGGCTTAAAGGAGATGTGAATGATAAGCTCTGGTCTAGTGCCTTCCTGGCCCAAGGCAAGGGCTCCATACACGTACATCAGCCTTATTTATGCTGCCAGAGAGCCTTCATTCATTCCCTCCACATTTGCCAAGGTCCACCGTGTCCTGGTGCCTTGCCGGCTAAGTTAGGCACTGCCAGCCGATGCTCGCGTGAGAAAGCGGCAGCTTGCATGGCCGGTAGTCAGTCCTGCCTCCTGCAGCTCAAGGCCTAGCTGGGGAGGGAGAGTGTCAGGGACAGAAACAGCCAACAATAGTGTTTGTTTGAGATGTCACAGAATGAACTAGAACACTGAGAAAGAGGGAAAAAATCCGGGAGGGCTTCCCGGAGGATGTGACTCTGGCTGGGTCTCAAAGGATGCCTATGAGATCGTGTGAGCCGAGCCAGGAGAGGAGTCTGCAAAGGCGGGTGGGTAGGGTGCAGAGCACACGGAGCCTCAGGAAGGCCGAGTGCCCCAGGGCTGGATCCCGGGTGGAGGAGTAGTGGGGGTGGGCTTTTCTGATGATGTGGTGCCATGGAGAAGGGGCTGGGGAGGAGTGCACAGCCTTCAGCCACCGCCTCCTTGGCCCCATGGGGTCCCCCAGGAGGAGAGCCAAATCCTCTGCCTGGTCAGGCCAAGAACAGGCCGCCCCAGCTCCAGGCTCCAGCTGGGTGCACCCAGTTCCACCAAGGAGCTCGAGGACGAAGAGCCTGCCTCCTTAAAAGGCAGCTGGGAACACGGTAAGAAAGAGACCGTCCCTTACTGTCCCCGTTACAGTTGTTATCGTGGGTTAAAAGACCATCCAGGGTCCTGAGCAAGAACGGATGGACAGTTGACGGAGAATTCCAGAACCAGGGGTCTGAATGGCAATGACGGGGAGGAGGAGAGGGACTGCACACTTATGTGGCACCTGCTGCATGCACGCAGTACTTATGTGGCACCTGCTGCATGCACGCGGTACTGAGCACTGTACATGATTAATACATATGAAGGTCAAACTCACAGACAGAGGACTCTGTGGTCACGGGGCCTGGCCCTTTGCATAACGGGTCTTGTTGAACTTTAAGCAGGTGCTTTTCTTAGCCCTCCCTTAGGAGGAGGAGATATAGGGGCCTGGGACCGTTTTACGTGCCCCCCGCCCGCCACAGGGCTCTGCAGGGACCTTGAAAACCAGACTCCAGGTGGAGTATGCAGAGTTGGGTGGACAGGAGAGAAGCCCCTGGAGAGAAGGGGACATGCACCTGATGGTGGCAGAGCCAAGGAGCGGGCGAGTCCGCCCGAGCCTGGGTGTGCCTCTCTCTGGGCATCCTCACCAGGCTGCGAACTCGACCCGGGAGGAGGGGAGCCGGTGCCCAGCACAGAGGTCAAGACCAACCCCCCACCTCCTGATGCAGGCGGCTCAGAGAGCGGGCTGCTGTCACAGGGGGCGGCTGAGCGCCCGCATCCGTCACCCAGCCGTCATCGCCAGCCACCCCCAGGTCACGACTCGGCAGCTGCACTTACCTCCTGCCAGCAAGCTCGCTCAGGCCGGCTCTGTCACTGGCCGCCGAGCCTTTGGAAAATGTAACCCTGTCAGCCCTCACGCTGATGCGAAGGCCTCACGCTTCAGTGCATGCACACGGGGGCAGGAGCATGCTAGTACGTGACACACGCACACGTGGCACCAAGATGTGTCCCCCCCAGCGTACCGCGCAGACGTGTGCGTGTTTACTACACATACACGGTGCGTCCCTGCAGGTCTGCAAATGTGGTCACATGCCACCACAGGGCAAATTTTCACGTGGACACCCGTGTTTCTACACGAAGCACATACCCGCCTCCCCAGGCGTGTTCTCCTACATGTGTGGACAGGTGTGCCCACGAGCAAACATTCTTTACCATTTGGACATGACACACGTCTGCCCCCAGAAACTCCACTCAAATGCACAGCACATGCATGTGTGTGTTCCCAGTTGTGCTCGTACACACTACATAGACCTCCGTGCATTCATCCATGACGCATTTGTGTGCACGCAAGAGAAAGCACATGTAGCTTCAGGAAGTCTGTCACAAACCCTCAATTCAGGCACGATTCCACTTCTGGACCACTTGTGCTCAGACACCTAGCCACCTCTGTCCCCTGCACCTTCGGGCAGGCCCTCCGTGGTCCCCACAGCCTGGGCCACATCTGCCTGACTCCACAGACAAACACGCACACAAATGACACGTGCCTCCAAAGCCCGTTTCCCACACGTGGATGGAGTCGGATCCATGGCACGTGGCCGCACACCACCCCCGGGGTGCAGCCCGCCCAGCCCCCGATGGGCAGGTGTGCTGGGCAGCAGGAGGTGCCACACAGAAACCGCCACTCTCGCAGAATCGCATCTGCCGCAAACTCCTCGTCGAGGTGCAAACGATGATTAAATGTTATTGTGCAGGAGAAGACGCAGGGAGGGACTCATTAGCTTCATTGTCAGGAAGGACTCCGTGGGCTCCAGCTCCCAACGCCGAGGCTGGCTTAACCCACTGCGAGCCATCGGACACCGAGCACAGACGTGGGCTCGCAGGGGACGCAGACCCGAGTCGGACATGGCCCTGTGGACCCACAGGAGCCAACCCAGACGCAGAGGGCACTAGATGCTGCAGCCTCGCCCCTTATTTGTGGGTGGCCAGCTCATCTGTCACCCCCACTGTGTCCCCAGTATGTAGAGGTACAGATGCCGTGGTCCTCTGGGCATCCAGAGGGCACTTGTTCAGGAAACAAAGATACGCACAGGTCATCTGGAGGACAGGCCTGCAGTCAGCCCCCCAGAGAGCGTCGCCTCTTCCTGAGACCGACGGGGAACCCGGAGAGGTGCGGGGACAGAGCTGGCCGTAAACACAGGGCACCCACTAGGTCTGAATTTCAGATCAATGACAAGTCACTTTCCCAGTATTAGACCCTGAGTATCACTCAGGCCATGCTTAGGCTGAAACCCTTACCCGTCGTTTATTGAAACTCACATTCAACTGGGAATCTTGTCTTTCTACTCGCTGAACCTGCGACCTTATGTACAAACTGTGTCTAGAGAGATCCCCTGGCCATTGTGCTCAGGGTGGGTTAGAGGGTAAAGGAAGAGAGGGGATCCAGTGCGGGTGGGAGCACGTGTCACAGTCTTGCCTTCGTCCTTGATCAGTTGAGACCCATGTTTTATCTGGACACAAGAGCATCTTTTATGATGACCCCGTCCCCCAGCCTCTACCACAGCTGGGTTTTGCAGGGACTGTCTCAGCCAACACAGACTGAGCGTGAGTCAGCTTCTGGGCCACTCCTTAAAAGACTGCTGGTCCGTGCCTTTTGCCCCTTCCTTCTGCCCCTTCTCCTTTCTGCTGGCTGCACACATCTGAGATGGCTGGAGCCCAAGCAGCCACCTTGGACCATAAGAACAGAGGTTATAGCCTATGGAAGGCCAGACAGCAAACCAGAGGCTTGGATCCCTTTAACCTCGTGGAGCCCCACACCTGGCCCCACCTTCCCACGGCCAGGCTTACTGAAGTCACTTGTTTGGGTCTTCTGTCCCTAGCCGGCAAGCCAACTCTAGCTGGTTCAAGGAGTTGACACAGGAATCTGAAAGAGAGAGACTGAAGCCCAACCAGGGTCAGCAACAGTGGACCCGAGAGCCGTCTAGAAGGGAGCCTGACGGAGGGACGGTGGAGATGGGGTCAGAGGCGTCGGGCTTGAGTGACAAGGGCGTCAAAGCTGGTAATGAGCCCGGGACCCAGGAGGGGCCTCGGCATGGGGTCAGGCGCAGTCGGTCTGATTTTGGACGCGTGGAGTCTGAACGGGGAGGCCCAGGGAGACGGACTGGCCACATGTCTCCAGTCGGACCAGAGCGGGGCCAGGGAGGCAGGGGAGGCCAGGACCAGAGGTCAGGGTGAACTTGGAGGAGCTCCAGGGTCAGGGAGAGGGAGCAGAGCCCCCCTGGGAGCCCGTGTGTCCTGCTGTGGGTGAGGGCGGCGGGAGGGGGCCGCACGGTCCCCAAGGCTCCCTCCTGACCTGACATCCAAGAATCTTAAGGTGTGACCGGAAGCCACTTACTTGTCCTCTCGGAATTTGGTTCTCCTTCGGAAAATGGGCGTAAGACAAGCCCCGGGCGGGAGGCTGTGGGCGCCCACCCTGAGGCCCAGCCCTGGCAGAGAGGGAGCCAGATAAAGAGCAGCCGTCGGGGCGCCAATGAGGGGCCTGGTGGGGCACGGTGACTTGTCCTCTTTCCCACCCAAGCCCAGAAAGAGGCTGAAAGCCTGGAGCCCTCACTGAGACTAAAGAGTGGGCACCTGCTGCATACAGGACAGAGAGCTCTGCAGGAGAGACCTGCTGAAGTTTGAGCCCCGGGGCTTGCCCACTGAGCCGTGTCCTAGCCGTTTTACATTTTTTGTTTGTTTATTTGTTTTCTTTTTGAGACAGGGTCTCACTGAGTTGCTGAGGGCCTCCTAAATTGCCGAGGCTGGCCTTGAACTTGGCCATCTCCACCTCAGCCTCCCCAGGCTGGGATTACAGGCGAGCACCACACCCGCCAGGACGTGGTTACTGGTGGAATGGCGGAAAGCCCGGCCTTTCCAGAAGCCTCCGGGGGAAGCAAGATGGGCACCAGGGCAGGTTGGAAGAGGGACAGGGCGGGGTTGGAAGAGGGACAGGGCGGGGTTGGAAGAGGGACAGGGCGGGGTTGGCCGGAAGGTCTCTCAGAGGAGGCTACTGACCCGAGGCCCAGGCGTCAGAGGAGCATAGCGGATGCCCACGAGGCAGAGCAGAGGAGGCGGCTGCTGGCCGCGGCACTTACGCCTGTGAAATGGGCGCTGAGGGCGCACAAGGGGCTGGCAGGTAAAGCACCTTCTCCTCTGTCTCCTGATCCGTTCGCGAGGGCTGCGGTAACAGAGGCCGTAACCCGTAACCCGGGTGACTGAAAGGACAGAAACGCCTCATGGCGGGGTCCTGGAGGCCTGGAACCCTGCAGCCCGGGTGTCCGCAGGGCTGCGTCCCTCTGGGTGGGAGGGAGCGGGCGCCCAGGCCTTCCTTGCGGCTTGTAGCCTCCGCCTGCTCCTGCGTCTCTTCCCCCTCCTCCCTCGAACACGGCTGAGTCCAGATTTCCCCCTTTTTATAAGGACACAGTCATGACCACTGGACTCCAGGATGACCTCATCTTAATGAATTGCATCCCAGTGACCCTGTTTCCAAACCAGGCCACCTTCTGAGGGAGCACGTGTCGAGCTTCAGCAGGTGAAAGCTGGGACACGACTCCCCGTAACCCCCTCGTTCCCTCTCAGCTCCAGCTCTGGCCACCGCCCCCGGCCAGCTCCCTCCCTGGGGCAGCACCCATGGCGGAGGCTCCATCCACGCGGTCAAAGGGAGGAGGCCGGGGGCCCTGAACACCAGGGAGTGGGCAGTATTTCCCCTCCCTGCCCTCATAGCCACTGATCTTCTCAGATGTCACACCACACACATGCGTGCACACACACTCACACACACACACACTCTCCCACACACTCACACACACTCACACTTTCCAAAGAAACCCAGAGACACGCCCCATGCCAAGAGTCACACACACACTCAAGGACGCCTGTGCAGAGCCTCTCGCAGATCCACACAGAACTCTGTACAATACACACCTGCTCACACACCTGGCGACACGCGGACACGGATCACAGCTCACACATCCCCAGACACACACACGTGTGCACAGGGGCAGTGACAGTCCCGTGGACAGACGCGGGGCACATTATGTTCTCGTGATCGCGTTCACAGCACAGGCTGGCGCATTGCTGGGGTGCACACGCCCACGAAGAGCACCAGGCCCAGGCCCTCACGGCACTCACACCCACAGACACGCACCAGGCTGTGTGCATTCCCAGGCTGTTGGTCCCTCTTGGTTGGCAGGTCCTGGGCTCCCGCCCCTTCCCGCTGGCCCCACGGCTCACCGTCCACTCGCTGGTAATTGGAGGCAATTTAATCCCCATCCTGCCAGCCAATCACGGGCCCCCGGCAGGCAGCCATCAAAGCCCCCGCCACGCGGGCAGTGAGGCAGAGAGCCTGTGTAGTTGGCATGGGGTTTACAGACCCAGAAATGCACACGCACAAACAACACACACACACACACACACACACACACACACACTGCTGTCCTGAGACGCACGTGCACCCACTGTCTCATATCACAGAACCACACTCGATGGTGCCCACAGCTACACGGGCACAGACGGTGCCTCTGCCTCCAGATACCCACAGTGGGTAGTGCTCGTGTGTGCGGCGGCCTGGGGCCTGCTCACGTGTACAAGCTCACACACACGCACAGCTACACAGATCCCACGCTGGGCTTGGTGACCACCCGGGGGTCTCTGAGCATGTGTGCCCGCCCACCCACGGTGACAACCAGGAGGAAGGGGCGCAGGGGCAGAGGACAGATCCCCCAGGCCCTGGTGTGTCCACTCCAGGCCGAGCGTCCCCTCCTGCTGAGCCAGGCTCAGTTCCCTGCCCAGCTGGGCTGATTTCCCCGGGGAGGGGCTGGGCCCACCTGTCAACCTGCTGTTCGTCACTCCATCATGACCGGTGCACTGACATTCAGAGCTGGCGCCGAGATGATCGCATTTAGCTGTAATGTGCCACAGATTGCACTGACATTTGGAAAATATTCCGCCTCGGGACCCATTCACTTCCGACTTCTTTCCTGGAAGGGGAGAGAAGCGGCAGGGACGGGCAGCGAGGGCCGGCAATGTTCCGCGGCGTCCCCTAACCCGCGGGGCTGAGAATCCTGCCTCAGCTCCGGAGGCTCAGGCACCTGCCTCTCCCCGCTGCTCCCACCTGGGGAAAGAGGTCGGGAGCAGCACCAGCAATACCCCAGGCGGAATACTATACAGCAGTTCTTCCCTGCACAGGTTCTGCCGGCAGGCGCCCACGGGGTCTTGGGTCTGGTGATAAGGACCTGCTGTCACTGGAGTACCTACTAAGCACCAGACCTTGTTTCAAGCATGTCGCACACGCCCTCATGGGTAATGGAGTGACAACCTTGTGAAGTAAGAACTACTCACATCCAATTGGAATAAGGAAGAACTGGAAGCTCAGAGAGGTGCGGTGACTTGCCCAAGATCACACAGCCAGGCTTCCTGACTCCTCCCTCCTCCCCTCCTCTCGGCCTCACTGAGCAGGACCAGCTCCCAGAATGACAGTCCCGGCTGGACGGCTTCCTGGGAGGAGAGCTGCGCCTGGAAACTCAGAAAAGTGATGAGAAAGGTCAGTGAGCACCTGGGACGCAGGGCCAGGGTTTTGCCTTTTCATGACGAGGACAGTTGTGTCCTTCCATGCCGCAGCTGCAGAGACCCAAGGCTTGGCCAGGGTGACTGGCCGGCAGTGGCCCAGCCTTCTCTGAGGTTGTGCCCAGCTTGGGATCCAGTCCAGGCGGCTCTCCAGGGGAACTGGTGGCTGTCAGAGGTGCCCTCCCCGTCCCCAGGAGAGGGGCTGCGAGAGCCCCACCCGTCTGAACCTCGGCCCCGATGGCGGAAAACCATGACTGGAAGTCAGGGTGACAGTGACGTGGCCCCGGCTTGCCCTAAAGGAGATGGACGAGGTGGGAAGGCTGTCCAGGTCTAGAGCTTATTAATCTCCTTAAATAACTCGAGTCCAACTTCCCAAAAGGCAAAAAAAAAAAAGTTGGGTTAATCTACTCTAAACGACTCCTGGGTTCTCAGGTGGCAATCAATACCCGGGCGCAGCCTCCCTACAGGAGCGACTCCCAGTAATTGTAAGACATAGAGGTGGGCGGCGTGCGTGCGTGCGTGTGTGTGTGCGTGCGTGCGTGCGTGTGTGTGTGTGTGTGTGCGTGCGTGCGTGCGTGTGTGTGCGTGTGTGTGTGTGTGTGTGTAGAACCACACTCCAGCCTCCCAGAGCCCTCAGGAGGGGGATCAATCCGTCTCCAGCGCGGAGCCAGCAGGACACCAGCGCCCCCCCCCCCCTGGAGGGCTGTGGGAGGGGCCAAGGCCATCTGCCTGCCAGGGCTTAGATCCAGTGGGGACCAGAGCCAATGGGGAGGGACGGTCTCTCCCCCGTCCCTGCTCCCCCTCCCACTCTCCAACCTCGTCTCCAGGAGAAAGACGCAAGGCAGCCCCTCAGCCCAGCAGAGTCACCGCTGATGTCACTGGGTCGCCGTCAGTGCCCAGCATGGGTGGCCTTGACGGGTCCCAACGGTGCCCACTCTTAATGTAGAGGAAGGAGTGCCATCTGTGTCCCGGGGGGCCCATCGATGCCCTGAGGAGAGGGTCGTCATAGAAATCACCACTGATGTCTTAGGGCACCGTCAGTGTCCACCCGCAGTGCCCACAGGTCCATCACCTGTGTCCTCAGGAACACTCACCAGGGTCCATCCCAAAGCCTGGGTCGGCCTCCTCACTGATGCCCCCGAGCGCAGGGATGGACGGTGTCTCATTACCATTACTGCGTCTCCACTAGCCGCAGTGGCTGGCACATAGTAGGAGCTCAGCGAACCTCTGCTGGGAGGGAGTGAGCCGGTGTAGGCTCTGGAGAGGAGAGGGCCGCTCTCTGCCCTGTCCACCGCAGGGCCTCAGGGCCTCTGGTACAGCGCCCGGCCAGGAGGGTGCTCCACGCACGCTGTGGGGCGGGAGGTGCCATGTGGGTACAAGCACCTGGGGCACAGTCACCGCCCATCCTTAACGCCAGGGAACCAGCCTCCAGGATCACGGGACAAGAGAGAGCCACCTGCCCCTCCCTAGGGTCCAGCCCCACCTGGACGCAGTGGTTTCCTGTTCCCTCCATTGCGGCAGCGTCAGGATGGAGGTGGCAGAGGCAGGGACAGTCTCTCTCCCCTGGTCCCTGCTCTCCCCCTTCCTGTGCAATTTTCTAGAATGTCCCCAGGTCCTGGAGGGAAAGCTCATTACCTGTGATCCACCCATAAAACTGTCAGCGGCTGCCTGGTGGCCAGGAGCCAGCTGCCCTCAACTCAGCCCCAGCCCCCACTCCGCAGCTCCATGCAGACGGGGTGACCCTGGGGGGATGCCATCTCCCCCAGGGAGTCAGCCTCGGTGTGGGGGGGCAGGCCTGCCTGTCATTCACTCCCTCGCTCCCAGGCCACCTAACCGGCACCCTCGGGACAGCCCTGCAGCCAGTCACTGAGGAGTCCCGGGCTCCAAGAGGTGAAAGAAGTTGCTTCAAGTCGCACAGCAAGGATGTGGCAGAGTCAGCCCTCAGACCCAGGACCCCAAACCTGGCTCCTACAGAAGGCTGGTCACAGCCTCTGAGCCCAAGTCAACCCACGCCACCAAGGGCAGATGGCCACCGAGGTGCTTGGGGGGGGGGCAGCCTCCTGCAGGCAGGAACACAGAGGGCAGCAGTGGCCTAACCCCTGCCTCTCCAGACACTGGCTCCAGGACGATGTGGCTCGGGGGATTGTCCCCAGCTCAGCAGCCAGAGAAGGGACAGGTCTGGGGACCTGCCGCCCGCAGCACACCTGGCTGTGAATTAGAAGTCACCCGAAGGTCTGGCGGGGCCTGGTGGTCTTGTGTGCGGCCAGCCTGCAGCCTGGGACAGCACTGTCGCTCCGAGGTCAAATCCTGCTCTCAGACCCCGGGACCCCGGAAACTCAGCTGTGGAAACTAGAAGGTGGATCGGCCTTCGGCGCTGCAGCACAGAATGCCAAGGTCATGACCTCGGCCACCTCCAAGTGGCACTTGGACTATCAGGAACCTGACGTTTTCCCTCCCCCAACACCCCCCTTCCCCCCTTTACACCTGATTTTATTTTGAAAGCAAAACTAGCATCAGCACGTCCAGTGGGGAGAGTGACGAGGACATCAGTGGTGATGCGGGACAAAGCACGCGCAGATAAATGGCACCGCCAGCTTCCGCCCGAGTCCTGTGCTCTGGTCACCACAGAGATCACCGGGCAGGAGAGAAAGACACATGGCTCTATCCGACTCTCCCCACCATCAAAGACGGAAGGGGGGCTGGGGCGGAGCCTCGGCTCTGGGCAGGTGGCCATCCCGTGAGGTCTGACGCTGTCTACAGGTTGTCAGGGCAGGCGGACCATGCCTCGGGGGAGCCAGGGTGGAGGCCAGCTCTCAGGGCCTCCTAGGCCAGCCCACAGGGCCACTGTGCACTGCGATGTAGAGCCGGGGATTCCCTTCCTAACTCCTTCACTACTTGCTGTGTGTCCTTGGGTGAGGGCTTTCCCCTCTCTGTGCCTCTGTGGATGCTCTGAGCTCTGATGTCCTAGAAGTCTGAGGTCTAAAAGGGGGTGATCACCTGGCCTAGGGTTGCGGTCAGAGGGGCGGGCAAGGGTTTTTCTGGATGAGGATCAGGTAGGAAGTCTTTTGGCTCTGAGAGTCTTGCCGGATCTGGTAAGTGGCCATCTGGGTCATGGGTGGCAGTGGCCACACACAAAATGCATCCATGAGGGGTTGGCCGGGTCCCCTAAGACTCTTGGTGGCGCAGCCGGCTGGGCGCAGGAGGAGCTCTGCCAAGCCCTGATCAGGTCCCGGGCGGGAGGAGCCCCAGGGTTGGCCCCACAGCTCTAAGTCTGCGACAGTCCCCTGTGAGGCCCTGGCCTCCCCCTGGGGAACCGTCTTTCCCGCGGCCTCCCTCCCGTGTGACCATTATCTGCCTGCCCTCTCTCCCTGGACTTCCCAAACTTATTCAGAGATGAAGATCTAAGCCGTCCGGAGTCCTGACCCCTCAGGAGACAGGTTTGGATTTGTATCCCCCACACACACACACGCACACACACGCACACACACAGAGACACATGCACACACACAGACACACACACGCCCTGGACAGGCCCCTCCCCAGGGCCTATTTGTACAACTACAAAGCGAGGACGCGGAGATGCCACCCGCAAGGTTAACTGCAGGGATTAAGGAGTTAATGTCCCCAGCACTTGGCGGGAACCTTGTCACCCTGGGCCCTCACCTGCTCTTATTTTTTTTTTTAAAAGAGAGAGTGAGAGAGGAGAGAGAGAGAGAGAGAATTTTTAATATTTATTTTTTAGTTCTCGGCGGACACAGCATCTTTGTTGGTATGTGGTGCTGAGGATCGAACCCGGGCCGCACGCATGCCAGGCGAGCGCGCTACCGCTTCAGCCACATCCCCAGCCCCCACCTGCTCTTATTCTATAAGACAGATGCCCCAGGACGCCTTGTCCCTGCCTCCTCCCCGCCCCCTGCTGTCCAGCGGGGGTTCCCCAGCACAGCTGCTGCACCAATCACTGCCATCGATTTCTTGGGAGGCAGCTTCACGGTGTTTGTGATTTTCTTTTAGTTTGATTTTAAATCCGTTTCTTCTTGGCATGGAAGAGAGGAGCTCGGGGGCAGTTGGGCCCTCCTGCGGCTGGTCTGGCCCCTCCTTCGGCTGGTCTGGCCCCTCCTTCCCCTCAGGCCACTGACCCTGCTAACTTGGCCCTGGAGGAGGTGCCCTGGGACCTGTCCTCTGTCCTCCGGTGACTCCCCTGCAGCCCTGGTCAGGGTCACCTGGGCCTCCTGTTCCACCCCCAGCCTTGGGCTCAGGCAGCAGCTTAAGGGGCCCCCCCAGCTCTGCCGCTTCCTCGTCCTGGACACATCCTGAAACCCTCAAGTCCTTGTTTTTCCTTCTGCAAAATGGGTACAGAGGTGCCACCTCCCAGGGCTGTGGGGGACCCGTGAGGTGGCCAGGTGGGGCTCTCTGTGCAGGAGGGGTTGGCGGCGCCTGCCTGGGCAGGGCCTGGGGCCGGTCAGGCGAGGCGGGCAGGCCTGCCCTCCCAGCTGGGCGCTTCTCGCTCAGACCCTGAAAAGGCTGCAGCTGCCACTCTGCTCCGCCCAGCTGGGACCCGCCAGCATCTTCATTCCAGCCCAGCTCCTCTCCAGATGCTGCTAATCAGGGCTAACAGGCCGCTCCCACTGGGGCTCCGGCTGCGAGCAGGGCCCAGCAGATGCCCCAGGCCACACTGGAGGCCAGCCTCTGCACTGAGGGATGCTCTCCACCGTCTCTGGGTGGGGGTGACCCTTCTTGCGCTTTCTCACCGTCAAATGGCGAGGCAGGCTGACCGTGGCCAGGGGCCTGCTTCTCATTTTAGGCCAGGCCTGTGGGAGGCCCTGGGGACACACAGATAAGCTGAACCAAAAGCCAAATTTTCTTGGATTCGATTTTTAGCTTGATCTGTTCTGGCTCTGTGACTCTGGGCAAGTTACTTAACCTCTCTGAAACCAGCTCTCTGCATTTATAAAACAGCCCCTGCCTCACAGGGAGCGGCAAGGATGGACTGAGGTACAGTGGGCCAGCACCTCAGCATGCAGCCTGCAGGGACTGGGGATCACACAGGGCCTCAAGTGCCCCCTCAGGAGCACAAACTGCGTTGAGAGAACAATGAACAGTAACTATTACCCCTCTGTTCCACCCCACCCGGGTGCTGAGAGTGATAGTAGCTACACTTCATGGCACCTACTGTATGCCAAGCGCGTCATTGTAACCTGTTGACCCTCACACCCGGCCCACAGGAAGATCATGTCCACATTTCGCAGACACAGACTGACGCTCAGGAAGGTGACTCGCCATCGTCCCCGGCACTCAGTTCTCCAGTGCTGGGTCAGGAACGCTCTCCCAACTTGGCGATTTGAAGCCGTGAATATGTCACCTCACAGTGTCTCCAGGTCGGGAATCCGGGCAGAACCCAGCTGAGCGCCCTGGGGCCTCTCAGCTGCCTTTAGCTGGGAACATCAGCTGCTTGTCACCCAGGCCTGCCTCCGGTGGGTTAGTGACAGCTGGCCTCCCTCCGAGGGAGCAAGGGAGGGAGGTGCCCAGGACAGAAGCCGCGTCTTGTCTAACCGAACCTCGGAAGGGTGGAGGCCACTGGGTCCGGCTCAGTGTCGAGGAGAGGGCTCTGGAGACCTGTCCTCTGTCCTCCTGGGGTCCTCCACGCTCCTGAGAGAGAGCTCTGCACAAGGCATGGCTGGCAGATGCCACAGCCGGGGTGGCGTCACCTGCCACCCCCCGCAGCCAGCGAACAGGGGCTGCCCTGGAGGCCCACGGACGCAGGCAGCCCGGCTCCAGGACCCGTTCCTCGTCCAGAACCCAGGCCAGATGCGCTGTGGGACCACAGCCTGGAGCAGCGGGACGAGCTCCCCCCTGCCCTCCAGGGCTCCCCACCAGGAGGGTGGCAGGACGCAGGACAGGCAGGCGGTGCCGAGGGGGAGCAGGGCAGGTTAAGCAGAGGGCTTCCCGGAGGAGGTGAGGCCCGAAGTGGAAGAGGATCCGGCTACCTGAGTGCGGCGGCCCGGCTCCCGCGGAGTTCTGGTGCCTCTGGAAGGCCCCGGTGTGAGCAGGACGGAGGGGGGACAGGGAAGGGCTGGAGAGGTCAAGAGGCCGGAGGGAGGAGCACGGTGAAGGAACGGTGTTATTCCAGGGAACTGGGGAGCACGGAAGGTGGCCCCGGGATCCTCCTGCCTGGATGGAGAACAGGAGAGGTGCCCGGGGCCAGGAGAGAGCGAGAGGCTCTTGATCCGTCCACTTCAGGGTGGGTGTTGACCACTGTGAGCGTGGCTCTGGGCCTGGGGATACACAATAGATGACCCGAGGCTGCTCTCCCCGGGAAGGGACAGTCTAGCAGGAGAGAAGAGCAAACTTGCAAAACCAACCTGTGAAATAGAAAACCATCGGAGTAACAGGGCAATGGAAGTAAAGCAGGCTCGTGTCACAGCTCAGAGGACGCTCTCAGCTGGGAGGTTTGGATCGGTGACACTGGCCATGGGGGCACAAAGGCCCTGAGGTACGCGCGGAGAGCTTGGCTGCAGAAACACAGGAAAGGCGTGCCGGCAAGAGGGAGAGGGACAGGGAATGAGGCTGGAGAAGCAGACAGGAGCCAGAGGATGGAGCTGGACACGAGCCTGGCAGCAGGAAGAGGGTGGAGTGCTGAGGAGTGATCTTTAGAGAGTGCAATCTTCAGGCCTTGCCTCAGCAAATTGCTGGCCCCAGTGGACCAGGGGAGCCACAGCCAGTGAGGAGGAGGGGAGGGCTGGCCCACTTTGCAGGCCTCCTCCCCGTGCCCATTAGGCAGCATTTGCATATTTGTTGAATGAAAACTCACGGATGTGCCAAGGCAGACGCTCATCACCAGCACAGGTCCCTCCCCTGTCACTGCCGCTTTCCTGGCCTTTGGACGAGTCAGCAGAGTCCGGACCCCCTCCTCCAGGCGAGGCCCAGGCCCCTAAATATGAACTTATCGAGCGAGCGGCCAGTCAGCCTGCAGGGCGGTCTCGGCGGTCCTCAAGGGTGGGTGCCGGAACCCAGGCCACTTCAGCTCTTTATTTTTGCAAAGAAATTAAATCAGATAGATAGCTCGATAGCTTTCAGTGTCAACATGAAAGAAATCCACATGTGCTGAGAAGAGGGTGATGAGGATCTCCATTAGCTGGGCCCCTAGGTCCTCCCAGCCCCTGCAAGGGGGTGGAGGGTGTCCCTCCCGGGGAGCCAGGAGGGTGGGAACTCAAACTGCAGGAACTTGGACCACAAGAGGGCAACAGCTAGAAAGAAGGGCTGGGAGCATTGTAGGTGCTCAATAGATGATCAGGAAGGCCTGGGGTGGGTGACGAATGGCTGCAGGGAGGACCTGAGCTAGCGCCCACAGGGGGTCTCTCCTCTTGGAGCCTCAGTGTCCCCATGTGTCCTAAGGCCACCCTCACCACATTGTTCTGAGAATTAAATGAGATGGTGTGAGCAAAAACGCCCCCCAGCCAGAGGTGCCATTATTTGGCACTTACTACAGGCGGAGTTGTGCCAGTCCTCGTACTGAACACCGAACCGCTTGAGTGCTTTGAGATTAGGGGAGAAGTGAGAGACCCCCACTAAACCAATCACCCCCGCAGCCGGGTTCAAAACCTCTGAGCGGCCGAGCTGCACCTCCAGCCCCGAGGCTCCCCCAACACCCCAGTGGTTTGGGGTCGGGGCAGCCTGCGTGCAGCCACCTCCTGTTTCTCTGTCCCCGCTTGTAGCTCGGGGAAACCCAGGCCCAGAGGAAGAACCTGGCGCCCACGTCCCACTGCGCCCAGCTGGGGCTGGAAGGAACCCGGTCCCCCGCGTTCCCTCCTGGTAGCTGCTGCGCTCGCCGCCCCACGGCAGGATAATGAGCAGCGACTGATTAGCGCTGATTGCGGCCCCCCACGGGCGGAGGAGGGAGCCCCGCCTGGACCTGGGGCTGGGGGTAGTGATGGGGGTGACTGGGGCGCTGCTGGCCCCGCTGCACCCTTCACCTGCCCGCCCGGGGCGAGGCCACCTTCTGGGGTGGAAGGATGGAGGCTCCCTGGTCTGAGCCCCACCCGGGGACACATGGGGGCCAGGGTCACTGGACTCCAAAACCTGGAAACTCAGGCTGAGTTGAGGTTTGGGGGGTCAGGTGCCTGAATTCCAAGTCTGGCTCTGCCACTAAAATCAGCTGTGTGGCCTGGAGCCAGTCACAGAGCCTCTCTGAGACTCCGTTTCTTCCTCCGTAAAATGGGAAGATAATCATGGGTTCTTCCCTGGGGCTGTGATGGGGGCTAACAAGACCCTGCTCTTGGAGTCAGACTGGAGCCCGGGAGGACCCTGGTTGTCATCGATGAAACCCACGGGACTGTGGGGACACCGCCCAGCTTTCAACCAGAGACTGGGCGCTGTGCCTTCAGGGCCTGGGGACAACTGGGGACTCTTCTCCCCACCTGGATCTCGAGGAGGAGAAAAAGGAAACTGTGTGGATCATCAGCCGGGGGTGCTGCCCTCGGAGGCCATTCAGGTCCCAGGAAGCCACTCAAGTGGGTCCTGCTGCCAGGTCAGGAGACGGCGGTGGGGGGGGTGCCTGGCACCGGTCAGAAGTCCCCACGTGGGCCCCTCTGACCACAGAGCCCCTGGGAGCAGGGGACACCAGGGGACGCCCCTGGGCCTGTGTGGGAAGCCACCTGGTCCCCGGGCGTCCCTCAGTCCCAGGCCCCGCGGGCGGCAAGAACCGGAGTCGAGGATTTCTGGAGGCAGCTCATCAGGGAGTCCTGGGAGGGCGCAGCCAGGATCCAATTAGGATGCAGCCTCCGTGAGGCCCGTTTTAATTTTCCACAAATTAGCTTAAAAGTGGGGATGGAGACGAGGACGTCAGGTCTTTTTATGAGCCGAGTGGGGAGATCCTTTGAGGATTCTGTGACTTGTTTCTCTTTTAAAAAATAAAACCACTCTCCACTGGGGGACTCAGGGCCTTTCCGACTCCACCTCTGGGAGGTGATCTTCAGGGCCCACCCCTTAGGGTGCGGGTGACCCCCTTTTTGATATAAACGGCCATTTCCTCAGTCAGCACTTACTTTGCACCTTACAAGCCTCCACAGGCCAGTACCACTGCAGCTGTGTGCATGTACCTGAGACTCAGAGAGGTAAAGTGATTTTTCCAAGGTCACACAGCTAGGAAAAGAGAGAGCCCGGTTCCAATATCCTGTGCTCCCCCCTGAGACCAGGCTCACACTCAGCCCCAGACCCTGCTCCACGCGGACCCCAGAGCCTACAGACTGGAGGACAGGGCATGGGGAGGCTCCAGCGGCCACCAGCTCCGTCCCCTGCAGGACCAGCAAAGGTCATTAGCATTCCAGAGGCCCTTGCGCCTTCCTGGCCTCCACCCAACATGAGGTGTCCCCCAGCTTCTCCAGGGTGGCGGAGGTTTCTGACCCCTGTCCACGACACACGCACTCAGGAGTCATCTCGGTTTGCCTTCAGCGGCCCGAGGCTGGGACCAACCCATTCATCACTGTCTGCTGCGAAGGCCATCTCCCATCCCCCTCCGCCCCAGTGACTGGCCCTGGCTGCCGGTGCCCTTGATCTCACCACAGAGTCCTCCACTCCGTGTCCCCACCCCCGGCCTCCTGTCTCCTGGAAATGATTCCTTTTGCCAGGTGGAAACCACACAAGATCAAACTCAGCACAGCACCCCGCAGCCTCCACACGGGCAGCAGGGCCTCCAAGCCCACACGGAGGGCTCCACCAAGCTCTGCTCCAAGCCTCGGGGCCGGATCCTGGGAGAATAAAACTGCCACCTTCTGGGCTGTGTGTCTCCAGATAAATGACTTAACCCCTCTGCACCACCATTTCCTCATCTCTGATCTCATTTGAAAGGCTGCGGTGAGGAGGCCCTGACATGCAGAGGTGGCTCAGGACACATTTCCTTCCACCCTCCAAAACCTGGAGGGGAAGGACCCCCTGGGATACACCCCAAGAAACAGGCAAAGATGGCTGAAAAGATGAGACGGAGCTTCCCTTGATGGAGGACAGAGCCCACTGAAAAGGAGACAAAGGAGGCGTCAAGGAGCCGAGGGGCAGATGAAAAGAGTCAGTGGTGGACAGGACTGGCAGTGAAGTCCTGTAAGATCAGACAGCCTAGGCCAGGCACAGTGGCTCCGCCTGTAACCCCAGAGACTTGGGAGGCTGAGGGAGGAGGATCACCAGTTTGAGGCCAGCCTCAGCAACTTAGGGAGACCCTGACTCAATAAATCAATAAGATAAAAAGGGCTGGGGATATAGCTCAGTGGTAAAGTGCCCCTGGGTCCACTCCCAGGGCTGAGAAGTACGGGAGGGACTGATCACGTGGTCTGGGGTCATCACCGCCTAGTTTGGGGGTGGCTCCGTGATGTTCAGACATCGGAAGCACCTAACAACGTATCTCTCAGACCATGTCCCTGTTGCTCTCATTACGTGGCTCACAACGGTGTCACAGCTGCCTCCCTGGCCCCAGTGGGAGGGGCAGAAGCCCAGGGCCAGTGGGCAGGGCCCGGCAGACCTCGGAGCTGCACCTGGGAGGGGCCCCGCCCGGGGAGGCCGACCCCGTGTGACTTGTTCAGGGAGGGTCTGGGGGGCCACACTCCATCCGCTGATGGCCTAAGGCGGGGGGACGTCAGGCTGCAGGGTGTGCCAGGTCTGTGGGGGACCCGCTGGGAGCCGCCAAGGGTGACCTCTGAGCAGGGCCAGTGCGGGCTCAGGCAGAGGAGGTGCCACCGGCTGAGGGCCCCGTGTCACACTGCGGGAGCCCAGGCCCAGAAGACCCCAGAATCCGAGGGGAGCTCTGAACTTGGGGTTCCCTGGCCATGACCTCAAGGTCCTGGGGCATCGGGGAGCCCTGTGAACCTGGCCACGACCCCAGGTCGGGAGCCCTGGGCGGGCCCACAGCAGCCCGCGGTGCCCGAGAAGAGCCGGCCCCGCAGGACAGGGGGAGCAGCCAGTGCCACCCTCCGCGTCCTCTGTCCCTCCCCGCGCGTCCCCTCGGCCCCCTCCTCCTCTCCCACTTGTGCCCTGAATCACGGGCTCTCCAGGAATCGGTCTGCTGAACCCCAAGTCTCAACCTTCCTTCCCCGGGGCCCAGGAACAGGGACAAAGCAGGGACCCCCCCCCCAGCAGGGAAAATCCTCCAAGTCGCCTCCAGGGCCCAGGAAAGGCGCTCAGAGGCTGCGGCCTTATCTCAGTCCCTGGAACAAGTATTTTGCATTTATTCCCCCAAATGTGTCGGGGAATTGCGTTCCAGCCCATGGCTCCCAGCCATCTGCAGGGAGAAATCCAGTTAGACCTTGTATAATAAGTCCCTGACAATCTTGCCGAGGACGCTGGGTCATAAAAGTCTCCCGGTTTTATCGCCGGTAACAGACACAGGGTGAAATTAAGTTGTCTTATCAAATTTAGATAATATACATCCTCCAGAGCACAGGGCTCGCATGGGGCCGTCACGGTATGAACCCAGGACGGGTGGGGAACACAGGAGTGTCCCTGGGCATGTGGCGGGGCGAGGGCCGACCCAGAGAGGCTGGCAGGACTGACTGGTAGGCGGGCAAGGTGACTGGCACCTCGGGGTTCAAGGTCGGCCAGGCCTGGACTTGGGACCCGGCTCCAGTGGCTGCAACAACTGAACTGTACTTCTGAGAGCCTCGGTTTCCTCATCTGTCAAGTGGGCATAGGAGACCAGTCCCTGCCTCCGGGGTGGTTGTGGGATTTAAGTGAGATGCTGCGTGCCACAGGCTTAGCCTTCTGGTGGGTATGAACTGAGCACCGGGCCAGTGTGGTCTGTGATTCGGGGATAGGAGAAAGGAGACAGGGCTGGACACTGGTACCATCTGGTCCGTGCTCCTCCTGTTTTACAGGTGGGGAAACTGAGGCCCAGGCAGGGGGACTAAGTGGACAGTGTTCTCACAAATATCCTGGCTCCTGCTCCATCCCCTCAGGACCAGGCCACCCCTGCTGTCCCCTACCCCAACGTGGGTCTCCTGAAGGTGGAGGGAGATGGCCTCCTTCCTGCTCTGAGCCTGCTCCTGCCATTGGACACCTCGCCCAGGGAGTGGGCCCACGTGGTAGAAGGGCTCTGCTCTGGAAGAATGGACTCCCAGGACACTGCCCAGTGCTGGGCTTCCGCGGCCTGCCCCGCCGATCTCAGGAAACATTGCACTGTCCCGGGAGGGGGTGTCATACCAAAAGCAGCGTCTCCCACAGCCGGGACCTTCCCTGTGGCCACCTCGCACTCCGACTTGCACACCTCGGGCGATGGGGAGATCACTACCTCACCAGGCTACCATTCCAACTCCCCAGTCTGGACTTAAGATGACCCCCAAACTTCCTACGAAAGAGTCGTTCTTTCTAGAATCACAGTCTTCTTTCAGCACAGCTTGAGTCTGTGGGAGCCTGTGTCTGGGGATGGCTTTCTCTGCTCCACACTGTGAATTCTGAAGGAAGGGAAACCGGACTGGCTCAGCTCTGTGTCCCCAAGAGACAGAGCCTGGCGCACTACAGGCACTGAAACACAAACACACACAATAGCTTTTATTAAGCACTTACTATGTGTCAGGTGTGGGTTACATGCATTAACTCACTTAATCATTATAATAACCCTGGGTGCTGTTACCATTATTACCTCCAAATTTCTGAGGAAGTCTGAGGCACAGAGAGGTGAGGTAACTTGCCCAAGGTCACCCAGGCAGAACATGGTACAGCCTGGATTTAGGAGTTTTTTAGGGGAGAGGTGCTAGGGATTGAACCCAGGGCCTCTTAACCACTGAGCCACATTCTTCAGCCTTTTTTATTTTTTATTTTGAGACAGGGTCTCTCTGAGTTGCTTAGGGCCTCGCTCAATTGCTGAGGCTGGCTTTGAATTTGTCCCCTCTGGGCAGGCGCAATCCCGTGGATTTGGCTTGGCAAGCAAAGGCACCATTTCATAAAGGGAAAAAAGTCCCCTCCTCTGGCGTCCGCCATCCCAGGTTGACAAATGGAGCTTCCCAGGGACGTGCCTTTGTGCAGCCCACAACCTGAGGGACTGTCCACGGACATCCTCTCTGGCTTCCGGAGGCTCAGCTATGGACCTGAACATGCCAAGGGCATGGTGTTTGTTGAATGACTATTTGCCAGTATTTGCATCTCTCCTACTTTTCTGCTGCACTCGTGCCAGTGGGAGCCCCAGGAGAGCAGTCGGTGGAGGAGCCACCACTGGGTGTGGTGCGGCCACGGTGCTGACGGGGGAGTTCTCAGACATGAGAGGGACAGACAGGGTCAGGCATAATTGGTAAATATTTGTCTATCTAATCAGAGGGCCTTTTAATTAGCAATTTCAGCCTCGCAACTGGTGTATTTATTTTTTTCCTTTCTGCGGGAAGTCAATTAGATGTAACAGATGGAGGAGGACACGGGGTTCCCTGGTCTCCCACCATCTGTCCCGTCCCACCCCCCCAGCTGTGCCCGCACCTCATGGGTGGAGCTGCCTGCCAGTTGCCAGAAGAGGGTGGGCCTAGGGGACGGCTGACCAGGGGCAGGGTCCCTGACCCCAGGGAGGCCGCCTTGGGGCACCGGGTCTCCCCACCCCTCAGGCTGACCCTGGTCACACGCTGTGACTCCAGGCCTCAGAGCCTTGGCCGCTGGGCCCTCCTCTTCCTGCGTGACCGAGAGCCAGCGGCTCGGGGGCCCCATGCCCCTCTGTGGCTTCCACCGGGCTGCTCTGGGCCCATCCAGAAGGACCCGGTGAGTTCTGCAGACCTCCGCAGTGTCTCCTTCCTGCGGCAACAGGTCAGCGCGAGCCGCCAGCGGGGGAGTCCTGGCCCTGGGAGGGGGTGACAGTCGGGAGTCACCCGCTCTTCTGCTCTTTAAATATGTATCAGGCAGCGCACGAGGCCGAGCTCCGCGCTGGCCCCGGGACGCCCCAGGAGTCACCAGGTCCTGGACTCTCAATGACACAATTAAGCCGGGAAGACGCGCGCTCCACCCGTGTGTTGGGACAGCATTTACCGCGCGTCCGCGGCCCTGATCTGGCCGTTGGGGACACAGCAGTGGGCAGCATAAAGTCGGCGTCTTTTCTGATAGGGGGAGTCAGACAGACGGAGGGTTGACAGCAGGGACAGTCGGCGATTCGAAACAGGAGCAGCCACCACGGTGCTGCGCGGAGGCCAGCCTCGCTCTGCGCGCCCAGATTCCCTGGCACAGCCTGCCAGCGCCCATCACAGGCCGAGTGCCCAGTCCTTCGTGGCCGGTCCCGCCCCCCACCTACACCCCAACCCCACCGGCCCCTCTGAGGGTCCCCAGCCGCTGTGCTGTCCCTGGGACTGGGCGCTCTGCCTCTGATTTCCTGGCCGCGCTGACTCCTTTCTGGGGAAGCTGCCGGTTGCCAGGTCCCTCCACTGCCCCCCGCTGGCCAGCCTGGTTATTGCAGGACACCACGATCCCGGGAGCCGCCGAGGGCTCCGACCCCCTCCGCCCTGCCCCCTGCGCTGTATTGCCAGCAAGGCCCTGCAGGGCACTCGGCCCCGCCCAGGTGCCCTGTGCTGACCGGGTTGAATTCAATCAGGTGGAGAAGGGGGAAGGGGCTCCCCAGGCAGGGCCCAATATTTGCAAAGACCAGGCAGCTTGAGAGGGTCTGGGCTTTTTCCTGGTAAGCCTACAAACCAGCTTGTGTCCCTCACCGTCCCTTTCTGTGGCTTCACCAGAGAGCCCTGTGTGCCTAAGCTGTTGGTCATTTAAAGAACAACATGGTTTTTTTTTTTAGTTCTTAAAAATAATACCTTTGTTGAGATGTCATTCACGTAGCATAAAATTCACCCTTTTAAAATATGATTCAGTGGGTTTTGCTCTACTGGACAATTTCACAACATTCCCACAGCCCATCTCAGACCCCGGTGGTCACCCTCCCAAACCCTGTGCCCACACCTAGATGCTCCCCTTGCTTCTCTCTCCCTGGCAACCTTGAACTATTTTTATTTCTGTGGATTTACATATTCTGGACATTTCATTTGAATGGCGTCCACAATACATGACCTTTGGTGCTGGTTCTCTCTGTTAGCATACTGTTCTCAAGATGCACCATGGTACGCACTTTCCTCCTTTTTATCACCAAAAAATATTCCGTCGGATGTGCACACACACAGACGTTTATCAATTGATGGATATTTGAGTTCTTCCTACTTTCAGACTGTTTTGAATAACGCTATAAATATTCCCCTACAGGTCTTCCTGAAGATGTATGCGTTCATTTCTTGGGTATGCACCTGGGAGAGCTCATGGGTCAGACAGTAACCCACAGGTGGTCTTTTTTGAGGACCTGCCAAACTATATCCAAAGTGGTTGCTGCATTCCACAAAATCCCACCAGCAGCTCTGAGCATCTTAGTGCCCCCCCATACTTGTTATTAAGGGTCTGCCTTTTTAAAATGTTCGCCATTCTAGTGCAATGACACCACGTGGTGGTTTGAAGTGGTATCTTGTGGTTCTGATTTGCATTTCCCTAAAGATCAATGGTGTTGAGCATCTTTTTTGTGTGCTGATGGGTGATCTTCTTTAGAGAAATGTCTGTTTAAATCCTCTGCTCATTTTTTAATTGCATTTGTCTTTTAATTGTTGAGTTGTAAGTGTTCTTTATATGTTCCGGATAAAAGTCTCTAATCAGATCCTTTTCACTTTATTCTTTTTTTTTCTTTTCTGTACTGAGGATCGAACCCAGGGTCTTGATCATGCTAGGCAAGTGCTCTACCACAGAGCTGCCTCCCCAGCCCCTTTTTGCTTTATTGTTACAGGGAAATTTCATATCACAAACTCAGAGGGGAAAACTTGCTACCTGTCATGCCAAGGGAATAGCAAAACTCAATGCAATTCATTGATTCAATCAAAAAGTCACCATCATCTCCTATGAGCCAGACACCATTCCTGGCACTGAGGACACAGCAATGAGCAAGGCAGGTCACATCCCTACTTCAATGCTGCGCATAAAGGTGGGGGGGGGATGCAAAACCCAAAGAAAGAAAACAAATTGAAAAATTCCACGCTCCACAGAGCTAGACGGAAGTGTGTGGCGGTGACTGTCCTATTGGCTGATCAGGGAAGGCTTCTTGGAGGAGGCAGCCCTGGAGCACACAGCTAGGACAGCAGAAGGTGCCGCGCTCCAGGGACCAAGGGGAATGAGATGGAACTGAGCTCAGTAGTTCAAGGACAAAAGGGAGGCCCTGAGGGATGTGGTCTGATTGATCTTTTTTAAAGCCCCCACCCCCAGCTGCTGTGGCAGAGGCAGCGAGCCAGGCAGAGCGGCCCTTGCAACATGCAGATGGGGGGACCAGGCAGCTGGGACGGCCAGGAAGAAACAGAGAGAAGTGGCCGTTTCAGGATGTCCCTCTGCAGGCCACCTTGACGGGTGGCTGGCAGGTTGGAGGCAAAAGGCCGGGAATGAGAAGAAGCGAGGAGAGCCCTTAGATGCTTGAGCACCTGCGGGGACAGGGACGGGGACAGGGACGGGGACAGTGGCTGTGTGGCCTTGAGTGAGTGGTTCCACCTCTCTGGGCATCTTTCCCTCATCTGTGAACTTGGCCAGTGACAGAAGGCATCTGTGCTGCAAGGATTATGTGGCAGGTGCGTGACCCACTGCCAGGCCCACTGCGAGTTCTGGACAAGTGACAGGGGAACACCCACTTAGGAGGCGGACCTTTCCCTCCCTCAAGGTCCTGGGCCCAGGTCCTCAGCCCCGGCTCTGCTCCAGCCTGCCCCATCCCTGTGCCCTCTGTCCCTGGCCGCCTGCCCTCCTGTGGCCCAGGTAAGCCAGCTGCACCTGCTCCCTCCTAATCAAGACGCCAGGCCCCCACCCACGGCCTCCTGCAGCGCCCACAGGCTCCTGGCTGATTCCTCTTCCTCAATCAGTGCTCTTGTGGCCTCTCAGCTGATTGCCCCTTTGTTCCCTGCCAGGCTGCCGCCTCTGGAAGATGCCCAGCCTCACCCACCTCCAGGGTGCAGCACGACCCAGGCGGCCCCGGGTGCAGGCAGCCTGCCCACCGGCTCCGAAGGTGGGCGAGCCGGGCCTGCAGGTTTGGGGGTTGGCGGGAGGCGACCCGAAGGTGCACAAACAAAACCATCAGGAGCGTGTGGGTAGGCACCTACATGCACACAGGCTTGTTTCCAGAAACACGTGCTCACCCAGAGCTCGCTCTCAAGAAATCAACACACGTGACCAGGAAACAAAGCCATCTCACGCTTCTTTGAAAAGACAGCCACGCTCCGGAGCCGCGCACCTCCAGCGGGTGCCCTGCCCTGCCAGCCTGGGCTTCAGCTCTCCCCGCTGCCCCCCAAGTCCTCGCGCGTCTCCTGCCCAAGGCCAGCCGGAGCGGGCACAGGGAACAGGGCAAACCTCACTTCCAGAGCGGCCACCCACCGGCTGAGCCCGGGCTGCACTCAGACGCCCACCCGCAGCATCAGTAGGTGCTCATGGGGTGGTCGTCTGCCCTGGTCCACCCCCAAAGTCATGTGTCCCTTCCTGGGAAGGTGAAGGTCCTGGGCCAGGGTGGGCCGGGGAAGGCCAGTGCTGCCCAGTGGCTCCAGCAGAGCCCTGGATGCTCAGGGGACCTCCCGGCCGTGGCTAAGGGCTGGCCTTGCTCAGGAGGCCGATGATCACATCCCGCCAGCTGGCTACGTCCACTTCCAGCTCAGTGCCCAGGGCGAGGGGTCTCCCGGGAGTACTGATGGCGCAGCAGGCTCTGGGCTCAGGGGTGTGCTGTGGGCCCGTCCTCTGATTCTGCCTGAAGCCAGCCACCCGCTGGGGCCCAGGGGAGGAGAGGGGACTCAGGGCCGTGGGGAGCACTGGCACACGGATGCCCCCCAGCCTCAGCACAGATCCTCCTCCTCCCCAGGTCCTCTCCTCCTTCCCATTGGGCACAGCAGGGGCCTCCAGGGACCCTGCCTCTCTGCGGCCTTTTGACTGGGGCTGGCCATGATGAGGACGTGAGGCAGGACTCTGACCCTGTCCCCACCCCACCTGGCCCTGGAGGCAGCCCTCCCCTCCTCCCCTGCCCTGGTCCCGGCAGCCGCCAGCTCTCTGTCCCTGGGAGTCTGGAGCCTAGGAAACTTGGACCGTCACAAGAGTCCTGTTGGGTAGGGGCTCCAAGGAGAGTCGGGGCACAGACCCCGCACTGACCTCAGGGGGGAAAGGCAGCAGCAGAGTCCCCTCTCTGGATCTCAGCCGAGGGCAGTGGCCGTGATCCCCACACACGTCTGCACCCCCTTCCTCGCAGCCCACACCCGTGGCCCCCAAGTCCCTCCGTCATCTCTACAGATTTATTTCACCGTAATTTCATTTCATCCCGGCTCCAAAAAGATGGATCGGCTGGCGAGGGGATTGGGGCATCAGTGCTGGGCTCATAAATCTGCTGCCCCTCCATGAAGCTCCCATGAAGTCCCCTGCACTTGAGGGCTGGGGGAGGAGGGGCGGTGAGGGTGACAGGGCGACCGTCCATCTCTTCCTGCCACCTTCACTGGGGGGCAGCTTGGAAAGCCTGGGAAAGGGGGACTTCTCTCTCCTGCTCTTCTCCACCTTTGTTACTAACAAGGCTATTTGTCACTTGGCTGCCAGGGCGACCCGCCTTCCCCCGCCCCTTGTCAGCCCCAGCAGGAGGCTAGACAGTCACCAGCTGAGTGGGCACTGGAGCTGGCTGGGCAGCCGGGGAGCAGCAAGCAGAGGCAGGCCCCGCTTCCCTCCTCTGGCTGGTCAGCAGGGGGCGCTGTGCTGGGTGGGTCTGGGAGACAGGCAGGCAGCTGGCTCCTTTCAGGAGAAAAAACCTACCAACATGCACATCTAACAAGCACACACACACAGAGAATAGTAGCACGCCCACTTTAACACCTGCAAGAGAAGAGATCCCAAAGAGCTAGGAGACAGGAGCATGGAATCTGGAATAGAGGAAAGCCAAAAATTGGATGCTACCTCTGCTGTGTGGTCTTGGATCACTTACTCAACCTCCCTGAGCTACCTTGCTCAGCTGTAAGGGACCTCATGGTTTTCCTTGTGGAAACCTCAAAGGATTTTGTTGGGTTCAAATGAGATAATGTAGGAGAAGTTCCGGACACAAAAATGGCATCTAGAATTGTGATCACCATGCCCAGCCCCACCTCCCACCCCTCCCCCTCACACAATCTACTGTCTGCGTCTCTCCCCCACCTTCCGGATCTGACCTCTCACCTCTAACCTCCAGGAGACCTCAGAATCGGGCAGCCCAGAGCCGCCTGGACCCCACTCCAGGTCTTCTCCCTTGCCGTGCCTCATGTCCCTGGACACCTGCGCGCCCCACTGGTCACCTCCCTAAGGCTCTCCCCACAGTCGCTGGTGAGGCTGGAGCTGGGAGGTCCTTTGGGATGGCTGGGAGGAGAGCGGATGCCACAGACGGCGCCGATGGAAGCCCAGCGGGAGTCTCGAAGGGCAGGGGATTTTACTTCATCCTCCAAAGGGAGGCCTGCCTAACTCTAGAGGCCAGGAACTCTGAGCTTTGCATGGGGACCAAACTGAGCCCCAGCCGTGTCCCCTCCCTACAGCCGGATCTTGAGTAAACTGAGGCCGTCCCCCACGCCTGTTTCCCTTGCCTGACGTAACAGGCCTGGAGAGGAGCTGGGCATCCAGCCCTCAGCACAGGCCTGGCCCAGGCCCGGCTTGGGACTAGAGGGTTTCCTCCTGGGAGCAGCTGGGTCCCTGGCTCAGGTGGGACCACGGTGGCTTGCCACCCCACCCTCAGGCCGGGCTCATTCCCTCCCACTCCCTGGGCCCTCCCGTCTCTGTCCTTATTAAACCCCAGCCCTCTGCCTGGTGATTTCCCTCTGTCCCCCGCCCATGTGGACCCTTCCCTGGGGTCCTCCAATTAGACTCACAGGAGGGTCCGCTTCCCCTCCAGAGCCAACTTCCTGCGGGGGGGGGGGGGGGGAGGGAGGAGAGGCTCGGCCCCCCCCAGTCTGTCTCCTCACTCTTGCCCTAATCAGCATTCCGGGGAGAGCCGGCCCTGCAGGCCCGGGGATTGGTTTGCCAGCCGGCCAGTTCCCTGTCTCCCAGTTCAGAGTGAGTAATTCTGTCCCTCCCAGGCCCATTTAAGGGAGTGAATAATTAGTTACATTCAATTAGGCCTCTCGCTGCTCCGGTGGCTCCTGCCTGCCTCACTTGGGGGGACAGGCTGGCTAATGAGACGGCACACTTCCGACAGGGGGGGTGGGGGCGAGCCGCCACCAACCCCCCACCCCTCCGCAGGGTGCAGGGAGCTTGGAGGGAACAGGGAGGGCCAGAGATGTCCTTCATCCGGGACAGACCAGACGCAGATGCTGGATGCTGGGGAGGGAGGCAGGAGACAGGAGGGCGAAAGAGAAGGAGAGAGAGAGCGGAGAAGACCCCGGAGGGAGGAGAGGGGCCTCCTGGACGTCCTGCAGCACCGGACTCCTGCGACACCATGGAATCTGTGCAGTGATTAAAAACCATGTTGTCCATCTATATTTATGGGCACAGAGAGATGTCCGCTCCACTGCTAAGTAAAGAAGGCTGCCTACCAAACAGTGCATATGATAATATCCCAAGTTTAAAAAACATTTTTGGCATGGAACGCAACTCTGGAGGGACCATGCCCTGTGGTCAGCAGGGGCGGTGGGAGGCTTCCAGGTGGTGGTATTTCCAGTCCCTGTCTGTTGCATGGACGGGGTGTCCGGGCATGGCGTGATGTTTATAATCAGCCATAACAATAGCACTTGTTGGAAAGAGAGCAGGGATGAGGTGGAAGAGCTGGGGATGGGAAAGGAGGTGGTAAGAGAAGGCAGGCGGCCGGGAGGGGAGCCCAGGGCCAGGCAGAAGCTGCCTGGGAGAGAGGGAGTCCTGGGGGCCAAGGAGACAGGAACTAGCTGGGGGCCAAGGCCAGCGTGATTGCCAGCCAGCAAGCTGAGGCGGAGAGCCCCAGGGACAGAGAAGGAAGGTACAGAACAGGGATGTCCCCTGTAACTGGCTCCCTGGGCCGAAGCTTGCTGCACCCCACCCCACAGCACTGCGGCTTGTGCCAGGGGAGTCCCCGTCACGAGCTCCTCCGTCATCCAGAACCACAGCATGGGAGGCTTTCTCTCTGGCTTTGGTACAAATTAAAACTGCATCTCTCCACCCCCACAGGCTGGTTGGTGATTTTCTCACTAGAGTCACTCTGGGGAGAGAAATCCTCGTGGGCAGAGTTCTAATACCTTCTGCCACCCAAGGATGGGCTGCAGGGTCTGAAGGCTCGCAGATGGGAGCTGGAGCTTCAGGGACTGGTCATGGATTAGAGTGCCTTGGCGTCCCACAGGCCCTCTCAAGCAAGACCCTCCACCTGGCTTCAATGCCCCAGACCCTGCCCCCTGCAGAGGATGCAGCCTAAACCCCCAGGGACTCTCCCGTCTCCAGCAGGGAACAGCCTGCCTGGGGTGTCCTGCCTGACCTGGCTCTGGACCCTCTAGGGCTCAGTTCCCCAAATGTAAAACAAAAGAGTGAGACAATGAAACTCCCAGTCTTTCAACCAACCCTTGGTCACATGTTTCCTGGGTGTTCACTGAGCCTGTTTCTGTAAATTGTGGAATTGGTGACATTTAACTGTTGGGAGATTTCACCTAAAAATCCGGATTCGCAGCAAGGTACAGACTCATTCCTTCGGGTAACGACTGGAAGGAGCGGACAGACGCTTCCCCAAGGACGGCCCTAGTCTCTGCCACACCAGTCCTGGCCCTGCCAGCCTCCCTCCCTCCGGGTCCTGGGCGAGTGCCCTCTGGCTCTGGAGATAGCCGCTCTGCTGTGTTTCTCCATGGACCGGGACAGTCACACCGTCTGAATGACCTGTTGGCACCGTTTCCTCACTCACAGAGGGGCAAAAATCGCGGGCTTTCAAGTGCACCCGGTTAGGTCCAAATCTCAGCCTGAGCTCGTCTGTGGAATGGGTAGGGTAGGAGGCCACGCCTCCCCGGGCGGTGCTGTCCCCTAGGGCAACTCGGGAGAGGGCCCGAGGTGCTCCCGCAGCACGCTCTCCGCCGGAGCTCAGTCCTGTCGCAGGGCGGGGTCCTGACCTAGGAGGAGGAACACACTAGGGACCTCGTCCATGTCGGTGAAAGACAGGATGAGCCCTGGGGGATGGACGGAGGAGCGGCTCCGCCAACGGAGGCAGGACCCCAGCCCCCGGGCGCGGAGGCAGGACCCCAGCCCCAGCACCGGGGCGTGGGCGGAGCCTGCGTCAGCGCAGCCACCTGCGCTCCGGCCGCCGGCGACGCCAGGCCTTCGGACGTTACCTTGGCGCCACCTGCCGGCTGATGCGCGCCTCACAGCCATCTGCGGCCAGGACCGACCCTGCTCCCTGGGGGGTTGGCCCCCTCCACAGTTCAGAACTGGCAGAACCGTAGGGAACCAACCAGCCCTTCATGACACATCTGGGGGAAATGTCCAGACCAGAGAGTCATTTCCCAGAGGCTACACAGAAAACTCCTGACCAAGTTCCATTCGAATTAGAACCAGAATTTGCAAGAGCTGCCAAGAGTAACTTCTTCCCTTGGTCGAGACACCAAGACACACCAACTCCCCCCACACAAGACGAGGGACGGGCACAGGCGGTGTGCTGGGAAACTGAACCCAGGAAGCAGTGGTGGAGTGGGGAAGGGACACCAGGAAGAGACCAGCAGAGCGCATCCCCCTAGAGAGCCCCGGAAGCTGTGCAGGACACACCTCGAGTTTGTCCCTTCTGAGGGAAGGAATGTGGGTGTTTACCCTTCCCCTCTGAACCCTGACTGGCTGAGTGTGTCCGCCAGGTCATCCACTCTCCCGGCCACAGCCTGTCCGGCCTATGTCACACCAAGCGCGTCTTCAAGACCAGGGGTCCCAGGTGCCGACAATAGGAACCCAGCTACGTATTCAGCATTGTGAAGGCCCAGAGCAGTGGCTCTCAAAGTGTGAGCCTGGACCAACGGCAGCACTAACCCCTGGGAAATTGTCAGAAACGCAAATCCCTCATCTCGGTCCCTACTGAGAAGCACTGGAGGTGCCATCTGTATCCCTGGCTTCCCAAGCCTTACAGGTGCTTCTGGTACTGTGGAGAACCTCTGGCCTAGGAGAGGACGTAGCAGGCCCCAACAGCTACAAGTGTCACCACCAGTTCCCAGACAAGGAACCCAGAAAGATCTCATGCAAATAGGTGGCAGGCAGGAGTCTGTTTCTGTCAGCCACACCACCACACAGAAGTGAGACCACTAGCATTTGGGCCCTGGGCGGGGGATGAAGATCAGGACCCAAGCCCCGCTGCGCCCACTCTACCACTGAGCTCTGCTTTCCAAACCAAGACTCCCCCTCCACCTGGTGCCTCCAAATGGCTCTTGAGGCTCTTCTAGGAAGACTGCCAAGCCAGGTGCCCCTCTCCTGGCTCCCAGCTGCCATCAGAGCCTCCACGGGGACAAGCCCTCTCCATCCCAACCCTCATCAGAACATGTGAGCCAACAGGACACATGGGCGCAATCCAAAGCCGTTTCTTACTGGGGAAGGAAGAGGGGCCCGGGTTCACCCCCACTGGGAGTCCGCCAGGCTCTGCCCAGCCCTCTGCTCTATGCTCCGCTCTTCTTGTCCCCAGCCGTCCCCCCTCCCCCCTGCTCCCATTCCATCTGCTGCTCCTCCTGGCTAGGCTCCCCCTCAGTTGGCACAGCAGGAAAAGAGAACAGGAAGGTTTATTTTTATCCTGAGATACTGCTGGGGAGGAAGGGGCACCATCTGACCTAGAGACAGCAGCTCCTGTGACAGGAGACCCAGGACCTCCCTGGAAGGAGCTACAGAGGTAGCTGCAGAGAGCAAGCAGAGCTGGGGGAAGCTCTGGACCAAGGGGAGGGGGGTCTGAGCTCCCTGTGTGTCCACAGGCAAATGACTGCACCTCTCTGGGCCTCTGTTTCCATCTCTAAAAGAGGAGGGAGGCAGACCCTCCTGGCCTCCAAAGGCTTCTGTTTTGTTGTTTTGTTTGGGACCATGAATCAAATGGGAAGAACATCTTGCAAACTTGGATGCCAAACGCAAGCACACTCAGAACCTACCCAGGAGGGGCAGCAGCCTGGGGACATTCTTACTTATCCTCTGAAAATGCCCTCATTCTGTGAGCCTGGCAGCAAATTAAACAGCTCCTGTCACCCGGCATGTCCACCCCCGTTTTTCTTTTTACGTGTTTGATGGGTTTTTTAATTACATAAGCATTATGTGAACTCATTCTCCTTTTGGAAAAAAAAAAAAAATGAAGCATCAGGGGAGAGCCAAACCTTCCCCAGCACAAACATGACCAGGTCTGTGAGTTTGGGTTTCTGGGTGTCCTTCCAGAACCCTGGTTCTACCTACAGATATGATGCATACTGTATCTGACTCCCAGTCTCCTCCTGGATCTTGAGGCTGTCTGTTGCACACACAGTAGGTGCAGTGTCTGCATGACTGCACTCTGTTGCGTATCCTGTTGTTCCAGGTGTGTCCACTGAAAAGGTCTTCGTGTTTATCCTCCCACAACCTCTTTTGTCTTTTCATTGGACCGGGTTTTGGAGACCCTGTTGTATAAATTCAGTACCATTTTATTTACCAGTCCCTGCTGATGGACAGGGAAGTGGTCTCCAGTCATTCACAACCACATACAAAAAAAAAAAGCTGCAACGGACACACGTGTATAAGCCTCCTGGGCGCGTGGAAGCCACACGACACGTCTCTGGGTGCCAGGCTGCTCCGCTGGGCTGGAGGCTTGGTGGGTGTCACGGTCTCCCCTTGGGCCCCCAGAGTTTTCCCTCCATCTCCAAAAGCAAAGCAAGTTGTGCAACTGGAGGAGCCCAGGTGTGCAGCGGGAGTCCCTGAGGGCGCCGTGGGCTCCTCTGAGTGCAGAGGTGGAGGCCGAGGGGGCTGTGCCTGGTCGGCCCACGCTGTCACCACTGGCAGCAGCTCCCGGCTCTCGGCCAGGTGTCCTGGACCCGTGCAGCCGCGTCCCAAGCAGGCGCAGCCTCACTGCCTCTCCTGCACGGCCACGCGGCTCTCCTTGCCGTCCTCCTGGGTGACCGGCTGGCAGCCATGTAAGGTCTCCTGCACTGGAGCCGCAGGAGATGGAGCAACATCATCCAGAAAAATAATCTCCACAGGATCTTGCCCCTGAGCCTTAGGAAGATGGACGGCCTGGGAAGGAAGGTGTGAGGTCACCCCGCAGCCTGTCCCCAGGAAGCAGAGGCCCTCCCCAAGCCCCTTCCCCTTTCCCAGGGGTCAGGGCTGATTCCTTGGGTGTCTCCTGCCCCCTGGTGGCCACACTGAGGGTACCAAGAAGCTTCCAGAGCAAGAGCCAGTGGATTCCAGGAGCTACCACACTGGGCCCAGCTCCAAGATCCCAAGGCCCGTTCCCCTGGGGTGAGCGCCCGGCCAGGAGTGCAGGACTTGGCCAGTGGTGCCAGGCTCCATGAGGAGGTGAGCTCTGGAGGTGACAGGCTGGGACTGAGTAAGTGGACAGAGGAAGCAAGGCTGGAATGTGGCAGGGGTTGGGGAGCCTCTTCTGCCCCCCACTGACCGCAGTGACAGACCCCGAGTCCGTTTTCCTGCCCCAAAGGCAACAAAATCTTTCTTGCCAAAATTCTGTCCCGGGGTGACCTACCTTCTCCTTCGGCTTCTTGAGAACTTTCCCTAGAGGAGAGAGAAGGGTGTGAGCCAGGAGGCCAGATCAAGCCACCAGGGACGCGACACCTCCTCCTCCCTCGGCCCCTCCACCCACCTGGGGACTCACGGATGTACAGCGACACCAGGAAGATGGCCAGCAGGAGGATCCCGACGATGGGGATCACCACCAGGGCTCTCGTCCGACTCTGGAAACCTAGAGCAACCAGACTTCAGCAGGCTCCCCGCACAGCTCCCCTGCCCCCAGGCCCAGGCTGCACCCAAACCCTCCACTGTCTGAGCTCGTGACATCGGAGCTCTCAAACACGGGACCCTTGAGGAAACGTGGCTGGCAGGTGTCTTTAGGGTGATGAGCACATTGTCTCAACGCTTTGAGATATTGGACAACATTCTTTACTGAGGACATTCCATGTTAAAAGCCTGGATATCTGGCCTCCTACAAAATGGGGAGATCAGGGCCCCGTGAGCCAGTGTCCCCATCTGACAGCATCAGCTGGAACTGAACAGCAGCGGGCTCTCCAGCTTCCTGTCACCCTACCCGCTGCCCATCGCCGAGATCCAGCGTCATTCGTGTCTAGACCGTTGTTCTTCTTATAGAAAAGGCAAGAGGGAAGTCAAGTGTTTCTTGTTCCTCAGCCTCTATTTTAAGCGGCAAATGAAAGACCAAGAGGCAGGAGCTCTGACACAGAGAAGGAATCAGACACTTCAGACAAAATTTACAGGTACCCCGGCCGACTCGGGGATCAAGATAAGTTGTGGCCTGATGCCACGATTTTCAAGTCAGCAGTGGACACCAAGAGAGCAAACGACGGCCCACGGTTCAGCCACCCGTTTTTTAAATAAAGCTTTATTGGAACCAGGGCCCAGCGTAGGGTAATGTGAGGAAGGCAGGGTCTTGCAAATGCAGGGTCAGATCCTGCCTTTATTTAAAATTTTGCTATTTTATTTATCACAGATTTTTTGCATTCATTTTGATTTTTATAATATTGCATCAAGGGGTTGGAGCTCAGCAGTAGAGCGCTTGCCTCACACATAAGGCCCTGGGTTCAATTCTCAGCACCACATATAAATTATTATTTTTTAAAAGAGAGAGTGAGAGAGGAGAGAGAGAGAAAGAGAGAGAGAGGGAGAGAGAGAGATAATTTTTAATATTTATTTTTTAGTTCTCGGCGGACACAACATCTTTGTTGGTATGTGGTGCTGAGGATCGAACCCGGGCTGCACGCATGCCAGGCGAGTGCGCTACTGCTTGAGCCACATCCCCAGCCCACCACATATAAATTTAAAAAATTAAATAAAGGTCCAT
This sequence comes from Spermophilus citellus, assembly GCF_964194105.1. NCBI lineage: Eukaryota > Metazoa > Chordata > Mammalia > Rodentia > Sciuridae > Spermophilus > Spermophilus citellus. Next base: position 4,803,098 of record NC_138185.1, on the reverse strand, counting down.
CAACAACTAAAAAAAACTAAAAAAAAAATATATTGCATCAAAACGCTTTATCTTGGTTACGACATTGATGGCATTCCCTTGAACACTTGGCTCAGGCCAAGTGCCACATCACCTCATTCTACTCCCAGCCCTGCCAAGAGGAAGTCGAGTTCGAGAAAAAGCAAAGACGGTGTGTTTTTCTCACCCCTGACCTCCGACCCTCACTAACATGACCTGCCCAGTCCCTGTAGTTATCTGAATTGGTGATCTGTGCTGTAAGCTAACCTTCTCATTCTAAAATCAAAACTGAGGCCAACAGGGGACAATATCACTGTGTTCTAGGACCTGAAGTAAGGGGTGGCAGAATCGCATCATGGAGCACCTCCATAGTGCAACAACCCAGGCCAGGCACCTGCACCGGCCTACTGAGAAAGGCGCACTTGTCCCATTTTACAGATGAAGAAACTGAGGCTCAGAGAGGGGAAGCAGCTTGCCCAGGCTCCCACAATAAAGGGCAGAGCTGGGATACCACACCCCCAAACTGCCTCCTCCTCTCCCTTTGTCCCCCACTTCCTCCCCGCTGGTGTCTCGGGCCTTGGCCGCCCCTTCAGTCCCCACAGCTGCCAGGGCCCACTCCAGGACTCACCACAGATAGCATCAGTCACGTTGGTCCCTGGCTGGCGCTCCACCAGGTCTTTGGTCTCACAGCTGTGCAGACACATGTGCACACACATATGGGCACGCAGACGCACAGAGAGAGAGAGAGAGAGAGATGGTAAGTCTCCCAGCCATCAGTATCCAACCCCAGCGGAGAGCAGTCAAGGGCAGGCTCACAGAGCTCACACTCCCCTCAACAGCCCATCCGGCTTGTCCTGGGAAGGACGCAGACTGTTCTTTTGCACCACACAGGGGCAAAGGGAAGACGCCCGCATGTCTTGAAGGAGTAATGGACAGTGGAGTCAATAATGAGCGCCAGCCTCTGGGTACCCAGATGCGGCATCCACGATGGCTGCAGGGGAGAGATGCTGAGCTGAGTTTAAGGGTGGGTTCTCAGCCTTGGCACCAGTGACCTCCTGGCTGGATAATCCCGTGTCGGGGGGCGGGGGGGTGGTCCTGAGCATGGTAAGACGTTTAGCAGCATCCTTGGGTTCTACCCACTGGATACGAGTAGCTTCCCCTCCCCAGTGGTGACAGAAAGGTGTCCAGACACGGCCCAGGTCCCACAGGGAGCAAATCTGCGCCTGGCTGAGACGCTGTGGTTTAAGAAAGGCTTCCCTGTAGGAGGAGATCTGAGAGGGCCTGAGGATGGGAAGTCTGGAGCCACCGTGCATTCCAGCCAAGCAGACAGGGCTGAGGGGGGAGACCAGGCAGCTGGCACATGGGGTGGTGCTGGGGAGCCACAGGAAGACAGAGCTGACAGCCAGGCATGAGGGTCTGACTGGATGCAGCTGGGAGAGTCACCAGCATCCAACCACATAACCTACTGAGTTAGCAGCAGCTGACCAGAGGCTCGGAGGGGGGTCGGCAGAAGAGTGGCCAGCCAGGAGGCAGGGCGAGAGCCTCGACATGAGATGAGACCTGGTCCCAGGGAGTCCCAGCAGGAGAGGGGACCGGTGGACAGGAAAGGACATTGCAAAGGAAAACCCGCTGAAGGCAGAAGAGAGAGAGCAGCTCAGGACAGAGCGCATCCTCTGGTCGTGCGGGAGGAGTGCTGCAGCGTCTACACACACTCCTGAATGTCTTCCTCTCAGGCTTTGTCAGAGGAAGATCATTCCATTTCTCAGGGGAGGACAAGGCTCGGAGGGGTGAGCTGCAGGTGGATTGGAGCCCGTGCATCACTCGACCTGCGCAGGAGCTCCAGGGCAGCAGCAGGACTTACCAGGAAAGACCAAGGAGCGCCTGCCCCACAGCAGCACAGGCCAGGCCCAGGGGTTGGGGGCTGGGGCTGGGAAAGGCCCCGTCTCTACATTTAAGGAGTTGCAGTCCACCGGGAACGGCAGGCAGGAAGCAGAGCGTATGTGGTAGGCCACAGAAAATAAAAGGGGGGGCTGGGGTGTGGCTCAGTGGTAGGGCACCTGCCCAGCGTGTGCGAGGCCCTGGGTTCCATCCCCAGCCCCACAAACAAAAATAAAGAAAAGGAGAGAGTGTGTGTGCTTATTTATTTGTTCATGCACAGGATCTCTGGAAGGACCCTCAAGAAACAGAGGCTGCCTCTAGGGAGAACTGGGAGGCCGGAGGGAGGATCATCACCATGGGCCCCTTGGTACTGTCAGTCCCATGAGCCCGTGTTACCGTTTTTTAAAATTAGATGTAAAAAATTAATGGGGCGTGTGTTTAAGTGTATTCCAGGCAGAAGAGTCTAAGCCAACAGAATAAATCGTGGCCTCGGGGGGACTGCAGACGGCATGATGCAGCCTGGCGGGGACATGAGGTCAGGAAAGGCCACGTAAATGTGGTGCGGAAGAGTCTGCGTTTCCTGTCGGAGGGAGGAGAGCCACCAAGAACCCTGAGGTGGGGAACAGCATGACCCAGAGGAACTGGGAGCCCACTTTAGCAAGAGGTGGGGGACCCAGGGGGGGACAGGGCTCAGTGGTGGAGCACTGCCCAGCATGTGGGGCCAAGTTCAGTCCCCAGCCCTGAAAAATAAGTAAATAAATCAAAAATGAATAAAAGAGAGAGAGAAGCGGCGGAAAAGAAGACACGAGCGGGGGACCAGTGGAGGCGAAGGTATCAGCAGATGACAGCGACGAGGCCCAAACTAAAGTGATGGCTCAGGACAGAGCAGGGAGACCCGGGCCAGAGGGACAGGACCTGGGGGCCAAATTTGGAGCTGGAGGTAAGGAGGGAGTCGCAGCGGGCCCTTTCCTCCAGGGGAGGGGAGCCGGCCGCGGGGCCATCTGGACAGAGTTGGAGAAGCCGGTGGGTCACTGCCGAGGAGCGAACAGCAGGACGGTCTGGGACCCAGGGGATAGATCCAAAGAGGGGACATTGCTTGGCGACCATCCGAGGGAGATGGGAGTTGAGGATCCCAAGAGATGGCCCAGGAAAGGTGGCCGAGTGGTCAGAGAGCCCAGAACACGGCAGGGAGAGCGCGGAAGGAGCAGGAAAAGGAGGGGGCAGAAGGGAGCACCGAAGGGGGTTCCCCACTCCCCAAGAAGGGCGCTTCAAGGAGATGAAGAGGCCAAGGGTGTTTGTCACTCACAGCAGACAAGAAAACCCTGGAAGCCCCTGGGCAGGCCGTGGGGTCGCGCCGGGGCAGAGGTGGGGAGCTGGGACAGAAGGACGGCGGCTGGAGAGATGGAGGCAGGGCCTGGGCTCCCCTGGGTGTGAGTCCTTAATACCTGGTCCAGGGGTGACACTTTTCAAAAGCAGATGACACATTGGAGAAGAAGCCGACTGGGCAGGGTTCACAGATGGTGTCAGAAGTCCCCGTACCTGAGAGCAGGTGGGAGGGGACATGAAACATCACCGCGGGCCACCTGTCTGGCTCTCAGGGGTGCCAGCAGAGGGCTGCCGCTGACAGTGCAGCCCGGAGGCCCTGCTGCCTCCCCGGCACCCACCCACGGCAGGAGGCAGGTGGCAGAAGGCCCTGCTCACTCCAGCGGAAACCCACCTAGTTGAAGTCTCCCTTTCCTCCGCCTCTAGAGCTGGGTGCACTGCCCACCTCCTGCGATCGGGCCCCCGCCCTCTCCCCTACCTCCAGAGCCGTCCCTCACAGACCACTTACCAAGCTGCTTGACCCCAAGCCCAGGGCCACACAAGGAGTGTAGGGCACAGCTCTCGCAGGCGCCACTGGTGCAGTGCCGGCCTTCCTCACAGGCGCAGAGGGTGTCTGTTTCTGTGCTGCCCTCTCTCTCCACCCGGAGCCCGAGATCTGAGCACAGTGGGCAGGGAGGTGGGAACCTGCCGCGCCAGGTGGGAGCCCCACTCCTCACGCTGCCGGCTCAGTGTTCTTAGACCCTCTTCCCAGCGCAGCCTGCCCTGACCACCCAGGACCACCCCGACTCCAACCAATCAGAACAGGCCCTGGCTACTAGAACCCAAGTGGCTGCCTGGTCAGAAACACCCGCCGGGTTCCCACGTGTCCCTTCCCCCGAGCCCACGCACTGGGGTCGCAGTATCTGTGCTCGTGACAGCGTCTGTCTCTGTTCCAGGTGTCGGAGAACTCGCCCTTACTGCAAGGCAGGCACTGGGTGTCGGTGAGCTGGGCGCAGTCGTTCACCAGCTTCTCTCCTGGAAGACAGCGGGCAATGGGTCAGCACCGGTCCACGGGGCCCTGATCTCAACAGGATCGGGCTGGGCTTGCAGGTGGGGGCTTAAAGGTGACCCTTCTGGTGGAGAGATGGAAGAGAGAGGACCCCCAGGTTGGAGTCGGCCGAGGTTTACCAGGCAGAGAGGCAACCAGGACATTCCGACGGCAGGGCCGGGAAGGGCAACGGTTGCTTCAGAGGCCAGTTTAGTGTTAGTACCTGGGCTCTGCATCTGCCACGAAACCAAGAGGCATCCCACAGTCGGACTGAGGGTGGCGTCTCACCTGGTCGGCACTTATTACAGCACTGATTGTTTAGGAGGTACTGGTTTTCTCTGCATTCAGTGGGTGGCTCGGGGTAGACCTAAAAACAAAATCATCTTCAAGTTTCTGCTGTCACCTCCTTGGCAGGAGGGTTGAAAATCAGCCCAGACAGAAGCTAACCCTGATATGGAAATCCAAAACAGAAAAGGAAGCCTGCATAGAACCGGGTGTTTGTCTTTAACTAAACGGTCAACTGATCTGAGTTTCAAAGTACCCAGAGAATCATTCTGGCCTTTTACAAAGCAACAGCTCTGGAAACTCAGTATTCTCTGAAATGAACAGACCTGCTTGACTCCTGAGTCTTTCCTCCTCCCAGACTCAACAGGTGGGAGGACTCCCATACCTCCCTGGGAGTCCTGAGGTTGGCTGGCTTCAGAGGACCCCAGTCCTGGGTGGGCTTCAGAGCCTCCTCGCATTCTTCCCACCTCCAAGACCTGCAGGGTTTCTCCCCCCAACTCTGCATTTTGCTCACCTCACCCCTCCCTCACAAGACGCTAGGATTGTGAAGCTGGAAGGATAGAACCTGATTCTTTCATTTTACAGATGGTGAAGTAGATCACCAGAGAGACTGGGTCACTTGCGCCCAGGGTCCCACAGGGGCAGAACCCACAGGTTGCAATATACCTTCTCTCCACCGGCTGTGTTTTACCTGCACTACCATGCACCACCCATGATACTCATTGCTTCTTACTAATTTAAATACAGTTCTTTTGAATGCAAACCTCATGTCATTGCCGTCAGAGAACCAGTATCACTTCTCATAAATAAAAGGAAACCCTAAAAATAAATTTGACAGAAATAAAACAATGCTATTAAACCCCAGGTGGTTGCTTTACTAGCTAAAGGCCCTCTTCCCTAGGATTGCTCTTGGTTTTAGTTAAGAAGGATTAGTAAGCCTCTGAGAGGCATTACTATATTTTAGCTTCAGAGACTTCTTCCTTGGGGAAAAAAAAAAGAAGGATTTTTAAAAGAACTATAAAGAGTCTATATTTAGTTCTATATCCATGTGCTCCCTAAAACCATCCCACACTTTGGGAACAGCCAGGGAAAAGAGGATACGTTTGAGAATCAGATAGCTTTAGGCTGTGGATTTTATAATACATACTAGTTATTTTGGTTCTCTTAGCCTCCCTTTCCTGGCTTTCAAGAAGGGAGTAATGACACCTGCTGTGCAGGTTGGGCTGAGAAGATGAGAAAGAACACGTGTACATAGCGTTGTGCCTAGCCCATAGTAGGTGCTCATTAAACGGCAGTTTTACTCACCATATATAGATGAGTATCTGCTTGGATGCCCAGTACCCTGGCTAACTGTCTGTCCAGGACCCATTTGATCAGCAGCTGTCACTCAACCTGGGTTGCTGAGAAAACTACTTACAAAAATATGTGTCTTATCCAAAATTGGGAAGGAAATGGAAAAGGCTACCACTCCCAAGCAGAAGCCCCCACCAGTGAACACAGACCTTCCTACCATGCTCCCTGAGCAATGAAATTCCTTGATGCCATCTTCAAACAAAAATTCATATGCAGGTTCTACCGGTATGTACCTATGAGACTTTTGGCAAGACAATTCCCCTTTCAGAACTTCAGTTTGCACGATTTGTATAATGGGGAGTTGAGAAAAGTCAGGTGGAGAATACACTTAGCATCTTCCTCGGAGCTCCATACACAGGAAGACCTTGATGAATAGCCCCTGCTATTGTCCAGCCCCTACCTGGAGGCCAAATGAAGGGTCAGGGAGCTTACTGCTCTTGAGAAGCCTTGACCACCCCTGCGCTTCCTCTCCACTGTCCACCCTCTCCAGTTCTACCCTCCTGACCTCCCTGCTCCCTAAGAGCCATTGTTTAGATTGAAAATGAAACCCTGGGACCAAAGCGGCTTCCCCCTCACAACGTCTTCCCCTGCTGCTGGGTCATTCCTGTCCAGACCTCACTGCAGAATCTAAGAGTCCCTGAAAGTAGGGGGCTGCCAGGGGGGCTGGGATGAGAGGGCCAGGTACTCGGGGAATTCCCAGGCTCCAGAATGAGGAACTACAAAAACACATTTTAAACCAAAAGTGAATCAAGTGTGAGCTTCTGAAAATCCCGGAGATATGCTTGGTTGGGTCTAGCCCTTCTGGTGCCTGGAGAATCCCCTGCTGGTCCTCTAACCCTTTCTTGGGTCCCAGGAACTGTTTATCTCCCCCAGGGGTCCCCTAGGTCATCTCAGATTCAAGAGGTAGAGGCATACATAGATCCTTCTGGGTTGTCTCTCCAGGATAAGGGGGCGTGTAAAAACACCTTGCCTCCTCCAAAGGTACCTGGTCCTCTGCACCAACCCTTGTTTCCGCCAGATGCCCTGGAAGAAAGCAGCCCCAACTGGCAAGGAAGTGATAACCACTAGGGCTGGCCTCTGTCCACAGTGGGAAAAGGCAGGGAAGGGACAGGAAACCCGCCCCTTCCCTTGTCCGGCCTCCTCTCCCGCCCTCTGGATCCCTTCCAGTTCCCGTGGCCGGCCTCGGAGGCGAGCCCGACCCAGCCCTTGGATCGGATGAAAGCCGGGGCTCCCTCCGCCCCAACCCTTCCACGCAGTCTAGGCGCGTTTGGCCGGCAGTGCCCCCATCGGCGCCTTCTTCGGCGGGCCACCCCGGAGCCCCACCCCGCTAGGCGAGGGGCTGCCCACCTCACCTTCAGCCCCGATCGGGGTACCTGGCCCGCTCCCCCACCCCCTCCTGCTCCCACACTCCCTCCTGCTCCCCAACTCCCTCGGGTCCGCACTCCCCGCCCCTAGGTCAGCTGGGGGGGGGCCTCTTCCCCGAGGTCTTGCTTCTCCTTCCCTCCCATTCCGCACCCTAAAATCGGAAGCCCGTCGGGTGGGGCGCGGACTACTCACGGAGGTCCAGATGCAGCCCCAGAGCACGCACTGCAGAGGCAGCCGGACCATGGCGAGGCCAGACGCCGACCGCGGGCACCGGTCCTCGTGCGCCGCGTCCAGTAACTCCCCGGCCCAGCCTGTGGCCCCGCCCAGGAAAGGGGCGGGAGTCTTCGAGGACCAATCGCGGCCAGCCGGGAAAGGTGCCCCTGGCTACATACCATTCAGGGTTTCCCCCAGGACCTTCCCAGGAGTCTAATTCCCTCCGGGAGTTTAGGGGCGCTCCTCCCCCGGTAGAGGTGTCCCCAAGGAGAGCCCTTCCTCTCGTCCCCAGGACCCCAAAAGCCACGGAGAGGCGGGCTAGGAGCCAGCTGCGTCCAAGGGAAGAAGGGAGATGAGGGATCCCAGTGGGTGCTGGGGTCGCCACCAAGACCTCCCCGGTTCTCCCCCGCGCTACCTGTGGGAATCCCGGCAGAACCGAAAGCATCCCCCCCCCAGGGATAGAGAGACTTGCGGAAGTTCCCCCACCATCATCACCCCAGAAAACGGGAAGGCCACAGCTGGAGGATGGGAAACAGTTTCAGGGAAACGGGTTTCCCAATCCAGTTTCTCTCCCTTTCAAAGGAAATCCCCTTGCGTGGGCGCAGCGTCCGCATCCACCCATCCATGCACCCCTACCTCCAGCTCCTGGAGACAGGCACTTGTGAAACGTGGATCAGCCTTGAAAATGGTAGAAGACCCCAGGCCTCCCTGCGCCTTCACTTCCCGAGTCCCCGTCCCCTTTCCCCAAGCCATTCTGGAATCTATGGCACCAAGGATCACGGGGTTCTGGTCCAGGGAGTGTCACCAAGGATCACGGGGTTCAGGTCCAGGGAGCGTCCCGGACGCGCTGAGTTCCGGGAGCCTGTTTTCTCCCCAGGAAACCTGAGTAGCTTGAACCCGGAATGACGCCCTCTAAGCTCTGAGGTTCTTGGCCAGGCTGCACAGATTGGGAGACGGGGAGCGAGGGAGCCACTGTCTCCACGCCCCTGGCTTTTGCCGTGAAGGGCACCTTTGCAGCCTTGTGAAACCTCTGTCTATCACCTCCGCCACTGTCCTAATTCAGAAGCTCCTCACCTTTCATCTGGACTGTGCTAACAATCTCACTCATTTGGGGACTGCTTGTTGAGCACCTAGGACATCCCAGGAGACAATTCCCCCTTCCCCACCCCACCCCGCCCCTACACTGTGGCAAATCCCTGGGTAAACTCCACATCTAATCGGATGGGGCCTTTCCTGTTTAAGTACCTCTCTGGCTTCCCCTGTTCCTTTTGGGGTGATCCGAATTGCTTAGCCTGTTGGATCAAACCCTTCCCTGCTCAGTCCCAACCTCTCCAACCATGATCAATTTCTGCTCTGTCCTTCCCGGAACACTGGCTTCAAGCCATGTTCCTCCTGTCCCCAGTTCCCAAATACACAATTACTTTTCCTTATTGTTTTTCTCACCCCGTCTTGCGCCTTCCTTCTGTCCCTTCCCCTTTGTGAAACCCATTTAATGTGGTCTCCTCTTCGGCCTTCCCCAAGTTCCTGAAACAGAGGTGGTACTCCACCCCATCCTGCCTGCCCACATCCCACAGCAGTTAGCGCACCAAGTCATGGTCCCTCGGCCTGGTCCCACTTAGTTGTGAACTTCGGAGGGTGGGGCCAGATCTATCCCAGTTCTGGGCACCAAATAGGACTCCAATTTGTCCAATGAATAAAGAAATAAGTGAGCGGGTTCAGAACTTCTGGTCCTCCACAAAAAAGGCGACAAAAAGCTACTAACACGGATCTCAAGCTTCAGTGGCCCCTGGATAGAAAGGATGAAAACCAGACAGGAAAAGGCCAGCAACATAGTCAGGACCCTCGGGTCTTCTTTAAAGTCACCAAACATGCCAGGATAATCAGAAGATTAAAATATCATTTCCTCTTTGACCCCCTTTGAAAAAAAACCCACAGTTTTATTTTATTTTATTTTATTTTTAAAGAGAGAGTGAGAGAGGAGAGAGAGAGGATTTTTAATATTTATTTTTTAGTTCTCGGCGGACACAACATCTTTGTTGGTATGTGATGCTGAGGATCGAACCCGGGTCGCACGCATGCCAGGCAAGCGCGCTACCGCTTGAGCCACATCCCCAGCCCAAAACCACAGTTTTAATTCCTTTGGGAGGGGAGCATTACTATAATAACTTCAGCCATTACTTATTCCTTATTTGCTTGATTCTGAAATTGGGCCCTTCAGGAAACTGCCTGGGGAAGCAAGTATACAGAATTAAAACGTTAATTATATTATATAAAACACATATCATAGCAGCAATTAAAACAGCTTAAATTAATGTGTGAAAGAATAAATAGTAGCCTTCTGGTTGCCCCATGGGGCGCAGGCCAGACAAGATAAAGGAAGATATTTCGGTACATGCGCATCCCGTGGAGACTGCTGGCAGAGAGGCCCAGAGGAGTCTTGCTGGGCTGAGCCGGTGGACTGGAAGTCAGCAAGGAGATGATTTAAGGGAGGTGGCAACAGTCAGTGTCCCATCTCCACCAGATGACCAAGAGGGAAATGGTGAAGGATTCATCAAGAGAAGTAGGGCGAAGGACATTCAAGAGCAGAGAGCCAGGATTTTGGACTCACAGGGGAAAGGGCCTTTGTAGGGTGCCCAGGGTGAATGAGGGAGGGCAGGCCTGGAGGTTATCCTCACGCTGCCAGAGTCTGGAGACCAGGGGTCTTACCTAATAGGCAAATCCAATTGTTCCTGCTGAGTTTGAAGAAACTTCCCACTTCCTAAACTCGCAGGATTGCAAGGCCTCCCCCCTGCCTCTCTCACCAGCCTTCCAGCCTCCCACCTGATGCTCCAGCCTTGCTCCCCAACTGTACCGCAGGGTCATTCCTGCCTGGAACGTCCTTCCACTCTCCTTCCAGAGCTGGGCTCCAGTGCCGCCCCCCTTCAGAAGTCCCCCTCGTCAGCCAACCCAGGATGTGAACCCCAGCTCCCCAGGCTCTCTGGGAAACCTGTGGCTGCTTACCTGGGTGAGCCGCCAGCTGCTCCGCCACACTGTACTTCAATTACTCTGTTTATTTGTGGAACCAGTGTATTGAACCGATTCAGCTCCGTGGGGCCTAATAATGAAGCCTTCCCCCTAATCTCTGCCTTCAGCCATGCTGCGTTGAATTTCCCTTTCCCATCCCTTAATGACATTTTGGGCAGATTGCATTACTTTTGGATCACTTTCTGTTGTTAAACCTCCATCCTTTGAAGCTTTATTCTCAAACTCAATTTAAATCTCATTTTATCTCTTCTTCTGGCATCCAGGGATTGACCTGAACCAGGACCCTATCTTCTGGAAGTAAAAAGCAGGGGAGGGGGGAGGCCTGTTGGGAGATGCACCCCAGCGTCCTCCCCTTGTTGAGTGGGGAGGGCAGGAGGAAAGGGAAACACCTAGGCCCGTGTCCAGCCCCTGCAAGAACCTTCTCTGTTGGCTGAAACTCAGTTGCATCGAGTGGCGAGTGTCATGTATGGCTTCTCAGGGGGCTACCCCACTGCATAGTTCTCTGGCCACCCTAACACCTGAGTCCTGGGACACTCTTGCCCAGCAGTCAGCTGGTGTGGGTGAGTCATCAGAAGGTGCTCCAGCCCGGCCCATCACTACAGTGTCCACCTGACCCACAGGAACACAGGCGTCCTGGCCACTGCTTTGCAATGCCCCTCTTTCTACTTTTCTTCCCCCCTGCTAAGGTAGGCACAGCCCGCTGCCAAGTAGACTCCCATCAGGGAGCAGCATCCCACCATCCCCTTCGGCAGTCACTCTGAATCTCCAGGAGAGAACTCCCTCCGGCCTCCTTATACACAAACCCTTTAGTTGGGAGGGAAAGGAATTGCCCCCCAGTTTTCATGCTGTACTCCTCACTAAATCCATAAAATCCTCTCTAGGATTATTATATGAGTAAGGAAGAGAAAATTGGGTTTCTGACTAGTGGATGTGAAGCCAGTTCTCTCTTTTAATAAACGCTGGAGGGAAAGTATCTATCTAGGATCCAGGGCACCTAGGGACTGCTGGCTTTGAACATGGACCCTATTGCCAGTTCCTAAATGACAGGGGACTCTCTCCCTTGATACCTGTGGACTGGGCCATTCCTCACATCTCCCTTGATTCCTGGAGATGAGGAACAATATCACGGTCATCTTCCTGCTCTGATGCCCACCCAGAGTCTAGGCACATGCCAGATGCTGGTCAAGTATTTTTTTTTTAAGTTAGATTCCTTTTTTTAGATGGACACAATACCTTTATTTATTTATCTTTATGTGGTGCTGAGGATCGAACACAGTGCCTCACACATGCTAGGCGAGTGCTCTACCACTGAGCCCTAGCCCAGCCCCCTGGTCAAGTACTTACTGAGCTAAGAAAGGACCGCAAAGTAGTAAGACTGGAGCGATGGGTCCATCAGGACCCCCCTGATCCACCCACCACGGTCCTGGGCAGCTGTCTGTCTCCACCAGATGACCAAATGCCCCAGCTGGGATTCCCAGGCCTAACTCTAGACAAAAATCTTTCCCTTTAGCTCAGCAGAGTTGAGTTGGAATTTATCAAAAGGAACTAAGAAACATAGGAAAGAACCCAACCAAAAATTTGGAAAACCCAAACACCTACAAATAGATGAGTGTGTTGGACAAAGTACAGCCTTTCTTTGTCATGTCTGGCTAAAGCTACTTACCGATGGGCTGATTCTGATTCCCAGACAAGCTCTGGTCCTCAGCCTTCTCAGGTTCTCGAGCCTGGCTCTGGTTGAAGGGGGAGGGATCTCAACTCATCACCACAGCCTCCAGATCCTGAGTGACCCAGTTTCTGCTGACCTCTCTGTCCACTGCCCACTTGCTGCTATCTCCAACCATCCAGCCATCTGGGCTCCCACCTCCGAGCTCTGTGCTCATCCTCCCACTCTTCATATACTGGTCCTTCGTCCCCACTCGGGTCTGGGCACATGGCATCTCCTCAAGGAGGCCTCATCTGACCACTCATCTAAAGAGAGTTCCCTCCCTTCCAGCCCACGTCCCCACCGCTGCCCTCTCAGGCGAAGGCAGAGCTTATGACCCTAACAGAGGAGGACATATTGGAAGGGTGTCCGGCAGATCATGGGGTTGAGGAAAGACTGGGAGCAAGATTCAGGCCAGGACAGCAGGAGGCAGAGCATAGAGAAGACTCTGCTGCCACGGAAATGTTCTGACAACCCTCTCGGTTCTGGCCAGCCCCTGAGATAGCCGCCAATGACCCCTGACTCCAGGTATTCACACCTTTGCCTGGTCCTCTCTCTCTCCTTATGTCAGGGTTGGCCTCTGTCACCCAACAAACCAGCAGGAGTAATGGTAGGTCATGTCCTGCATTCAGGCTATAAAACCCTGAGACTTCCATCTTATGTTCCTTTCTTCACACGCGCACGCACACACACACACACACACACACACACACACACTTTCCCTCATCAGGCCCTCTGGGGAAGTCGATTGCCTGCCGTGTCCCTCAAGTAGCCTACGCAGAAACCTATGTGACAGGAACTGAAGCTTCTGGCCAGCAGCCACAGAGGAGACCTTGGAAGTGGACCTTCCAGCCCCAGCCAAGTCCCAGATGACTTCAGCCCCAGCAGGTGCCTGGCTTCTAGCCTGTGTGAGACCCTGGCCAGAGTCAACCAACTAAGCTGCTTCTGGAATTCCTGACCCCGGAAACTGTGAGCTAATGGATGTCTGTTTTCTCAGGCCATTGAATTTGGGCTAATTTTTTATACAGTGATAGATAACTAATAAAATCTCCAACTGATCTTGAACTTGAACATCAGTCTTTCAAGCCTCAAAGTCTTGGGGTGCATCTCTTGGCTTCCATCCTACCCTCTGGTGGTCTAAGGTGGGAAGAACAGTATGTGACTTTCTGGCTTCCTTGGTGGGTCCTCTGACCTTTCCCCTCAAATAAGGACAAACAGACGCTGAGCATCTCACGGAGCCCCTTTGGCCGCAGACTTCTTCAGGACTCTCTCCACTGCTTGTCTTCTCTCTGCAGGATGACATTCTTTTCCCCCTTCCTTCTTTACGTCTGGGTGAACCAGGCCCCAAAACTAAAGGGGGAAGCTACTCTTTGGCCCCATAATGTAGGGAAAATATCCTCACAGGTCAAAAGTCTGGTTACCTTAAAAATAGAAAGACCCATGAGAAGGCAGTTCTTTCAGTGAATTAATGGCAGAAAAAGTTGGGGAATTGGGATCAAATGACATGACTCTGCGTCTTTTCACATAGTCATAGCCCAGTGAATGATCAAGGCCTCCCCACTCGAGATAGATGATAGATGATAGATAGATAGATAGATAGATAGATAGATAGATAATAGATATCAAACAGACACTTCATTACAAGCCAAAAGATAGTCCACAGTTGTGTCTTGAAATGAAATCAGTATTTTCATTTGTACAAGGACCTTTCAGTCCTTACCCATTTGTACCTTTAGATTTTTCTTTCCTAGGGAAAGAAAATCCATCATACATAGATTTCCTGTTTTATATTTTTCTGTAACATTCTGCTACATGTATTATTTCTGCTTTTGTAAACAGCTCTTTTTTCTTTACCCATTTTTACACTCCACTCTTCTTAATGCCCTTATCCGTCTACATATTTAAGAAGTATCCGTCTACATATTTAAGAAGTATTGGTTCATTTCATAAGAAAAGGAATTTTTATCATTTTTTATGAAACCAGTTTTCTCATTTAAAAATAAATTGTGGACATAATTTCAAGTCAGCAGACACAGATCTCACACATTCTTTTTTAAATAACTGTGTGGTATTCCCTGGTGTGTCTTGTCACAGTGGATTCTACTGTCCTATTTTGTTCACTTAGGTCACAGCTGGGATTTCACAGCTGCAAGGCATGTCACAACAACATATACCCTACACGTGTGCGGGCACTTGTGCTTTCATGTCCATAGGACAGAGTTCTCGAAGAAATGTGTGGATTGTGTAGAGTGTGAATGCTAAGGGATACTTTCAAATTAAAAAAGAAAAAACAACTCCCTTGGGAAGTTCACATTTGGGGGGACCTCTACTTTGCATCCATTGCTAAATACTATCATTCATTTTAATATTTGACACTTTGGGTATTATCTTTGGGTGAAAGATACTTTGTTGCTGCTTTAATTTCCATTTTCCCAGTTACCAGGGAAGTTGAGCATCTTATCAAGTGTTTATCAACCATTTGGACCTCCTGTTCTGTGAGTTAATCGTATGCATCCCTAGCCCAATTTTCCATAAAACTGTCCTTTTTTTCATTATCAGCTTCATTCAATCGTGTATTCGTTCAGCTAATTTTCACTGAGCACTTACTATGTGTCACATGTTAGGGTGATAGTATTGAACTAGAAAACGCCACAACCCTAAAGAGCTTTTTTTTTTTTTTTTTTTTTTTTTTTTTTGGGTACTGGGAGGATTGAACTCAGGGGCACTCAACCACTGGGCCACATCCCTAGCTCTTTTGTATTTTATTTAGGGACAGCTGCTTAGAGCCTTTGCTGTTGCTGAGGCTGGCTTTGAACTCGAGATCCTCCTGTCTCAGCCTCCCCAGCCACGGGGACTACAGATGTGTGCCACCGTGCCTGGCTGAAGAGCTCTTTCTATAATATTAACTGTTCTGTCTGTCATCCATGTTGAAAAATCAGATTTTTAACTGTACCACAGACACACTCTGGCAGACTGTAATCACTTTGGTTTCAGGTTTTACGATATGAAAATCCTGAGTACTAGGCACCGTTAGCCGTTAAGGCAGAAACTAAGCACACAGTATACTCCCCTGTGCAGTTCCTGTTGGTCCCCCCACCCCCCCAACCAGGTCCTGAATGTGCTCTGTTTATTCCCTACTTGAACCATTTGTGACCTTCTGCCCTGCGACCTTTCATGGCTACAAGACTGGGTTTAGCTTTTGATAGAGGCCTGTGTTCAGGCCCCTGGGAGCAGGCTTCTAGCAACAACAGCGGAGGAGCCGGTGGACAAAGGCCCAGCCCCCACCCGGTAAGTGGGGTGGCTAGGATTCTGGCTCTGCACTGATTGCCCAGGGTGTAACCTGCTCGCTCCCCCACCTTGGAAGAACTTTCTTCCTCTTTCTCTCACTTCTTCGTGCTATCTTTAGCACCTGTGGGGGTCACCTCCCCAAATTACTTGCACTCAAATTCTTGTCTCAGTTTCTGTTTCAGAGAGAATCTAACTGAGACGCTTGGTTTACGAATAAGGAAGTGGCAGCAGAAGGCAGCAAGGTTTGGTGGGTAGAGTGTGACCTCTGATGTCAGAGATCTGGGTCCAAAACCTGGCTGCCCTACTAACTGTGGCCTTGAGCATGTCCTTAGCCTCTGCTTTGTAACAGTGGTCCCTTCACCTTCTCAATATAGCCCTCATTGCTCTAAGGTTTTTTGTTTGTTTGTTTGTTTGTTTTGGTACCAGGAATTGAACTCAGGGGCGCTCGACACTGAGCCACATCCCCAGCCCCATTTTGTATTTTATTTAGAGACAGGGTCTCACTGAGTTGCTTAGCGCCTCGCCATTGCTGAGGCTGGCTTTGAACTCGTGATCCTCCTGCCTCAGCCTCCAGAGCTGCTGGGATTACAGGAGTGCAGCGTTGCACCCAGCCCCTCTAAGGTTCTTTTTTAAATTTTTTTTCTCTCTTCTCCCCTCTCCCCTTCCCTAACAAGATTCAGGAAGCGGTGTTACCTTTTCTTCCCCTAGTTAATTGCTCTTAAACACACCCACTACATGAAGGAGATGCCTGCTGATGATCAGGAAAAGAATATTTCCTAAATTAACGAGTGAATCCTAACAAGCCATCAGGGTGCCCCAGGACCCCCATACCAGAGCACACCTGGAATGTAACCCTTGAAGTTCCTCTAGAACCCCCCCTGACCCTCGTGATGGAGAGAGAGTCACAGCCTTTGGGACAGGAGTCGCCTGTGTCTCTCCTTTACTAACAAAGCAATAAACCTTCTTTTTCCTTTTCTCAAAACCGTGTCCTCATTATTAAATTGGAATTGATCGGCATTGAGGACAGGAACTGAGCTTTTGGTTACAGCTTCTCCTCTGTGAAATAGGCATAAGAGCTCACATATGGTAATTAGAAAGACTAAATTAACAGTTATGTGCTTTTCTCACCATAATAGCTAGTAAAATTAAATCAATCGTTATTAGAAAACTGAGTTCTAAAGAGTACAAGCAGCTCACCTAGGTCACATGGACACCTGGGACTCCTATGTCCCATTTCAGAAAACTCTACTTCTCTGCCTCCCTGTGGCCAGAGATATTACAGTCATAGGGTTCCCCTTGCCCTGGACTTTGAATACTTGTGGTGGATTGGTGGATTGGGGTGCTTATCAGTGCTGTCCAGCAGAACTTTCTGTGATGATGGAAACATTCCATCCAACATGGGAGCCACTGGCTACGTGGGCCTTGTGAACACTTGGACTGTGGCCAGTACAACCAGGAAGCAGATTCATTATCGCATTTACTTTTAACAAATGCAAATAGCCGGGCAGGTGGCACAGCCTGTGATCCCAGTGGCCTGGGAGGCTGAGACAGGAGGATCGGGAGTTCGAAGCCAGCCTCAGCAAAAGCGAGGTGCTAAACGGCTCAGTGAGACCCTGTCAGTAAGTAAAATACTAAATAGGGCTGGGGGTATGGCTCAATGGTCAGTGCCCCTGAGTTCAATCCCTGGGGGGGGGGGCGGGTGTTGGGGACACAAATGTAAATAGCACCTATAGCTAGTTACTGCCACATGAGACAGCTCCGGTCAAAGGACGGACTAGTGGGCAGTGGGGGGAAGAGTCTCGGTTCTCTCCTTTCCCCTCTTCTCTCTTGTCCCCTGTCACAGCTCTCTCCTCTTCCTCCTGTGTATGTGCTGAGTTCCATGGAAGGAAAGAACCGGGAGTGTGACAGTGTGGTGTTTTCACACACAGCAAGGTGAAACAAGCTCTCTGTGGCTCCTGAGCTGAAAGACAGCCTAATACCTGCTATAAATACAGCTGAATAGAGCTCTCTGCAGATGGCTTCCATTGTTCCCTTTTGTGGGTTTTCACGAGGAGATAATCCCCAGCTTCTCTGAGCTTCCTTAGTTATAAAACATACCATTACCTCATTTTCATTTCCTTAGATTTACAGGTCACAAGACTACTTTGATCCTTACCAAGTTCATCCTGAATGGTTTCAAAATAATGGTTCTTTCTGTTTCCGCAGGAGCCCAACGCAGAACTTCCTACTTGTGAATTCTTTTATCTCCTGCTTCCTACTTTTGACGCTCTAGTCTAGACATGGGGGCTAATGGAGCTTCCCAAATGCGGGTGTGCATTTCACCTTCATATGAGGATGCTCCCCACACAGCTCTGCAACTCCACGGCAAAAGCACCAAAAGTAGTGATTTCTTTCCAAATCATCTAATCCTGATGGACAGCTGGACAGGTTTGCCTGAGTCACCTATAGGATCAACCTCCAGCTCCCCCAGGCACTTTTAATTAACTTTGCCAGTAACAGAACATGTGGGCTTTGCAGTCCCCTAGACATGAGTTTGAATCCTGACTGTGTCACTTTAAAAGGGGTAAAAAAAAAAGTTGAGTCTCAGTTTCCCCATCTGTAAAATGGAAGTAAGAGGTACTTGCCTTGCAGAGTCCTGGCAAGGGCTCAGAGGATTTATATGTGGCAGGCACTGTTCTAAGTGTTTGCTAAACATGTGACAGAGTGTTGTATGTGCTTCCTTATTAAGTTGGACTCAGTGGGGCCCAGGGGCACACGTCTGTAGTCCCAGTGACTTGGGAGACTGAGGCAGGAGGATAGCAGTTCAAGGCCAGTCTCAGCAACTTAGCAAGGCTCTAAGCAGCTTAGTGAGACCCTGGCTCAAAAAAGGGGTGGGGGGCTAAGGATGTAGCTCAGTGGTAAAGTACTGGGTTCAACTCTCAGTTCCAAAAACAAAACAAAACAAAAACCAAGTACTTCGCCAGTAGTAAACTGCTTTGTGACCTCAGGTAATTTACCTACTCCTCTGAACTTCAGTTTTATCATCTGTAAAATGGGGTAATACCTACTTCTTAGGTCATTGGGAGAATCGAATAAAGGGATATACAGATACGTAGTGTTAGATATAGGTACATCCGGGGCTGGGGATGTGGCTCAAGCGGTAGTGCACTCGCCTGGCATGTGTGCGGCCCGGGTTCGATCCTCAGCACCACATACAAACAAAGATGTTGTGTCCGCCAAAAACTGAAAAATAAATATCAAAAAAAGTTTAAAAAAAAAAAAAGATATAGGTACATCCTCAGCACAGTGTCTGACTCAAAGGACTCACTGTTTCATACCCTCTGAGGAGAGCTTCTCACTCCAGCCATCGACTACTTTCTTTAGATCAGAATTCTTAAGTGTTTGGTGTGTTGTGGACTCCTGTGACCATCTAGAGAATATTTTTTTCCCTTGACTCCCAGGGCACTCTACCACCTAGTTATGTCCCCACTCCTTTTTATTTTGAGACAGGGTCTCCCTAAGTTGTTCATTCTGGTCTCTAGCTTGTGATCCTCCTGCCTCAGCCTCCCAAGTAGCTGGAATCACAGGTGTGCAACACTACATTTGGCCTGTCTAGAGGTTTCTGTGGACACTTATCAGAAAAATATTTGTCATATCATAAAATATTACAAAGAAAACCAACTATATTGAAATGCATTCATCAAACAATTAAGAAAATATGTAATGTAGCACTGTATGTGCTTCTTTATTAATGAACTAAATAATAGAATCTAGTGGTAAGTCTAAAGTTCCCCTATTGTCAAAGTAATGACGAATACAAATGGAAATTTGAGATACCTGCAGCAACTGTAATGTGATATGAAACAGAAACATCTGTGATTTCTTTTGGGGGCAAGGCAGCAGGCCCAGCTAATCTTGCTGTAGTTTGTTACCTACATTTATAATAGAAATGCCTAACCTCAATTAGTAAAAATAAGGACACAGGTTTTCCATCCAAGTTCATGAACCCCAGGTTATAGGCTTCTGCTTTATTTTAGCACCCCTCTATCCTCAGTGGTGTCCAAAGTCGCAGATTAGGAGGTAATGCGCAGAAAAATACCTCGTGTACCATTACATGGCCTCTGGTTGGACGAGAGTCCAATTAAAGGGTACAAGAGGTTGACAAAATACTGCTGCTAGCCTTCTTAAGCACTCTGTGGCAGACAGGTTCTACTGTTTACTACCTTAACTCATCAACATTCAGCACAATCCTTTGAGGTGGGCACTACTACCATCCCTGTTTTACAAAGGAGGAAACTGAGACACAGAGAGGTTAGGCAAATGCCCAAGGTCACACAGTTAGTAAATGGAGCCAGATAACCTGGATCCACAGCTGGTCTCCTAGCTGCCATGCCTCCTGACTCATTTCAGGAAGTGAGATCTGAACTAGTTTTCAGGATGAACAGAGTTGAAAGGAAAGGGAGGATAGAGGAAGGGGGGAAAGAAGCTGGAAGATATTTTCAGCAGAGGGAATGAGGGTACGAAGGCCTTGTGGTAGGAAAACCAGATGAGCTGAGCATGGGGCCTGAGAGAATCAAGGGGCTCCAGCCTGGAAAGGAGGGGAACAGTGGACTCCGGGGTGCAGGGCATCACCTGTGACCCCACAATTCAGAGCGGAGGCGGGAGGATTGCAAGTTCCAGGCCAGCCTGGGCAACTTAGGGAGACCCTGAGTCAAAATTTAAAAAAAAAAGCGGGGGTGGGGGTGGCTGGGGATGGGGCCCAGTGGTAGGGTGTTCCTGGGCTCAGCCCCCAGCACCCCTGCCCCCGCAAAACAAACAAGAGGAAGAGGCAGTAGCTACTCTAAGCTGGAAGGCAGACAGGGGACAGTGGGAGGGATGTCAGATTTGTTTTACAAAGAGCCTAGGAGAGAGGTAGTCAGAGGAAAGGAAAAGTAGGAAGAGGTAGCCCAGCTGGGAGGCAGTCCAGGTGCTCCGAGCTGGAGGTGACAGTGGCTCAGGCGGTCGCCTGGGAAAAGGGATCTGGGGCACTGAAGGTGGGGGTGAGGGGTGACCCCATTGTGGAGAAAGTGTCTCACGACAGCCACAACTCTACCACCGTCCCAGGTGCCCTTAGAGAGGACCTCACAGACAGAGGGTCCCCGTCCTTTGCCCTTGAATCTGGCCGGGCTTGTGTGACCCCGAGGCTCTGTCACCAGGCACTGCAGCTCCTGCCTGGTTCTTGCAGCCACTCTCAGAACCCTGAGTTCCACGTAGGCAGCATGGCCGACCGCACTGAGGCCACCGGGAAGCCCCAATGGCCTTTGCAGAAAGGCCACGTGGAGACACGGGAAGAGACATCCAGCCAGCCTCCCGTGGCTCCAGCCCCTTGCTGTCCCATAAGCCAGTCTGACTCTGAGTGACAACTGCCCAGAGAAGCCCTTCCCAAAATACTGCCGATTCCCAGATACTGTTCCCCCAAATGGCTGCTTTCCACCATTCGGTTTTTAATAGGGAACACCCAGCCTTGGGATCCAGCCTCCACTGTAACCTTCACAGGGGAGATTTCACATTCTTCGTTTGCCTTATTTATAAGGAACCCTGAAAGTTGGTGACTCATGACAAATGGCTTACCGTTATCTCTGCAAATTTAATTACTCAGCCCTGTGGTTTGCAAACCTGGGAGACTTTTTTTTTTAAATATAGATTCTCAAGTTCTACTCTGGACTCACCAAATCAGAATCTCCTGGAAATGGTGAGCCAGTGGCCAGCTAACCTGTTTTACTTTCTGTATGATTATTATACTTATATTCTATTTATGAACCCATGACATAGAGACAACTTAGGAGACGGATCTTTGGAGAATTTCCAATGCAGGTGAGCACTAGGCAGATGGACCGGTTCCTTTGAGTAGTGAGTGCTTATTAAGGATAACACACTTGAGATGTCCTCACAAGTATATTCCACATGGCTCTGGAAACAGAATGACTGAATCTGTAACAATAAGTGAAACAGTGTTTATTGCCTCAAAAGAGACAGATAAGTTATGGCAACAGTGGGTCGCCCTGAATTTGATCCTCCTATAGAAAATAATGTTATATGACAAAGAAGAGATGTAAAAATGATTTGGGAGTGTTATTTAGAGCTGAGATCACGTGGGGAGAAAAGGAATCTAATTACACCTACTTGTGACGTTATATATTAAAATAAATTTAAATATTTATTAAAAGGGGAAAAGTAATCCATGTTAAAACTGGAAAAGGGAAAAATATATCAAGTTTTCTGCAGAGAAGAAAGTTAAAAGTCAAAATTGGGTCTTCTGGGGGTGGGGGGGTTAGGGAGAATCTGTTTTTTGCTTTTCCCAGCTTCTAGAGAATTCCTTGGCTCGTGGCCCGTCTCCATGTTGAAAGCTACGCAGCACTGTGCAGCCTCCCGCTCCTCCTTTCTGCACCTCCCTCCCCACTCCTTTCTTGCTCTCCTCCCTCTCTTCCTCCCTCTCTTCCTTCCTTCCCTGCTCTGCTTCTGTATCACGTCATGCCCTGTCTCTGAGCCCCCACCTCCCTTTTACAAGGACCCTTGCAACACATTGGGTCCACCTGGATAATGTAGGGACATCTCCCCTTGACAAGATCAAGGATCATATGCAAAGTTCTTGCTATCATTCAAGGTGACATATTTACAAGTATCAAAGGTTAGGACATAGACATTTGGGGGAGACCATCATTCTACCATACTCTGTACCATAGTTGTACAGAGCTATCCTGACATGGGTGGTCGTGACCAAAAGCATTGCTCCTAACCAGGTGACCCTGCCCAAGGGGGCTATCTAATGGTAGCCATTCTACTGTTCCTTGAGCCACCCTTTACAATGTGCAGCAGAGCTTGCCAAGTGGGAAGAGTCCCATCTGGATCCACTTTATTTATAGAATCTTGCTTCACAGAGCCATGAGCTGTGTTGGGACTCACCATCACAGAGTCCCCTCTACCTTTATGCCAGTATGCCAGGGGACCAGGACCAAATGATCAGCTTCCAGCGGCACTTATTCCATCTATGAGAGTGCAGACTATGAAAACTAAGGGCCTTTGCTTTCTGGGAATCGTCTATAAGAACAGTCCAAGCAGATCTACAGAAAATCACAAACCATGATCTCATAAAATCAACCCAGAGAGGATGAAAACTGTGAGCTGAGCCGTCCACATCACAAGCCAGGCATGATTCTAAGCTATTCCCCGGATGAAAAATGCTACTTCATGCTGACCTAATGAGGTATGTCTTATTTTTAGCCTCCACTTTACCTGGGAAGAAAGTGGGGTGCCAGGGGTTAAAGAACAACCCCAAGTTTGCCCAGCAGGAAGTGGTGGACAGAGGAACAAACCCAGACGACCCTGATTTCCAGCCTATGTTCTGCTCCACTGAGATTTCAGAAACAGTAAGTTCTCCTAAGAGACTTGATCCAGGAAATTTGGAGCAATGGAGATGTGTTTGCACGACTTGCTAGGGAAGGCCCCCAGGAAGCCCAGGCAAGTGCTGGGGGACTGTGCAGCCCTTCCCCAGCTCTCCACGCCTCTCCCCACCTCTCAGACAGCAAGAAGGAATGGAATGTCATGTGAGCCCTTTGAGAATAGGATATAAGAGATATAAATTCCTTTACCTAGAAATTTTTTAATTGATTTTATTTTTTTAAATACACAACAGCAGAATGCATTACAATTCTTATTACACATATATACCACAATTTTTCATATCTCTGTTTGTATATATAGTATGTTGACACCCAATTCCTGTCTTCATACATGTATTTTGGATAATGATGTCCATCACATTCCACCATCCTTGCTAATCCCCTGCCCCCTCCTTTTCCCTTCCACCCCAAAATGTATTTATACACATAATGTTGTAGAGGGTCCCAGTCAAAAAAGTTTTTTAAGAAAATACTGGCCAAAAATCAACCACAACAAGATATCATTTCACCTTAGATGACTGATCGATCCTCTATCACAAAAAAACTCATCATACATTAGGTTGTTATGGTTTGTTTATCACTTGTATTCCCTAAAGGGTTGTGAGCTCCCGAAGGACAAGAACATCATCCATCTTATTCTCCATTCTCCAAAAAACAAGCACCTTGTAAACACTCCTTCAGTGCTTGCTAAATTATCAGTGAGCATATACTTTGGCTTAAGTCCACACCCAACTCAAGTGCAGGATTTAAAAAATGCCATATAACCCCCCAAACCCACAACATGCTCCCTTAACTTAATAATCTAATTAGCATTATCCTTTTTAAATTCTTCATATTTTAAGACCTACATTATATAGAATTAAGTATGAACATTTGGAGGGTATCTATTATTTGACATACTTTGTGTCTTTATCCCTAAAATGACAGAAAAAGGGGAACCCTCATACACCGTTGGTGGGAATACAACTTAGCACAACTATTATGGGAAACAGTGTAGATATTCCTAAAGAAGCTAATAGAAATGCCATATGATTCAGCAATCCCACTATTGGATATTTATCTTATAAATCAGGAGTTCACTGTGGTTTCAGTTATACCCTCTGAGAAGCCCCATTTCTTTCCATCATAGTGAAAAACCAGCCTCTATCTCAGAGCAAAGCCTGTCCAAGGAAGGGACCTGGCCTTTGTCCTTGGAAAAACCCACAGAGCACTCCTAGGCACATTCCCACCCTGCTAAGTTGTTTATCTACAAATAACAGGAGAGATCAGACTCAGTCAGGCTAGGTGGAGATCCATAGCAGCCCCCTAGCAGCCACCAATTAGCATGAGACAGGAAAATACCTGGGATTATAGATGACCCTCCCAGTAGTTTATGGTGGTTGATAACAAGTTGGGAAACCCATTCAGCATGTACACCCCTCTTGGCTTAAACCAATCAGTTCAAATGAATACCCCTTTTGTACTGACCAATCACCCCTACCCAACTTGTTCCACCAGTGAATGTGCTAATCATGTTTTAGAGTTGTTATTTGATTTTCCCTCGGTGTGTGATGATTTGCTAAAAGAGGCTATGATGTATGTGAAGCCCTGCCCTCTCCAAAACATGTATAAAAATGCTGCAAACCCTGGGTTCGGGGCCTTTCAGTGTCACCAGTTGCTGTGTGTGTGCGCGGAGGACCTAGCTAGCTTGCAATAAACACCTCTTTGCTGCTTACATCAATCTTGGGTCTCTGGTGGTCTTTGGGGGTCCCAAATTCAAGCATAACAATAGCACATATCTCAGTTTGTTATTACACACTCGTGATTTTTTTTCCCCTAAATCCTACCTTTCCACTAGACTGTATTCTCTAAAAGGGCAGAAATGAGCCTGCATTTGCTTAGGACAGAGCCTAGCAAGTAGGTGTACAACAGGTCTCAGGGCCACATATGCGCACACATTCAAGAGTGGGTGAATGTAGGAACAGGTGTCAAAGAAACTGGCTTCTCATAGTGTTTAAAATTCCACCCCACCATTTTTACTAAGATCAAGGAAGACTAGACACTATAGAGTCTTTCTGATTCGTGTAACATGGCTGTGATTAATAGAGTGCGTTTAAAATTGTGTAAGCAAATTCCATTCCCTGTGACAAATACACTTCATACAATAAGTGAAAAAATGCAACATTTTACATGCTTCACGGTCGACTGTTTTTGACATTGAATGAATATTCCAGGAAGAAATAAATAACTCAAGAAGAACCTGTGACTATATCTCCAGAAGCCTTTTGCCTCCTGTCAGTGAAACTAATAGTGCACACAACCTATTTAAATGTAAATTTAAATAAAACATTTCCCCTGCCTCCCTGCTCCTTTGTTCCTTGCCCTCGGGAGGGTGCAGGACTAAATGTACTTTCTCCAACACCATCTATAGGTACTGGGGGGAGGGGGCTGGTTTTTGTTTTTAGCTTTACGCAAAACTAAACCAAAGTATTTGGGGATTTTAATGTTCCATTTCTACAGTAAAGGAGGAAGGTGAGCACTCTGGAGACAGACAAAAAGGCTTGACTCAAGTCCTTGAAGGGATGAGCAGGCCTGGGGCCCATCTTCAACCTGGGACGCCGTTGCTAGGCAACCCCTCAGCCCTCAACCGCCACCCCGGAGCCCCTTCCCCGCCTTCGTTGCCAGGGAGATCGACGCTCCAACTCAGCCCTGCCGTAAACCCGCGCGCTCTTGCGACACCGCCGCACCCGCCGCTGCGTGCGCGCCCTCTGCCCCCATCTCCACTCTCCGCCCCGGCCGCCATTGCCTCGTGCCCGCGCCGGTCGGTTGGTGGCGCCTTTGTCCTACAGCGGGCAGGTGGGCTGAGGCGGAGGGGGCAGCGGCGGGCCTGAGGCGAAGGAACGGCCGGGAGCCCACCGCACTGGTAGCGGTGAGTGCCGGGAAGCGGTAGCCATCCGCCTAAGCTTAGGGCTGAGGGGCAGGCGGTTGAGGGGAGGCTGAGGCGGGAGGGCCCGCTCGACGCGCGGCCGCGGCCTCTCCTCTTCGGGAGCGCGCGGGGCTGCGCATGCCCGGTGTGGGGCGCGGCCGCCTCCGGCTCCCGTCCGGCCCAGGCCGGGCGGGCTGGCCGGCGGTGGGCTGTGGTCGGCGGCTAGGAGCCGCAGCCGCCTGTGTGTCGTGAACCGTCGCTGAGCGCCCCGGCTTCTCTCGGGATGGGGCCGCATGCCCCGCGCCCCCTTGTCGAATCGGCGAAGGCGCGCGCTCGCCTGCGGGCCCTCCGCGGTCGGCGGCGCAGCCGGGCTTCGAACCCGGGCCGAGACGGTGCGGCCCGGCGGGCATTCTTCCGGGCGTGCGGCGCTCACGGCTTTCGGAGCGCTGTCCCGCGTCGCCGCTGCCGGGCGGCCCCTGGCTGCATCCTCCAGGCGTCTCCCTGTCGTGTGACAATCTGCCCCTTTGGTAGCCCTGGACCCTGGGCCCAGAGTCCCGGAGAAGAGCGACCGCGGCTGCTGGCTTTCCAGGGTCCTGACGCGGGCTCCTCCCGCTCCCCAGGGCGGCAGGGGCCCCTCGTGGCGCGGAGCCCCCAGCTGGAGTCCGCCCTGCCCCTTTATGTCCGCGTGTGCCATCCGTACCGTGTACCGAATGTTAATTTTTTTCCTTTAAACTGACCCCCCCCAACCTTGAGTATATTTTGTTTAAGGCGGAAATTTCAATCCCAAACCGTATAATGGACAGCCAGTTATTTTCCTAATGCTCATAAAAAAATAAATACCTGTCTATTAAAATAAACAGTGCGTCCTTGTTCCTCCGAAGTTATTCTGCGTTCCACGCTTTGGGAAACGCTGCCCTAGGAGCACGGGTTCATTGTCGTCCTTCGGGCTTTCATTCTGTGCACATGACAGGTCCCATGAAATCCCTGGGACCTCTCGGTGTCAACTGTTCTCTGTTCTTACAAGGAACTGCAAGAACTGTCTGCTTGAATGCATTCGATGTGCCTCCTCGGTTTTCTTACAGCATTGTGATGTGGTAGTCACCTGACAATTCATAAAAAGATGTTTCTGCAAACGCTGATGGAGCTTTCTTGGGTTTTGACAACTCTGGATTTAATGTTTTCTGTATGAGTCAGAGTGTGAAAACTAACTTTATGTCAACTTTTTGGAATCAGTAAAATGCAAGCTTTGCACTGTGGAGATTGGAGATCAGTTGGCTCTTATTTGTTAATCTCAGTTTCTTCTTTCATTCAGGTTTTTGTTTGTTTGCTTTTCCTTTTGTTCATCTGTCACCCTCCAGATATTTCTTAAAATATTTCTGGCGTATTCTCTTAATCTAAAACAAACACTGTTTTTTTCCTTGTAAAATGTGCTAGAGGAACCATATTGCCAAGGCACAGTGGAAGGAATTTTTCTGGTTGCAGACTGCTCAGTGTTGCATGCCTGTGAACAACACGTACTTAAAAGAGGCATTGACAGATATTATAAGTTAATAGTCTGTTCCTAAGCTCTGTATTTTTAAGTGAGAGCACATCTACTTAATTCATTCAAAGGAAAAGAAAAGTCAGCTTGGGCCATTCAAGTCCCCCCACCCACTTGAGTTCTGTTTAAAAAAAAAAAATCCATATTCTTTAGGAGTTTCCTTGGTATGATCACAATATAGAGTTGACATAAGGGCTGATCATGTTCAAATTTCTAGGCATCAGTTCTGTGTAGAAAAGAAAGGAGAATTTAATATTACCAGGGAGTCAGTTTCAGAACTTCAGCACTTGTAACTTCAACTATGTACTCAAGCTAAAAATACACATCTTTTGGAAAGGTTTTGAAGTCTCATGAGAAAAGGTTTGATGGTTTGAAACTTCATTTTAAATAACCATTGCAAGCATTCCATGTCTGTGGCCTGCAGATGGCAGTGCCTTTGTAACCTTGTTACTACTATGAGGATTATTGGAATTTAGTTGTGCTTTTAAGAATGGAAAACCTTATAAAAGAAAAAAAAAAAAAGGAAAACCTTTGGAGGAAATATATTTAACTTTTTATTCCCCTCAGTTTATGCTGTTCTTTTGTTTCTTTACTCCCCATCTGAAGCATATAACCTCTTTTTCTAAACTCACTGCTACTCTTAGTAGTAATGGTAACATATATCTAGCAGTGCATATGGCAAGTATCAGTTCATTTGCCCCTGCCAATCATTTTGTGAGCTAGATAGACTGGTGTTATTATTTATTTATTTATTTATTTATTTTGCATGTAAGGAAAGAATAGTTCAAACATATTATTTTACCCAAGATCACATATTTAGCAGAACACATTCAAGATATTGGTGGAGCTAGCTCATTCCTGTAATCCTAAACACTTGGGAGGCTAATGCAGGAGGATCAAAAGTTCGTGGCCAGCCTGATAACTCAGCAAGACCCTGTCTTAAAAAATAAAAGGGACTGGGGTATAACTCAGTGATAAAGCCCCCTGGGTGCAATCCCCCCCAACAACAACAACAACAAAAAAAACTGAAAACACTATTGTTGAAGATAAAAGATTTCCTAGTCAAGCAACTTGGGAAATGTTAAGGTATTCCAGAACTTGTCAGAGGCTGTTGTGTGCTAAGCATGTGCAATGTAGATGTCCAAGAGGGGATGGTTTCATCATGCCTTTCTCACAATCCTCCCACAAACATCTTGAGGTCATAGTGTTCCCCACAACTGACTACTTTATATTGTGCTGGTTTCCTCTTTGTAGCTTGAAGTTTACTAATGATTGCCATGTGTCTTCAAGATAAATACTTATAAAGTTCAGTGTCAAATTCTTTATGCCAAATGATTAGTCTGGTGAACACCATGCACATGTTTTTAGACTATTCTGCTTAAGCAGAGTTAACCTGTCAAGGGGTTAAAAGGGCAGTACCCTTTTAACTTATGTTTATTAATGAATGGATCAGGATAAGGCTACTGTCTGAAGCAGAACACATTAAGGAAATATGGAGTATACTGACAACTTAATATATAATACAGCATGCCTGCTGTTTTTTAAATGGTAGTTTTATTACCACCAGATCTGAATATTTATAAGGATCGGATGGTCATTTTCATTCTTCATTGTATCACTAAAATTTAAGCACTAATATAGGTCATCTGAACCAGTTACTTTAATGTTGAAATAATTTCCTTTGTAAGAATCAGAACTTCTCCAGACCCATGGGACTGAACTCATTTCCCCTTATTTCATGTTAAGAACACTGTTGACTTATATAAAAGGACTAGGAAACTGCAAACAAGAATCAGCTCAGCTTATGTTGCAAGGTATTACATCTTTAGCTTTAGTGGATCTTACAATCTTTAGCTTTAGAGCCTGGTTTGGCTCTATGGTGATTAAATTACTAAAGATTAGGCTGATCCTGCAGTTAGTGGACAAAATATTGAGAATTTTGAACTATAAGTATTTTGACTTTGAGTATACTTCATTATATAATTGGATAAGAAAGTAATAACATGTATTTCAGATGATATGTTTATTTTTAATCTTCTAAAATTAATTTTGGTATCCAAAAGAAAAAATTAGGAAAACAGTATTTTAATAAAATTTTAAGACTATTGGAACTATAAATGCAAGCTTTGGGAAACTTTATAAGATTTATTGGACTGGGGTTGTGACTCAGTGGTAGAGCGCTTAACTAGCATGTATAAGGCACTGGGTTCAGTTCTCAGCACCACATAAAAATAAGTAAACAAAGGTTTATCAATGACTGAATAAAAAAATTAAAAGACAACATCAAAATCTGATCCCTGGGCTGAGGACATACTTTGATAGAGCTCTTGCTTATCATGCGTGAGGGCCTGGGTTCAATCCCCAGCACCCTCACCCCCAACCCCAAGGAAAAAAAATCTGATTCCAGAAAACTGCCTCAGAGTCACCAGAACAACATGTTGGAGACAGATTCTTGGATGTAGTTCCTTCTCCCCAACTCCTAACTGACTGGAGGTAGGGCCCCAGGAATCCATCTTTCAAAACCCACCCTGGAAGAGGATTTATGTATCTTGCAGTTGGAGAATCCCCAATATAGTACTTTTTTTAAAAACCAAGTTTTCACTGGAAAAAGGAGGTTAAAACAGATTCTAGGACTAATCTAATAATATCCCAGATTACTAATTGGCATTGACAACTGTGGTTTATGGTTAGGTTTGCTTTAAGCAAGAGCTTGACCATAAAATGTTTTTGGCTTCATAGTTTGAACTAGATCACTTCTTGGCCTTTTGGATAAGATCAAGTGTGTAGTTTAAACTACAGATAATAGAATATTTAGAATATCTGTGAAGCTTTAAATGTTTTAATTCCTTCCCTTCATAGTATTAGAGTGGTTTCACCTTTTTCAGAACAAAGAAAGTGTATCTACCAAAACCCTGTGGTATGCTTATTAACTTTAAATTTTTTTCAAACACTTTATGTTTAATGGTGCAGATGTGAAATTATACGTGTGGCCTTTTTTTCCCTTTTTGCCAAGAGTTACATTTAGGTATGAAAACAAAATGCCTAAAAGAAGAATCAAAGCTTCTGGCCCCCAGGAGGAAAACCATATTGACAGCTCTGTTTTGCAGAATTTCGAGAACTTTAGTTGGCAGTTTGCCCTTCATTAGCCAAAGAAGTAAATAACATGCTATTGAAAAGTGACAATATCAGTAGCAAGTATATTTCCTGCCTTTTTAAACTAGGTAATTGGAAGAAGAAAAGCTTAACTGTTTGGGATACCTTTTTTAGATGGAATTAAAAGTGGTGGATTGCACACTTGCACACTCCTTCTGTGGAAGGGGCCAGTAGCCATATAATTGCATCTTATTAACTTCAGCACTTTGGAAACTTGGTGATGATTCAGTTTCCTTTGGAGGTAGCATTGTGATTGTGCTTTTTATACTGTTTTCAGGGATTATATTTTTATAGATTTTAGCCATTGTCATGACATTTTCTTTGTAAATAGGTTACATTTATGGGTTATTTCCCCTTGAATACAGGCTTAAGGATATTTCTAAATGGAGAGCCTAAGTATGTTATGTTGTGAAAGCTAAAGAAATAAATAAATTGGAGTAGTAGTCCCCAAATACCTGCCAAGCGTCACCTGAGAAATATGTTAAAATACAGATTCCTGGGCTCAGTACTCAGATTCTATAAGTTTGAGACAGGGCCTAATATTTACTTCTCTTTTCAGGTGGTGCTGACATATCTTCATTAAAGAAAGTGATGTATGGAAAAAAATAATTCTATATAAAGAGAGAAATGGAAAGTTTAATATATAGAGTTTCAGTTTTACATGATAAAAAAACGTGACACTCTTCTGGCACAGTAATGTAAACACACATAAATATTAAACAGTACACTTAAAAACAGTTAAGCTGGAGGGCTGGGGTTGTGGCTCAGTGGTAGAGTGAGGCCCTGGGTTCAATTCTCAGCACCACATAAAAATAAATAAATAAAAATATTGTGTCCATCTACAACTAAAAATATTAAAAATAAAAAGCAGCAACAACAAAAAACAGTTAAGCTGGTGCTATAGCTCTGTGGTAAAGAGCTTGCCTAGCATGTAGTCCTGAGCACTACACCAAAAAGGAAAAAACATAAAATTTTTTGTGTTTCTTACTACAACCTTTTTTTTTTTTTTAAGAAAAAGATGTTAAGAAAACAAAGAATAATGATTTATTGTCTCTTCCTGAGCAGTGAATTGAATTAGTAGATTGGTGAATATTAATTACTGACTCCTGTCCATCAATCCATTTTACACCCCTTTATTAAAGGGAATCATGATCTTTTAAATTTTTATCCCACCTGTTTCTTTCAGTGTTGACATCAGTGTTCTTTTAAGAACATTACTATAGGGCTGAGGTTGTGACTCAGTGTTGTAGTTCACTTGCCTAGTATGTGTGAGGCACTGGGTTCAATCCTCAGCACCACATAAAAATAAATAAGTGGGGCTGGGATTGTGGCGCAGTGGTAGAGCGCTTGCCTGGGATGTGTGAAGCACTGGGTTCTATTCTCAGCACCATATATAAATAAATAAATAAAACAAAAGTCCATCAATGTATCCATCTACAATGAACTATTTAATAAAAAAAAAAAAAAAGAACATTACTATAATGGGGAATACGTTGAATATCTTAGGTTCAAACCCCCCCCTCCTCCTTTTTAGGATGATATGCATATAGTAAAGCTTCATTAATTTGGCTTCACTGAGACTCTAATTTATTCATGGCTTCCTAACAGGTCCTCTTACCACCAATTTCTTCCTTTTCCATAGCAAAGTGCTTTACGGTCTAGACTGGTCTAACTGTAGCTTCCTTTGTCATTCGACTTTTTCTTCCTCCTATCCCCATATTCCCAAAACTGAATTTCCTGTAGTTTTAAACCTACTATGTTTCTCTTACCTTTGCATGTTCTGAAACAAATTTCTTCTTTCTGGTAAACTACTCATGTCCCAATTTAAATGTTTCTTTTAGGTCTTCACCTTCTCCATCACCCTGCTGCGCGCGCGTACACACACACAACACACACACGTACACATACTTCTCAGTCTAATTTTTGTCCTGCACCTAGTTCTTCTAATCTCTACAATAATCATACTTTATATTGTAAATATATATGTGTGTGTGTGTGTGTGTGTGTGTGTGTGTGTGTCTGTGTCTGTACCTCTCCCCTTTATTAAAGTGAGCTCTTTTAATTAGGATCTCGAGCCTCATCATTTCCACATATCTAAGGCCTAGTATAGGTGTAACACATAGTAGGCATTTGGCAATGGGTGAGTCAATGAAGCATTTAGTGTTCTAAATATAAGCTGACCTTTTCAACAGCTTAATTTATTAGGAATACGAAGTTCTCTACTTGTACAGTTCAGTTTAAATTTTGCCTGTTTTAATTAAACCCACACTTTATAATTTTTGTAATTCAGAATTTTTTACTGGTATATGTTAGCTTAACCTTTGGGAATCCAAACTAGTAAGTTTTTCTTGTGGTTGATATTCTCCTTGAATCAGTATAGTCAACACAAGCAGAATATCTGTTTTATCAAGAAGGACATGTAGATTCAGAGAAAATAAGCATCTTGATTAAATTCTCCAGAGTAGGGCTGGGGTTGTGGCTCAGTGGTACAGCGCTCACCTAACATGTGCGAGCACCTGGGTTCGATTCTCAGCACCACTTAAAAATAAATAAAGGTATCTCCACCATGCGGCCAGCGCAATGGTTTCATTAATGAGGTTCTTGGCATAAAAGTTAGCTAGAAGAGATCGAAATAAAACACACAGACTCAGTTACCTTATTTCTATTGCCAGGTCCGAGACGGCTCCCCTCTCTGGTTCCCTCCTCTAACCGCCCAGCAGGGCAGCAAGGATTACTCAGGGCTAGCAGGAGAGAGAGATTGAACACGCCTGGGAGTAGCTTTTTATTGGGGAACAAGAGATTCAGGGGAGAATTCCATCCAATGAAGGTTGAGGGGGGACTGCACTCCAAGGTCAGGGTCAGTGGTCAGGCACACCCCCACACGGATGGGCTCTCTCATCAGGAAAGGGCCGGGAAAGTTCCGACACAGCCAGAACGCCTCAGACCCTTAGCGGGAGCCGCCCAATCACGTGTCAGAAATGGCTTCCCACAGGTATCGTGTCCAACTACAACTAAAAAATAAATATTAAAAAAAAATTTCTCCAGAGTAGGGCTGTAGCTCAGATTTGCTGATCCCTAGCAAAATGCTCTTTTCTTAGAAGGAAAGGTAGTATGTTCAGTGAAATATTCCAGACACACTGGACATAGTAGTGTACACCTATAATCCCAACTACTCAGGACACTAAGGCAAGAGGATCAAAAGTTCAAGGCCAGCTCAGGCAATTTGGCAAGACCCTGTCTCAAAAAACATAAAAGTAATAAAAAGAGCTGGGCATGCTGGGCACGATGGCGCACACCTGTAATCCCAGCGGCTCGAGAATCTGAGTCAGGAGGATTGTGAGTTCAAAGCCAAGCTCAGCATCTGCAAAGTACTAAGCAACTCAGTGAGACCCTATCTGTAAATAAAATACAACATAATAGGGGCTAGGGCTCAGCAGTAGCGTACTTGCCTGGCATGTGTGAGGCACTAGGTTCGATTCTCAGCACCACATATAAATAAATAAAATAAAAGTCTAAACTAAAAAGATACATTTTTTAAAAAAACTAGGTGTGATGGCACCAGCCTCAGCAATTTAGTGAGACCCTGTCTCAAAATAAAAAATTTTATAAAGGGCTGGGAATGGGGCCCAATTGCCAATACCAAAAATAAATAAGGTCTGGGAAGGTGTGAGAATGTAGCTCAGTGATAGGGTGTTCCCCTAAGACCCTGGAGTTAAATCTCCAATGGGGGGGGGGCACACAAAAATGCTAGGGATGTATGTAATTCAGTGGTAGAGGACCCCTGGGTTCTCTCTCCAGTTTGGGGGTGTTGGGAACCAGACACAGAAAGACAAAAACTGCATTTCCTCACTTATATATGGAATCTAAAACAAACTCAGAGAATAGAACAGGCTGGGATTGGGGAGATAATGATCAATGGGTAGAAAGTTGCAATTAGGAAGAATAAATAATAAAAATTTATAATGATGGATGATAATCTGATTTAGTTATTCCACACTGTGTATATATACACAATATAACATGTGTATACAAATGTATAGCATCACATGTACCCCATAATTATATATGATGATAATATATCAAAAAATGAAATAAATAATTCAACTCAAAAGAGAAGGGCTGGGGGTGTGTCTCAAAGGTAGAGTGCTTGCCCAGCATCACCCCTTTTCTATACAAAGGAGGCATTCCACCTCTTGTTTTGTTTCATTTGTAGGTAGTTCCTGAAATTGTGTAGGCTTCTGGGTTCTTTCAGTGGCCCCTAGTGGTGCTGTCGCTAAGCATGGTAGTTAATGCTACTCTTATTTCTTGTCCTTGTTTTCTAGTACTAAAGCAGTATGGAGCCAGTAGGAGGCCCTGGCTTCAATCCCTAGCAACACACACACACACACACACACACACACACGTAATAGTAAAAGGGGGAGTAAATTAATGTTGATAAAGAATTTTTGTCTGAAGAGTTGAAGTGCAAAGAAACCAAAAACATTGTAGTTTGAGGTGACAGAAATTGGAGTGGTAATTGAATAAGTAGGCCCTACCCTGTTGAGTGTCTATGAGGCATTTAAACATTGGCAAGTGTAGATTGGGCCTTTTCCGGCTTCCACCAGCATTTGATCCAGGAGTCCTAGCAAGACCAGTGTAAATGGGAACCACATCTTTCCACTCCCTGTTGGAGGCAGTGTAGCATAATGTTTGAGCGCTTTGTGCGAGAAGGACCTGGGTGTGCACCCCATCTTTGCCTTCTGATAGTAGTGTGGCCTCAGATAAGTCATCTAATTTACCTAACCCTCAAATTTCCTCATTTGCTGAAAAGAAATCATGTTGTACTAAACTCCTAGAGTTAGAAAAGGTTTAAATGAAATAAATGTACATCATGTTCTTAGTACAGGCCCAGGAACAGAGCAAACATTCTGTAAATATACATTTTCATTTCCTTCATCCGTATTCTCAGGAATATTATGCAAATACAGTTAAAGGTATAAGAATTAACTGAGAATGAAAGAGAAAGTCAGATATGAGTTGAGCTAGTTTAAAGGGTTGATGTAGAACAAAGCAAGCATTTTCTTATCCCTAACTTGTTACATGTAACTCATTACAATATCCCTGATGTCACAATATATCATCAAAGTAATCTTCATGAATTGAAAAGTACTCTCATTTCTCCTCCTAATTTAGGGAATTTAATAAGTGATATTTGCTGTCATTGTCAGTATGGTTTTCCAAGTGGCATTATCTTTATCTTCATATAATTCCAATTTAGTCATTCCTGGCTATTCGTTGGTTTTCAGCTCAGCCTTCTGGGAAGTTTTGTTTCGTTTGTAGGTAGTTACTGAAATTGTGTAGGCTTCTGGGTTCTTTCAGTGGCCCATAGTGGTGCTGTCAGTAAGCATCGTAGTTCATGCTACTCTTATTTCTTGTCCTTGTTTTCTATTATTAAAGCCAGTGAAGTATAAATTTTGGTTTTAAGATAAAAAGAGTTGTTTTATGATGGTACCCTTAAAAAAAATATAGAGCAAAGCAGTTCTTGGTACTGTGAATGACACTTGCATTTCTTTTTATTGATAACATTATTCAAGGATTATTTTTTGTGAACCCTGTCTGGCATACTAAAATAAAATTATACATTAGATATTATGTCTTTCTTTAGGAGCACTTTACCCCATTCTTTTGATTTTTCCTTATAACACCATGTTTTCTAGATTATTTTCCCAGTTTTTTTTTCTCTCTTATGTAAATCCCTTGAGCTGGTGCTATTTTCTTGACTTAAAAATCTTTAACTGAAAAGTGCTTTAAACTTGAAAAATTTTCAAAAGACTACTTACTTGGAAATTAGAGCTATTCAGGCCAAGGTTAAGCATCTCAGTGATTATAATGATTTTGAATATCATTCATATTGCTAATATAATTTTTAAAGTTGTAAAAGTACCTCTCAAGCTACAGTGGAGAATATACGAGAGATTGACTGTGTCCTAGAGGCAATTGGCCAGGATAAAGTATAGCAGAAAGGATGAGAAGCACCTTTTCCCCTTTTCTATACAAAGGAGGCATTCCACCTCTTGTTAGAAAGACTCCTAAGTTACTACTTGTTACTTCTTTTTTTTTTTTTTTTTTTAAGAGAGAGTGAGAGAGAGAGAGAGAGAGAATTTTTAATATTTATTTTTTAGTTCTCGGCGGACACAACATCTTTGTTGGTATGTGGTGCTGAGGATCGAACCCGGGCCGCACGCATGCCAGGCGAGCGCGCTACCGCTTGAGCCACATCCCCAGCCCCTACTTGTTACTTCTTGTTGATTAATTTCTTCCCATAGTTCCCCATCTAATATCCAGAAAGATCTCCAAACTGGCTACCCTTTTCCCCTTCTTTACATTAACTTCACTTCTATTTCCTTGCTTTCAATTATATAGTGCTCTAAGAATTTAATAATCTGATTAGTGAATACAAAGGTCCCTTTACCAGTCACAGTAGTTGGCAAAGAAAATTTTAAGTGAATGTCCCACCTCTAATGTACAAAAGCCCAGGGGTTTTCCAAAAGTTGTATGTGCACATCTATTAGGATTTTTTGTATATGAGGGTTGGTTGTGTTTTCATAACTCACTGAAACCTCCCAGCCCTACTCTAATCTGGGCAATCCTCTTGAATAGAGATGAGACTTAACAAAAAATTTCCAGATCTTGGGCTAGGGATGCACCTCAGTGGTAGAGCACTACCTAACATGCACAGTACCCTGGGTTCAGTCCCTGTTTTCACAAAATAATAAATTCCACTTCTCATTTTCTCCATATTTCAGCTAAAATGGGAGTTTAAGGAGTTCTTAAGGTGAATAGACAAACACTTGACATACTACACTAAAAGTGTGCTAGCCTCTAAAAATGTTCTAAAAGGTTTTTTTTGTAGATGAAACATAAACCACACCATCCAAACATACTTGCTTTGGACTACTCAAAGAAAGTGGATATTAGGAGACAAATTACAATTCAAAAATGGTTTAAAGATATAATCTTGAGGAGCTGTGGTTATGGCTTAGCGGTAGAGCACTCACCTAGTGCATGTGAGGTGCTGGGTTTAATCCTCAGCACCACAAAATGGATACATAAAATAAAGGTATTGTATCCAACTACAACTAAAAAAAAACTATAAAAAGGTTTAATCTTGAATATTCTTTCAATAATCTTTCAAGTAACTGCAAAAAGCAAAAAATTATTGCTGGGCACAGTGGTGTACACCTGTAATCCCAGCAACTTGAAAGGCTGAAGCAGAAGGATTACAAGTTTGAAGCCAACTTGGGCATCTTAGAGAGACCCTATCTCAAAAATAAAGAGGCCTGGAATGTAGCTCAGTAATAGAGTAGCCCTGGGTTCAATCCCTATCACTGGAAAAAAAAAAAAAACATATTATACACACACACACACACACACACACACACACACACACATGGAGGATGTTGACATAAAAGTAAAAAAGTAAAATGTTTACTTCCTTCCTTCTATCTGGAACCAGTTTGCCTAAAATAACATGATTACTTTGGTCTCCTCAGTTCTGTATATAGGCCCTCACAGAACTGGATACAGTATAATAATAGCCTTTTCATATGTGGAGGAGAAATTATAGCATGAATATAAATTTACCAATTAAAGGAGTACCATATATTCTGTACTCTTACCTAAATGCTTATCAGCTCTAGTCAATGTTTAGTTGAACTTGTTTTGTTCATAAGACCATTTAAAAATATATGCCGAAGATGTGACTTACTTAAAAGAAATCTTTATACACATACTGTATTCCAATGATACTTTGAAAACTACTTAAATAATAAGAGACTTTACATTTCTGTCTGAATCATAGCTGGTCTATATTAGAAAGTGATATAAAGTAAATGAGCAGCCTAGGTCAGTAAGCCCTTCCAAACCTGAACTGCTGTTCTTCACAGTTACATAATAAAGAATTAGATATTCCCTGTAAGGCCTGTCATTATATAATATATAATTCAGAAGTTGGTGAACTTTAAGGGTTTGAAATTATTAGCCATAGTGGTGGTGCACATGTATAATCCCACCTACTCGGGAAGCTGAGCCAGGAGGATCCCAAGCATGATATCCTTGGGCAAGTTAGTGAGACCTTGTCTCAAGATGAAATAAAAAGGGATGGGGATGTAGCTCAATGATAGAGCACTTACTTAGTATGTGGAAGGCCCTGTGTTTAATCCCCAGTACTGTCTGTCCCCCCTGCCCCCCAAAAAAGGTTGTAAATTGTACATACCAAAGCTATGGTCAGAAATTATTAGCTAAGTTTTATATAGGTATTTTTTTTTAAAGAGGAATTATATCCTTTGATCAGTTGAAAAGATAGAAGTATTTTAGGCGAACTCTGCTTCTCTATTTAGACAAGTTTTCTTCAGTTTTGTCAAAGCTATCCCTCTCCTAGGTATCATGGAGACTTGTAATTTAAAATGGAATTGAGGATCATTCTCACTCAAACAGGAATTCAAAATCTGGCAGTGTAGCAGGATAAAGTCTATTGTAACATATCCCTAAGTTTCTTGTTTTTGCTGTAGGTCTCACATGATAGGAAACTGCTCCAAGATTTTTAAAATACATAATTACTATTTTAAAGCACTCTAATTATGTGAGTGCTTAATACCATTTGAGTCATTAGATATGCTATTAATTTCTTAATGTGGAACAAGAAGAACAAAACTACACTGCAGCAAGAAGCAGTTTATTTCTCCGTTCATCTGAAGTACAAAATTTTTAATTAAAATGTATAAGTCATATAAAAATTGTGAGGTATTATTTGTGGGTATAGATTGGTATGTTTCTTTAGAAGATCTCATCAGTTCTTACTGCGTGATGTTTTTATAAAGGTTTTTATAAAGCATATGCTTTATTTTTGGTAAATCAGGCTTTTACTGCATAAATGGGTTAGAAGATTTCCTATAAGCTTATAAGATTCCCTTATCTAGTTGTATATGCTGGTCTTCTCTTAATTAAAACTTCCTATGAGGAGTCTTTTATTGCCTAACTCCACTGTACCAAATGCCAATTCTTATTCTTAAAGTACTTATCTGTGAAATTTATATATATATTAACAGGTAATATTCTTTGATTACCCCCCAAAAATTTCTGTCCTACATGTCATTCTGGAAGATTTTGTTTGATGGGAGTGTAATACAAGGCACACTAAAAGGAGGCCCTGCTTCATGAAATATTGAAAGTCTTGAGACCTCAGTTTCCTCCTATTACTCCTTTGTAACATAAAATAGAATTATTTGCCTTTACTCTTTTTTGTTTTTGTTTTTACCAAACTCCTTTTCTCCACTTTCTTCCTTACAAAGAAATCTTACAACTGATTCTCTAGTAATTAAGAAAACAACCTTTTCCTTCCTTTGGAGGGGGGAACGATACATTTTGGGCTTCGCAGGGTGTTAAAGCAATGATATAATCAGTTTTATACAAATTATTAAAAGGGACATTCTTTACCAAGCTGTGACAATGTACTCCTTAACTTAATAATAAAAATTGCCCAAGTGACAGTGTCTCTCTGCTGAATGGATTTTCTCATACCATCTGGTTGTCATTGTAGTTTTTTGTTGTTGCTTTCATTTAAAATGTGCTGATGATCTTGTTTTTATTCCGTAGCATTGAACAGATGGGTTGATTATTCTTTTCAGATATTAATAAGGCAGCGGAAAGAAGAAATATGAATACGGCTCCATCAAGACCCAGCCCCACACGAAGGTAAAGTACCCTGAAGCAGTGAGTTACCTTGGGAGAGTTGGGCTCTGGGGAGTTAAGCCCAACTGCATACATCAAGGGTCTTTTCTTCCCCCCCAGCAAATCAGAAACGCTCAAGCAAACAATAAGAATATGAACCTTGTGTGAAGGGCCTTGCTGCTTTTTTTAAACAATACATCAGGAGATGCAGAGGAAGCTTTGTGTTTTCGGTGGCAAACCCAGCAAGTTCAGCTTGCAACATGAATTGCAGGCCATTGGAAGAGGATAAACCTCTGTCTTTCCCCAGCACACGTGTCAATGGGAGCCTCCAGAGCAGAAGGAGTGCCCCAGGGTCAGTGGTGTGTGCCATGCTGCATTGCAGCAGGCAGCAGAGATTCGACTCTTCATTCCAAATGGCTGCCGGTCCAGATGTTAACCCAGGTTTACGGGAAGAGCTGCTTGAGAGATTGCTGCTATGCCTGTGCTGCAGATCCCCTGTTTGCTCGCATGCTTGGGTTACCTGTTTGAGGGGAAATAAAAAGGGCAAAACACTTCACCTCTCAAAAGTCTCCCTTTTTCTTAGCTTTCCTGGAAATAGAAGACATTTTCCCACTGTATTCTTCTTTCCAGTATATACAAAAGAGATAGTCCTGATGTATTCCCTCAAGATATGAATTAAATCGGTCCCTTCTCAGTGAAGAGTTTTAAAATGTTACCATTTGCACCAAAGATGCGCATATTACATTCAAGCTTTCTGGTTCCATAACAACACACAAGTGGATGCAGTGTGTGCAGTTTTGTGTGGAATGCAGATAGATATGATATATTTCATATCTCGTGTCTCTTCAAGGCTCAACTGGATACTCAATATGGATTTTGCCTTTGCCCCTAGGTAATGCCAATTTTCCACAGAAAGTACATAACTAAACTACATCCCACAGTAAACTACATTTCCTACAGTGAACTGAACACTGCTGAATACAGTGAGTTGTAGTCTATACTCATAATTCCACAGGACCCAGGAATATATCCAACTAATTGAGTTCTCAAACATAGCTACCCTGCTTGGGGCAAAAACACGTATTTTATTATAAGAAAAAATGGTTGCTGTATGTTTCATGTACATACTCCTACTTGAATGTGAAGGGAGAGTATTTTCTAGCTACCAGGAATAAAGTATATGTATCTACTCTTCTACTCTGCAGAGTTCAAGCAGACCCTCAGGGCAAAGTGGAGCTGCTGTTTGGTGGGTTGTTTTTTTTTTCTTTTCTTTTTTTTTTTTTTTCTTTTTTGGGTTTTTTTTGTTTTTGTTTTTGTTTTTTGTTTTGTTTTTGTTTTTGTTTTTTGTCCATTCTACCCAGGCAGAGGAGTTGAATCCAACACAACAGTCATACCACAACTGTCATGCAAATACCCTGGCCATCCATTGGTTTCACTGCAGAAGTGGGCATATACATTAGTATTCTGTCTGTCCTCTCAACACTATAAAGAATGCCTTCAGTTTGCAGGTAGATGCCGTGTTGGTTGCTTTGTGAGTATGTGAGTAGCCTGAAGAACATAAATAAAATCCTTAGAGCTTCAGCAGTTCCATATGATGACTGCTTCCATTAGGATGTATCCAACTATGCTGCAGATATTGGGCAGTCCCATCTGTATCATTTTCCACATTGTCCCAGTAATTATGGAATAGGGGTGGCTAAGTGTTTGCCTCTAATGATCAGAAACATGGGTCTCCCATTAGAAACCTGTAGTTGCCAGGTGGCTTGAAAAGAAACATGGTGTATGTGTTTAATTTTCAAAAGAGCTCTGATGTGTGTTTCCCAACTAAGTGGCTTATCAGGAGAAGTAGGAATTTGTAACTAAAAAGTAAAATCATCCTTCCTCCCTCTTTCCTCATGATGCTGTGATCTCTGGGTAGTGGTATCTGTGTTTTTAAAAATTAAAAGAAAGCATATACACATATACATTGCAGAGTAGAGACTAGTTCCTGTTTCTTTTATGCATAGAAATATTTATTTATTTATTTATTTATTTATTTAGGGTACTTGGATTGAACTCAGGGGCATTTGACCACTGAGCCACATCCCCAGCCCTATGTTGTATTTTATTTAGAGACAGGGTCTCACTGAATTGCTTATTAGCACCTCACCTTTTGCTGAGGCTATGATCATCCTACCTCAGCTTCCTAAGCCGCTGGGATTACAGGTGTGCACCACCACGCCTGGCTCTTTTATGGATTGAAAGGGTATTTTATATCATCTTTATAATACTTAGCCAAATGCTTTTAACATTTCAAGTTAAATGTAGATAAGATAATCACACATTTACGGTGTTGGGGAAATCACCACTCCCCTGGTTGGAATCCAGCATAGCTATTGCTGAATTAATTTCATCCCAGCCTAAAATGCAACTCCATAATTT
This sequence comes from Spermophilus citellus, assembly GCF_964194105.1. Classification (NCBI taxonomy): domain Eukaryota; kingdom Metazoa; phylum Chordata; class Mammalia; order Rodentia; family Sciuridae; genus Spermophilus; species Spermophilus citellus. Next base: position 4,760,498 of record NC_138185.1, on the reverse strand, counting down.
AAGGGAGGAAATAGTTTTATGCTCCTTTTCTTTTTTAGTAATAGTCCTTCCACAAACATAAACAGCATTGGAGAGGGCCTTTTAAAATGAGCTCCTAGCCAGGTACAGTGTCACACACTTGAAATTCCAATGATTTAGGCTTGGGCAGGAGGATCACAAGGTCAGAGCCAGTCTCAGCAAGTTAGCAAGGCCCTGTCTCAAAATAAAAAAATAGAAAGGGCTGGGAATGTGACTCAGTGGTTAAGCATCTCTGGATTCAAACCCTTGTACCAAAAATTTAAAAATAAATAAAATGAGTCCCTTACCAACAATATAAATACAAAAGTCATCTTTATATACCTCTTACAAAACATCACATTCCACTCGGTGTGGTGGTGCATACCTTTAATCCGAGCAGCTCAGGAGGCTGAGACAGGAGGACTGTGAGTTCAAAGCCAGCCTCAGCAGAAGCAAGGCACTAAACAACTTAGTGAGACCCTGTCTCTAAATAAAATACAAAATAGGGCTGGGGATGTGGCTCAGTGCTTGTGTTCCCCTGAGTTCAATCCCTGGTACACCCCAAAAATAAAAATATTATTCCTCAGAACTAATTCTAAAATGAAGTTCTTTGAGTATGGGTGGGGTAATGGCTTCCTGCTTGACTTAAACTCAATAGGACTGACAGCTAGGCTAATTCAGATTCGATTAACAGTCAGTTTTCCCCT